>NW_020955386.1:653300-655800 GCF_003031625.1 Empidonax traillii | reverse complement strand
ATTTGTCCTTTGGACACAATAGCCTGCCCAGCCCCTCTGCTCCTCCTCTCCAATTATGTGTGATTAGTCTCAGTGTGTTGTGTCAAGAAGGGGGAGTGTGCTGAGTGCTTATTATCTGTTTAGGTACAAGAAGAGCACATTTAGGTTCTGACTATGAATGGAAAGTGAGCCTTTATCAGGACTAAAATCTAAATGCTACTATCCTAGAAATGGCTTTAAAAAAAACCACATCTTTTTTTGATAATATAACAACCAAAGGATTTTATAGTGTAATCAAACTCTCTCCCTTGAATTAGTTTATATTGGGGTATATTGTGGCCCACATTTTTGGTAAACATTTAATGTGATTTTTCTTATTCTTGGAAAGAGAAAAATCCTGCAAAGAAACAGGAGCAATATTTGATTTTCTTAGCAGTTTAACAGACCATTTTAATGACTTCTCAGTAACAGTCTCTTAAACCACAACACTTTTAAGATGTTGAAAAAAGAGAGAGAGGCAGAGGCCATGACTGAGAGAAGAAGGTACCAGATGCAAGCAAGTGTAGAGAATCATGCTGAAGTACATTAATTAAAGGAACTGCAATGCGGGAATAAGCGTTCTTTCATATTTAACAAATGGGACAGTATATAAACCACAAGCTTGTGAAAGTCCCTTTCTCTTCGTTCTTCTTCTCAAACAAATTTCTTCACTACCGGTTTGCATGTCCTTGTATTCAGTACTTTTTATGCTCCATTAGAGCACCTAGATGGATCTCAGAAGGCATAGGTCAAGTCGCAGTTAGATCATACATTTCTTTCTCACAAAAACTTGAATTGCAATGCCAAGTGATGGGCTAACATCACAATAACAGCAATTTATTCCTCTTTTGATAAAAAGCAGCCTATTCTCGGTGTTAGATAAAGACCAGGGGCAATGCAAACCAACCATTTATCCTAGAACTGAGTGCTGTGTCCCCACTATAGCTGGTATGAGTTTCATATTCAAACTCCTGTTGGAAGTTACTTGTCTAGTAAGAAATCAAAAGCATTTAGGAGTAATTTGAAATTGCTGTGAAGATGGCTTTAGTTTAATTAGTTTTGTTTTGTTTTTCCCACACAGCAGTGCCTTTGTTTCTCTAAAAACATGTACAAGGAAATTTTCATAATCAACAAAGCAGTGTGAAAAATAGCTCAATATTAAAATTTGTGAACCTTTTATTTTTGAGTGGGCCTGAATGTCTGCTGTACAATAATCTAATAAAGATCGTTAGTTGCCAAAAAAAGAAGCAGTGTCATTGAAAATTGTGGTTTTAGCTCTAAGAAGAAAAGAGTTTTACTAAAATTAGTAGCTGATAATTGCTTTTTATTTCTTTAGTGTCTGTCGTTTGAGTTGAAGGCTTTGCACAGGTGCTGCCATCCCTAAAGTGTGTAATTGATGGCTTGTTTACCAAAGATGCATTTAGGCTTCATCCTGCAAACTCACATTGGAGCTCCACAGGCAGTAAAGTTACTCATCTACATAAGTGCTTGCAGGTTTGGTCTGTGGGCACGTTTTTAGAGGTATATAAGCAAGTTCTCTTCTTGGTTTTTTTTGTTTCAACATGGCTATTGAAAAGTCACAGATCTAGTATTTACATGAGGCACTAGAAGTGTTCTTTTTCTAGAGACATCTCTCAGAGTCACTTGTGTCAGTAGGAATTTAAATTGTTTCTGAGCTCTTAAATTCTAGTAAAAATACAGTGTTTATTAATACATCAAATATCTTTGCTAAGAAAATGTTCAGCAGTTTTTCAAATCATGCTTATAAAATGTATCAGAAACTTTTATGTGGTGTTTTAACTAGTCTCTGATACTTGGGAAATTTTTAATTATATAGTTTACGGTGTTCTGTAACAGAATATTGAGCTTAATTACTTCGTGTTTGCTAAGAAGTTGAAGTTGAATGGTGCTGTGCAAGAGCTATGCTTGGCTTCATCGAGAGTGGAAGTGTTAGGCTGATGCAAGTTTTCCTTCACAGACACTGGTAGTTCTTACAGAAATGTTCTGTCTTCCTCCTTTCTCAGAGAAAAATAGGCACCTATTCCCCTGGGCACAGCCCTTATGCACCTGGTGCCTCTGGCAGCAAGTTGTGTGATCTTTAGGATATAAAAGATCAAGAAAAAAATGTTCCATTTCCTGTTGTGAGATATGGCAAAGGCTTTCTTACAAATTACAAACTCATCCTATCTGATAACGTTCTGCAACAATGGGACAAATCTTTGCATTTGGGAAGTAAGTTTGATTTGAAACGAAAAATGATGATTTAGATGAGGGGATGATGATTTAGATGAGGGGATTGAGTCCATCATCAGCAAATTTGCAGATGACACCAAGTTGGGAGGGAGTGTCGACCTGCCGGAAGGCAGGAGGGCTCTGCAGAGGGATCTGGATAGACTGGAGAGATGGGCTGACTCCAATGGGATGAAGTTCAACAAGGCCAAGTGCCGGGTCCTGCACTTTGGCCACAACAACCCCCTGCAGC
>NW_020955386.1:591026-648526 GCF_003031625.1 Empidonax traillii | reverse complement strand
ATGCCAGCAGTACCTATTTGCTATCCTAAATAGTGTACATGAGGTAGAGAAACCGCCAGTTCCTTAGCACTCCAGCTGAGGGGAATGCAGCTACATAATTTTAACAAAAATTTCTTCCTCGAACCCTGCCTCTCAAATCCCTGTGTGAAGGAACAGCCTCTGCAGTCAGTGTGCAGGCGGGGGCAGCGAGCTGTGGCATAGCAGGGCCACATTCTTCCTTCCAGCGTCCTCTCTTTGTAAGGAAATTGTCCGAGTCCCAAGTTCATTTGTGGTCCCTTGCTGTGGCAGAGGAGCAAAATCTAAAGTGTGTACAGCTTTAGAAAGGTCGGGCCAGCACTCCAAAACTGACAGCTGTCCTGCTGTCCCCCTGATGCAGTGGGTCTCAGTGGGAGACCCCTGGGCACACAGGCTACAGGGAGCTGGTCCCGCTCTCAGCTTGGCGCAGGCTCAGGGCACAGCCCCTGAGGTGGCACATTCCTGAAGTCTGGAGCGCGCCAGGGATAACTATAGTGCTGAAATATAAAGTTGCATATAAATATTTCATGAACTAGATTATATTTTCATCACCTTTATGCATACGAAGTCTTTTAATTTCTATAAATCTTACAGTGAGTTAGAATTAAATCGTATTAGTGTGAATAATAAATGTTTAGGGATCACTCATCTAAGAACTTGTAGTATTTAATTTACAAGGACTATACATTTTTCAAATCTCTTAAAAAGAAACTTTAAGCACTTCTTGAGGCTTTAAAAAAAGGAAAGGAAAAAAAAAAACCAAACACCCAACAGATCTGGAAAGCAAAAATGCTCTGTTTTTCCCAGGATCCTGAATGAGTGACTCAGGAGGTATTGTAATTGCAAAAGCTTTCTGTGTGTAAGAACCTGGTTAATACTCTTATTAGCATCTTTTTTAATCCAGGTAACATAATAGTCAAAGTGTCAGATGAATGTCTCAGAAGTGGACCATTAAAAAATAAATTGCGAAACCTTTGAGAGATTAGCATTTGAATCCAGACAGAAGCTCCTTGAGGTTCTTGGGTGTGGATCAGAGTCCTTAATGCATAAGTTGCTATCACAAACCACATCAGCCTCCAAGTTACTCGGAATGAGAAGACAGTAGCCACAATTATTAGTCTTAGCTCTGGAGTTGTTTCCTCCAGGAAGCAAATATGCAAATTGAGATTTTAATGGTGAAAAGAGGTTTCATTTTCTGAAAGCTTTCATTTCTAAAGAAGTTTGAAAAGCAAACAACAAACGAAGTTCATTAAAACAGTATTTTCAGGGTAAGTACTTATGTTTTAGTTCATAATAATGATAGTTAGCTCTTAAAAAAATGTCTTTGCACATTTAGTATGCTTTTTGGAGTTATTACTTAGATTGCATCATGGGCTGATACAATAGAAAATAGTTTACCTTTTCCCATGTCGAGAAACTGAAGCAAAGAGGTGAAGTAACACACATAGAAAGGCTCCACCACAGGCAGAAATGCATTTATGATGCAAGTCTCACTCAAAGACAGTTCTTAAACAACAGACCTTCAACCATCCGTCAAGGTTTATTTTTGTGCTAGATGTTGGTGTATCCCAGGAACTGCACTTTTTTCATCATCAGATATCATTGAAAATTTCCTGAAGGGGTTATTTATTTCTGGTGGATGGTACCAGTATTGGATTTCTCAACAGAAGTACTAAATGCAGACAGTGACCGGGGATGTATGAGAAGTATTTTAATTTGGCTTCTCCCTTCTTCTAATGCATTTCAGCAGCCAGCTGCTAATTTTCAAGGGATTGGTTAAGAGCGCCAAAGAAAATATGTGAAACACTGTCAAATTTCTACAGGAGAGAAAGGCTAAAACGCTGTTTATTTGTTTAGAGGGAACACTGGTCATTCCTACAAGTTCACACTGTTTTACTGTTCCTACTGCTATGCTGCTTTGCCAGAGGTTGAGGAGGAGGCTCAGCAGAAGTGGCTTTAGATTAACTCTTTGCAATCTCACAGAAATCCGCAGAAATGGTTTTGGCCATTTTTTGAGGCAAGAACTTTCAGAAGTCTGCTTGTGGCTACTAGAAGCTTTAGAGATGAGGACCACACTTAAAGCATTTTGCAGAGTTAATTTCCAAAGAAAGGTCTGCATGAATCACAGCAAAGGCATTAGTACTGTGTAAGTGTATTCAATAATTGATGCAAACAGTTAAAGTGGTGACACAACAGGAAGCAAAGTGGTGATTTAACCTTCCATTCCCAGTACAGGGAACACCAGCAGCTCAGCAGATTACTGTGGAAAGGGCAGGTGTTTTTGTCATGACTCTACAACAGCTTGTGCCAGGTTAGGTGCATCTGTGCTTTTCTGTGCCCACCCTGCAGACAAGGTGCTGCCAGATAACTGTGTGGGGAATAAAAAGGGGCCATGTCACAGGCACCAACACTCTGGGCATCTGCCAGCTTATGTAGTGAGGTAGAAATATTAGCAAACACATGGGCAAAGAGTCCATTATGGAAATAAAGGGCATGGGAGAGCACAGAAACAGTGAGTTTACAGGCTGTGCAAAAGAGAAATGGGAGGGAAGAGATGGGATTCTCATCCGAGGGGAGATACTCACCATGACAAAAATAATTTGGAAAGGTGTTAAGCTCAGTTAAAAGGCAGCCCTTTCAAAGCACTTTCAGAGTCATTTTCAGCTGTGAGCAAAGCAGAGGAATATTGCCACTGGGTAGAAATTGCTGCCAAACAGTGATTGGTGGAAAGGATGCCTACTGCTGAACCCCGGTCCATTTCAGATCACTTTTGGCCTGCTCCTTTCTTTGTCATAAGGCCCCATTACAGCAATAACCACTGCAAAGGGTGGGCAGCATCCCATCCTGGTCCTCCATGCCAAGGTGGCAAGGGTTGGAGGCCTCTGAGGCCCCAGGGGCTGAGTACAGGCTGCTTAATAGCACAGGGAGGGCACATTCTATCTTAGGTCACGGCATTAAGAAGCCCCTATTTGTGCACAAAAACTAGGAGTGTGAGCAAAGTGGTTTCAGTTAGGTCCTCATGGGTTGGGATAATCCTGCCAGGCATGAAGCACAGTGAGACGTCACGCCAGCCTTGGAGAGGCAGAAGACAGATCCCGCAGAACAGCACAACCACGGCAAGGAATGCAGGTAAGACTGAACATCTTAAAAACTTCTCCAGAGTGAACATAATCTGTACCATTTTGAAACTTTCCAGTGGCCAGTAATCACAGATGCAGGACCCTGCAGATTGCAGAGCTGTGTATGTTGGCGAGCCCAAGTCTGGGCTCCTCTTTGTATTGCAGTGCATCCATGGGATGTGCTCTGTGTGTGTGCACTCACCATGAAAGATAAAAGCTGAGGGAGCAGCAGGGCTTGCTGAGTGCTGGGAGGTCATCTCAGTCTTGTGGCATGTTGGTTTACCTGGACTCAAGAGCGCAGCATCAAGGCAGTGTATGATTGTATGTGGTTTATAGTTCTGCCTTCATCAATCAACCTCATGCTAATGAGGTGATTAGGAATGTGTTTTCCCTAGGTAAACACTCTTATCAGCAGGCAGGGGGCATTTTATGGCCATACAACCATGCTGTTACTGCTGCTGGATGGGATTCCCCTGTCCCAGAGCCACCATCCATTTCACCTGGTACTCCAACACACAGTGCTTCCCACCTGCACCAAACAGGGTCAAGCTGAAATAAGCACTTGCATGAACAGTTCAGAGCATTGTACAATCAGATATTTGAGTTGCAGAAGCGTTGCACATTTTCCTACTGCTCTTTAGAGGCTGATGTGCGTAGCCTTAACAACAATTTGTTTATTCATCCGTTCTAGTAGCTTTGTTCCCGCTGACTTCTATCTAAAAGGGGACATAATGCACATTTTATGAGCTATAGGACAGTTATGGCTTAGAGTGAGTCCATATGCACCGGAACTGAGAAAGAAAAGGATATTTAAAAAACCCTCATACACATGAGAGCTCCACTTCTAAATTGTTGTTAGTATTCCCCTTTGCTGATGTCTTACCTTTTAATAGCATAGAAATAAGAATAAATTTAATACTTAATGGTGAATCTGGGTGTATTTTCAGTATAGAGAACATGGGGAGATAGAATATTCAGAAATCTGCGGGCTGAAGGACATCTTTTCCCAAAGTGTTGAAAAAGCTCTTTCAAATGAGGAAAGAAAATCACTTTAAACATTCATTTTAAAGATACTGATGCAGCAATATGGTGCTCTGCAATGCATCTTTTATGCTTAAAGCAGAATCATTGGTATATTCCAACATTTCTTTCAAAATCTGACTTCCAAAGGCAAATAGTCCTGCAGTGATAATTCTCTGAGGGGTGTCTGTGGTACTTTGAGATACAAGCTGACTGCAAGCTCAGGCACAACATGGCTTCACCTATGTTGACCTCAGCATGCTAAGCCAAGGAATACACTCTAGCTGTTTGTGCTTCCTGTCCTGGCTCTGGCCATCTGTGTTATGGCCAGCAGAAGTCCCATGGTTTGGCTACAAATGTCCAGCCTTGACCTATATGAGCTTTCTCTTTCAGGGAGGAGTAGCCTGAGGGTAGGCTGCTTCTAAATCCAAATCCTTCAGTGGACAGCTTCAGGACTTGTTAAGCAGGTTGTGTTGCTACGTGCTTAGATGGGACACGTGGAAAGTGATGAGCCAGTTCTTTGTGCTGTAGACCTGTGCTAAGCAGTCCCACCAGGCTGAACCTTCTGTCCTAACGTTCCCTGAAAGTTGCTTCTCCTCTGTGTTTGAACTTCTATCCTCCAGAGGTGGGTTTGAGTTTGTGTGCAATATAGACATAACCTGTGCTGGACCAGTCCATTTTTTTTTGTGCTAGTTCAGCTGGGATGTAAGTCAGAAACCTCTGCCCTGTACTGGTGCAGCGAAAGGGAATTACCCTTCCCTAAGGAAAACAAAACTGAACAAACCTCCATTTAGCTTTGAAAAGCTGCCCTGATAATTGTCTTAAAAACCAACCTGAAAACGTGAAGCATTAGAAAATATTACACTAGAGCCCATTCATACTGCTTATAGAGTAGAAGTTTATTTGTACAAGCAATTGCTGTGTTATCACATTTAGACCCCATAGGACCTTCTTATATGGCCCTGTGACTCCAGGAGAATAGAGGTAATTCTCTCTGGGCAGCTATGGATTACAAAGGAAGTCACCACCACTGTGAGTAGCATTATCTTAACAAAAATCTCCCTGCTGTTGCCCAAACCTTGACCTACTGTGTAGTTCTTTTTCTGTTAACATAACTCACTTGACATCTTTACCTTTGTAGACCACTTTGCTGTGATTCCCCATGACCCTTTCAAAGAACTATAGTGGTGGTAGGGCTTCATTGCAAAGATAAACTGCAAAGCATAGCCAAATTTGGAGAGTCTGGAAGGAAGAATAAAGGGTTGTTTGTTACTATTGAGTATGTAGTCCGCCCCAAAGAAATAATAAATAATAAAAGATGCATGGCAGTGAGGATGTCGTATGCCCTCTGTCCTCTGTAGGATTAGAGTGGGGCATTCCACATAGACCTGTCCTTTCTGAAATTTCACTAGCTTTTTTTGCATCAGGGAGAGTAAAACAGCAACAATAAAAATTATGCTTGCAGTTTCAATAGTTCTGTCATTAAAAAACAGATGCTTTTCTTTTCTGAAGGATCTAGGAAGGTCTGAAGCTTCCAGGAAGGTCTGAAGCTCCCCAGTCCAGGCTATGGTGTGACATGCATTATATCACTATTAAGTTTTCTAGGGTCTTGTCAGGGCCAAAGAAAGACCAGAGAAGAAAAGTGTCAGGTGCTACATTCCCCTTCCTTTTTCTTCCTGGTTATATTTGTGATATTTGACTTTCAGGGGGTCTGATCCACCTCTGTTTCCTAGCTCCTTGCATTCCTCGAGGACTATATGCTCTTATGCTCTGCGTCAACAGCAGGAGGCAGAAAAGTAGTTTGTGGGGATGCAGGATAGTGGTGCACAGGCAAGAACAATTTACAGGAAGTGGTAAAGCTCTACTCAATAATTTTTTTTTTTTCTGAAGTAAAATCAGCAACATACAGACATCCTCAGAGATTCTCACTTTGCTGCCTCCTCAGTCAATGCTTGTACTCTTCAAGGGTAGTGAGGAAAGCTACATCTTCTCCTTTTGATAGGATAATAGAAGTGAGGTTATCCACACTGACCTGCACCTTCTGACTTTTCAGTCAACCAGCAAGCTTTATTCCATCAGATGAAGCATGACCTGTTTTACTCCCCTGCTGTTCACTGGTGCTTAGATAGCTGGATAACATAAAGACTTTGGAGCACAACAGGAGTTAGGATGCTGCTGGTAAGTATGGAAAACCTGCACACCCATGCTCTGGCTTTGTTTCCCAAACCCATTAGGCTCTCATGTGAAAGGTGTTCAGTAATGACGTGTTAGCTGTCACCATCGACTTCGCTTGTCCTTTTACATGAACTCCTCCTCAGTACTGAGATAGTACCCACTCCCCTTGGGCCTTGCCATATCTGTAGGATTCTTCACCCTTCTGACAAAAGGCCTAGCCTGAAAAAAGGGCATGTCTCAGGCTCATTGCAATACCAAATGCAGATGTGGAGCTCTCCTCTGGAAATTACTGCACCAGCACTAACTGACCAGTTCTCAGCAGACCTCCTGAATGACATGAGTAACTGTAAATAGTGGGACAGGAAGAAGTTCCATATGTAATTTGCTCTGCATTGTTGAGTGGGTGAGGAGAGGAGAGGAGTTTCTGGCTTGAGCCTCAGCCCCAGATGAACCACCCAGGTTTGCTCAGGGGGCTCCAATACCCTCAGGGCTCTGCACTGTGTCCGTGCAGACACAGGAGTGCCACTGGCTCTTGTGCCGCCCTAAGAGCATGAAGGGTGTGTCCTGTGCCCAGCAGCAGCAGATGGGTATATCGTGTATTTCCCCCAGTGCATGTTCTGTTTATCTGGACTCAGTACTTTGCTGAGATCTGGAGGGGTGCAACACTTTCTGACCTTACCACAGAATACAGAGCCCTCCCTTGCCCCCATCCCTCATGGATCCTCAGGCTGTGGAACCTGCAACACAGCCTGGTGCTGCGGTGTGGTGAGGGCTCAGATGTCAGGAGTGTTTAGCCCTCCTGCGGGCAACATTGTCCCCACCCCATCTATCCCTAGCACAGGCCTTTGTTTGCACCCCATGGGAGGAAAATAATCCTCTTGCCTTTGACCACACCTGGATTCAGCCTCCAATTTGGCACCTTGAAAAGTGGGCCAATTCTTTAACACTCTGGCCAGAACTAAAGCCAGGGTGAATGCAGCTAATTCTCACTGCTCTAATTAGTGGCGAGTTAGCAAGGGGAGACCTCACCTTGTAGAAAAATTAAAAAAAAAAAGAGAGAGAAAAAAGGAAAAAGGGAGGAAAGAAGGCAGGCAGCAAGAGGGAAAGAAAGGGAGAAAAAGAGGAACAAACAAACAAAAGTACTCTTTGAAAAAAAGAAAAAAAAATAGAGCACGGAGCACTTAATAGCTATAACTAGGAGGGAGGCTGGGAATGACCCCTTTCCTTGCAGGTGCAGGACAGAAGAGGCTCTCCTACACAGATTGGAGGTCTGAGCACAGGGACTTGGGGGACAGCTGCAGAGCAAATGCCTTCCTGCATTTTCTGGCTTGCTTTGGCTCTAGGTCTCTGGGGAAACCTTTGGTAGGGAAACCAGACAAAGGTGTTCCTGTTGTTACCCATGGGAATTCATTGGTTCAGAGAAGTGCCCTAAAAATATGTTGAAATCCAGTTATGTAGTCTCAGACAAACAAAAAAAAATTCTCCAGTACTGCTCCACAAACCCTGGCCAAAAATCAGTATTTTCCCCAGTGTGTTTAATAATTAGATGCCTTTCTCCCCATCCCACCCAAAAGGAAAAAAAACCCCTGCATCTGCTCTAGGTGGCTTGAAATTAAGGGGGCCAAAAGCTGTATGTATGGTTTTCTTAGCTTCTCTACACAGAGAGCCAGGGCCATGGAAACATCAGACTAAGAGGCTTAGAGTAAATCCTGGCAGTCTCAGTGCTAGAAACTCTCCTACTGATAAACAAAGCCTAATAAATAAGTTTGAGAGAAAAACTAAATGAGAGTGCGTCATTGCTGAGCAGTTAATTAGGATCCCTCTAAGCATTTGTGCTGCAAAGAGCAAGAAAATTAAAGAATATAAAAACATATGTTGGCAAGAGTGAGAACATGCTAAAAGTAAACACTGCTGTTATTATTAGCAGTAAAAATAATATTAATTAGTTGTATTACAGTAGCACCTAGTGGTGCTACTGGATCTCATCCCCAGATGAGTTCAATGTCCCCAAAATACAAAGGTCTTAAATAGAAGCTGCACGTGAGTGCATACAAGTGCATACACATATAACACACGTATAAAGGCATGTGTACATAACATATAGATAGCTGCACAATTCAAGTGATGAAGGAACCCCAGCAAATGGAAATCAAGCTACAGAATATTTTGTACCTTGGCCTCTCTTGTTCCTATTTTTTTAATGTCGCTGCAGTGCAGCTGTTGGCAATTGTTATTTATGATACCAAGAAGAGAGGACTGTAGTTGTAGTGCAGGAGTCAGGATGTATATGTGTGTGTGTGTGTGTGTATGCATATACACATACATGTGTACGTCTTTATATCTGTGTAGGTGCACCGACACATGCATGCACATTCAGACCACGTGAAGTCATTTTTCTCCTTAAACTGGATCAGAACAACACAGAAAGCTTGGCTGAAGACAGAATAAATGCTTCTCCAGAGGCTCCATTTACTCCCCAACCAGTATTTCTTCACTGGAAGTGGAACTGCCCCTGTCCTTTCAGTGCCCACATATACGTACTTTGGAGACAGATATCTGTCCCCACCTTGCACTGTAAAATCCTCCCTTAAGAAAGTCATAGTTGAATACTGCTCTCAGCTAAGTCAATATAGCTTTGTCTCAAAGGGTACAGAACTGCAAGTTGCAATTGCTGTAGCTTCTGCTGACTTCTACTAAACCAATCCAAATAAATTAAAAAAAACCAAAAAAAACCCAAACCATTCCTGAAGTAGATTTGCATGCCATAACAAGGAGAGGCTATGATGATCCAGATGATACACAGTTAACTGTAAATCCTGATTCCTCAAGACATGGGAACCAATTTAATTGTTAATGTTTTGGTGCCTGGGTTTCCTTAGAAAATGAACCCTTGCAGATTATCTGGGTTCCTGTTTCAAACAGAGCAGTGCAAGAGGGCTTTTTAGAAAAAAATCTTGTTTTACTCTAAAATAGCACCAGCAATCTTGAGATTTCCAGTGCGGAAATTGTACGGCAGGTCGAGGCATCAATTTTAATGATTGGAGACATGCTTCGTTTGAATGATAATTTCATTAGATTAGTTTGTAAACTTTTAATGCAGGTTGTATTATATGCCTAAGAAGAAACAATTTGTGTGACAGACTATCCTTCATAATCCCCCTCTTCAGCCTTCTGCTAACAAAAGACCCTTAATACTGAAGATGTTTTGTGGGAGGAGAAACATTTTCCAAACAAGTAGTTTCTCTATTCCAGCCCAGGTAACAAAGAAGGCCTTAGGAATTTCTGTGGGCCTTGTCAGGACTGGCCCATTGGTCTTAAAGCCACCTGCTGCTTAAGCCATTGGTCAATAGATTAACTGCTGCTATTACTAAGTGTTTAGGAAAGTAAGTTATGTGGCAGAGCAAACAAAATCAACCTCCTTAACACATGTTAATTCAAAATTTAATAAATCTGCAGTGAGAACAGTAAAGCATTTAAGGACGGTGGGGTGCGCAGCAAAGCTCTTCGTATGCGCTAGTCTTCCAAGCAAAGTATCACATAGCAGATAAAAAGTCTTCATGGCATCTTAAACAAAAGGATAATACTCTATTTGCTTTGCAAAACTCCCTTGACACTTCCCTCCACCCCTCTGCCTTCCTCCTTTTCTTCCAGCTTTTGGATGCTGTTCTGTGCTGCAGATTTTGGGCAATTTCCAAACCTCAGTCACAGAAGATAAGTTCACAATAAATAGTAATAGTGGAGTAAATTCCTGGTGAAAAAGTGGGAAGAATTCAAATCCCGGCAAAAGCTGTGACACTCCACAGCCCCACATGACTTACACTGTAATGAAGCACACGTTTTAACAGAGCAAATCTCCCCAAAAAGAGAAAGCCTTGGGCTTGCTTCCACATGCAGTTGAGGACTTTATATCTCCATGGAGGTCCTGAAGGATTTCCACAGGGGAACAGAGTTTGATGAGGCCAATGCAGGTATGCAGCCTCATGGATCTGGCCTGGGATAAGGTCAGAAAGGTGCTATCAATTCTTCTCAAATAGATTAAATCTTATTTGCCTCCTGCCCTATGCTACTTTGCAAGATAAAAGAAAGACTTGTGAGTAAAATTTTGCTTTTACAAGCAAAAAAGGGAATCAAGAGATACCAGGTGTTGGTGCAGACTGCCTTAGGAGTTCTTGGTTCTCTGTTACATGCTTCAAGTGCTTGCAGTTTCTGCAAATTTAAGTAACTGGTAAAATGGAGTTGTTATTATCATTTTGTAAAGATGCACAAAAATTCTTGGAATAAATATCCATTTCTGTACTTTTTTTTTAACTTTTTGAATCCTATGTTTCATTAATAAGTAATTTGTTTTGTATATGAGTCAGCTGTGGCCTAAACATGAAGATCAGGATTCTGATTGCCCTTACTTGGCTTATAATCATGTAATGGGTGCTCCTGTATGGGATGAGTCTGTGTTTTGTCAGCGGCTGCTCAGGAGAAGAGAGAAGTCCAGAACAGCGGCAATTCGGGTCATAGGTACGTTACCCACCGTTTTCTCACCAAGTGTTTAGGGGAGGCAGAAGTAGAGAAATGCACTGTAACATATTCCTGCTCCAGAATATGCACACTTATACACAGGGTGAGGTGTGGCAGCTGGCACTGGTCTTTCCTTCACAAATATGACCATTTATTACTACTGGGCTTGGGATCTGGGGGTTTGCAGATTTCCTGCAAGTCAAGTACTGGTTTTGCCAACGCATTCAACTGGTTACAAATGTACATATTGACAATCAGATGGAATACCTCTGTGAGGAAAACAAGGCATCTTCCAGTCAAGTTTTCAGTGTGTGTTCCTCAGGATCCATATGCACGTGGTTAGGTCTGGCTCCGGCAGAGCCTTCCTTATCCAGGCACATGAATAAATGCTACTGCAAGCCTTCATGCTGTTTGGAGGACTGAAGATTCCCCCTTCATGAGGCTGTAAACCTCCCGAGAGGAGAATGCAGCAGTAACTCCGAAACGGATTCCTTGCAGACCTTGCGAGTTGTTTTTTCCTCTGGTAGGGGAGGGTTTAAACCTCTATGAACAAAATAAGTGATTTTTCTGTGACATGATAAGTATTGGTGGGCTATCAGCTGCCATCATGGAGCACAAGCTGATGGTTGTAGCAAGACATTAGAGCCTGTCTTTGAAAAGGACACTGATCTCAGATTTTTATAGTGCATCAAAGCTCCTTCCATGTCTGTGAATATTTCAGGTGAATGAAATGCTAAGAACATTTCAGCAGGACTGCTATCCTTCCTTTTCTTCCCATATCTAATCACCCTCCCTTCCAGCAGTCTGATAAAATTGTGATGGTAGTTTAAAATCAGAGGTCCATGTATAACATAAGGGTGCCTGTGTGGCATTCTGGAGGTCTTTGACTCCAGAACCTGTTTTCCTGACAGGGCAAAGCGTAAAGAAAGCCAGATCTAGCCCTATATTTACGCTCTTCAGTGAGCACATGGGACAATTCCATTCACAGTATCTCTTTCCAAGAAGGTGGGTGAGCATCTGTCTTCACAGCTGATATGAAAGCTGGTTTTCAGCCAGTCTGTGGCAAGAGACACTAGTGAGTAGGGTCTCATTTGACAAGCCATAAGCTCTAGGTAGTTTAATGTAATTCAGTTAAAATTAAAGTACGTGCCTGGTTTATTTTGCAACAACCCTACATTGCCTCAGCCTGGCAAGGTCAGCTGGATAATATTATAAATGGGTAGTCCCTGGTTCCTTTTTAATTATCTTTAATATGATATTGCTTTCTGTACATGTATTAATTGTATAAGCCAGGAAAAAGTGTGGAGTAAAGGAATATATTTTTAGATGTTACTTTATTTGGAAAGCAGGAGACGCAGTCTCTTCTGGGATTTGATACTCATAACCTGAACGTTGCTTTACTGCTGTGATATGGTTAAATCACACAATTTCTTTGCTGCCTCATAATGAAGAAACCTAAGCTCAACTATTCTTCTCCTTTGAGGCTAAGAATTCATTCATTTTCTGTTTGAAAAAAGACTGATTTTGGATCATTTCCTGCTCTGAGTGTGCTAGGTATTACACAGGGTGCAAAGGCAATACACAGTGTAGCATGACACTTAAACTGTTGCTACACTTATATTGCATTTAGAAAAAAAATCTTCAATCAGTCATAGTTAACCTAGGAGAGCATTTTCCCCAATGTGACACTTAAATGTTTTTAAAATAATGGGATGATTTGTTTCTTTCCCCTTGAATATGAGGCAGTGAGGTTAGAAGGGGAAGCAGAGGGGGGATGAAAAGTGGCTTATGTTGTCAAGGTCTCCTTAACTGTTAAGCAGTGGGGGAAAGAATCAGACTGCTTTCCTCGGCGAAAACAGAGAGATATTCTCCACTGATGACTGTCCTTCTAAGCCTTTCTATCACAGGCTAGCAGTTAAAATAATACTCACCTACTGGGCATCCAGCAGAGTTGATCTACCTTTTCTGCTAGGAGGTTCACGTCCAGTCAAGCCTGATTAATCTATTGCAAGTCCTGAATGATCCCAAATATAACACATAACAGCTACACCTGTTTATCAAGTCAGTTCATTTCCCTTCCCCTGTTCCACACTGAAAAGGAGCATTAATTAAAACAGTAAACAAACGAGCGCCTATTCTAAATCAGAGCTGCAGGCAAAGAAGAGATAACTTAGGCTCTTGAGAAGAGGGATTTTCAGTTAATTTATGGAATCTACTGTCACTCTCAGGGCAAGGGAGCTTACGTAGCTGGGAAATTGAAGCAGACAGGCTTTGTCTAAACACTTCTTTTTCATTGAATATCTTTTCTTTTTTTTCCTATTTTAATTTTTAATCAAACCTTCTTTTTTTTTTTTTTTTTTTTTTTTTTTTTTTTAAAGAAAAGAAATTGCTAGATTTTTCCAGTGTTCTGGTGACTCATACAGCTCCTGTGAGATACCCAAAAGATAGAGGAGTGAGGAGGAGAGGCAGGAAGCTGAGCTTTAAAAAAAGCAGTGTAAGAATATGAAATGTTCTGTTAGCAAATTATTCCCTGGAAATTAGTTGCTGTGTTTCCATCCCTTTTATTCACCATTTCCCCAGCATTTTCATCTGTACACTGGTCCTGGACTAATGTTGATGTGAGTACAGGCTTTTGTTCACTCACACACCCAATGACTGCAGGGAGCCCACCTGAAATAAATAGTTGCAAAATAGTGTCAAAAAGAGACACTCGGTTGCTGTACTGAGGAGCTGACAGTCGAAGACCCATCTACAAGAGCCGACTGATCTGTGCAATACAGAAGTGTGCATATGGGCAAGCTTATAGGACTGTGACAAAGGTTCTGGTTCTGCTTGCAGACATCCCCAGAGACTGTAAGGAGAGCACCAAGGGAATCAGAGAGGTGAAGCCCGGGGGTCGGCTCCCACTTTTGCTTTATAGATGCTGTTTGCACCCATCTCCCTAACCGGGTGGCAGGGCAGGCTGCCATTCCCAGCCCCATTTCTGCATGAGAAGTCTCTCAGGGGAATTGCCCCGATGTGGCTGCTGCAAGGTCAGGGCCTCTACTTCAATATGCGCTTTGCTTTGCTTTGGTTTTTTAAGGGAGGCACATACACATTCATTTTTTGATAGAGGGGAAGAAACAGCAGGGGAGTGCCTCAGAGCTGCAGGAGAAATGGGGGCCAGACCCCCCTGAAAGCAAAGAGGTGATGTGCTCTGAATTCCCCCTCACAAACACATTGCTGAGCTAATTGAAACTGGCTCTCCCACATCCCTGGAGAGTGCCCTGACCTCCTACCTACGGGCAGCTGCGGGGGAGGGCTGGGAGGCAGGGAAAAAAACCCCTCTCTCCTTTTCCCTTTCTCCCTCTCTTCCTCTCTCCCTTTTTCCCTCTCTCCCTCTCCCTCTTCATTTTTTAATCAGCAATCCTACCCTCAGAAACCTTCACTGCTGTAGCTCCTGCTGCACATGCCCAGGACAAATTTCAGTTTCAACAAATCACCATTTTCTGTCAAAAAATTTGCAACCTGCTCTTGCTACGAGCTGCTTTTCAATTCCAGAGCATAGCTAAAAAGATTCCTGCTCTGCCCAAAATAAAATACTATTGGCAGGGAGACAGTTTAAACTCCTATCAGCAAGGAATTGTCATGATGAAGGCTGCATTTCTCAGGAATCAAACTATCATTTTGCTTCTTACAGTACTGTTGGGACTCTCTCCCTGGGCTAATTAATATATTAGACATTTTATTTCAGACTGAGATTTGAAATAATTCAGTTTGTGAAACTACATTGAAATTGTAGTTTTCATAAAATCACAGACAGACCAAAAAAAGTTCTGTAAACCTTTGTCATTTCAGATACAAACCTCTTTTAAAGCTGCAGGAATGCCTTCTACATATTTCAAGTCATCCAGCTTTTACCGGTGGCATATCCAGTAATCATGTTGACAAATTAATGGTAGAGAATTAGTTGTACATTAAAGATTTAAATTATATTATGCGGCACATTGTCATAAAATGATATAAAACAATTGGCAAATAAATGTAAATTAATTCCAGTTACTGACATGTAAGACGCAGAGTGACATCTGTACACTTCTCGACTTGCGCAGCTGCCATACTCCGAAACGTAAAGCAACAGGGGAAGCGGGATGGCGCGGCGTGGAGCAGCTGGAAGGGGATGGGTTCAGGCCTTGTGTTTGGGAATTGCGGTGGGCTGGGAAAACCATACCTCCACTTCTAAACAAACAAGTTTGTGTCCAGCATCGCCCCTGTGTGCCCGGGGGGGATGGTAGAAAAGTTTCCTTTGTCAAGCAGGATGAATACCTTGTCATGACAATACTTGGGGTTTTGTATTATCCCACCCTGACCAAAATCCTGCAAGTTCCTATCAATACCAAAGAGCAGTTGCTTCCCGGGGCACAACCCCTGGACTTTCAGGGGCTCACACACTACTGTGCTGGCTAATTATATGGAATCTATTTCCTGGTATGAAGGAATGCATTACCTGCAGCAAAGGATGCAGAAAATATTGGGCACGGGAGGCACTAGGAGGAAGCAGAAAGCAGCCATGAATTCAAGCCCTGACCATGGGTTTATACCCACAATCCAGACCCATGCTGAGAGCCTAATCACTGGGGCCATTCTTTGGGCTGTTGTCCAATCAGTCCTTGAATAGCAAAACCCCACAATGCAGAGTATGAATTAGAGGGGGGGGAATAAACGTGGGCGCAGACTTTTTTTGCAACAATACCTAACCGGGCCTTTCAGCCAGGACAACTCATGGACAAAAGCACGGCGGAAATTGAAGTAACTTTTGGAGGCCCTCGGCAGTAAGAGCTAGCTTGATGAGGGTAGCACTGGCTTCTTTTTTGTGTGGACCGGATCAATTATTCACTGGTGGGGGGAGAGGTGGAGAAAAAAAAAATCTTAAAAATTGGACATTTGTGTTGCACTGGCCTTGGAAATCACAGTTGATCGTTGAATAAACCCAAATATTTTTGTCTCCTCCTCCTCCTCTCCTTGGTGGATGCTGCAGTGACTTAGGGGGTGGCTGACAGAGTGCTCACATTCTTCACCCTTCCCCCCCTTGCCCGAAGAAGAGAAAAGCTTCTTGAGCTATAGAGATGTCAGGTCCGTGTTTTAAAATTTAGCTTTGTTTACCCAACAGAATGGAATTCATTACTGTGCAAAAGCCGTTCAATTTTCTGACCTTTTTTATTCAAAATGTTGGAAGTAGCAAAAAGCTCATTTGAAGGTCACAGGTTTATGTATCTATTCTCTTAAGTGTTTTAGAAATTCATATGGAGGACATTAAAGGTGGAATATGTGAAAACATACTGTTCATTGTTTACCCTAACCTTGCCATGATTATTAGATAAATGAGGGAAGTAAAATGGCATTAAAAGCCATTGTTAACAGTGAATTTTTTTTTTCCCTGAAGACTGTTCATTTTTGCCCCCGATCTGCAGAGGTCATTTTCTAATTCTTTTCACTGAGTAGTTTATATAACTTCTGCATTTCAAGTCTATAAAAAGCTTTCGCAGACTTTTCATACTGTAAGTAGTAATTTGTTTCATTATCGTTTGAATTTTTATATGTAATTCCTATGGATGTTTTGCTGATATTGTCAGGCTTAAAAGCTGAGAGGCTTTTCAGTTTTTCTTTTCTTTCCTTTTCTTTTTTTTTTTTTTTTTAAGCAGAGATCCATTCTATCTAGATAATTTGAAATTAGTGGAATCAATCAGTCGACAATTTAAAAGCCAAACTTTGCAGCAAAATAGATTCGGACTAAAATTATTTTATTTTTCCACATCCACAGCTGATCTGAAAGGCCTTTTCAGCTGGTTATCCAAAGCCAATATTTAACTGTTACTTATTCCCCTAATTTCTGTCCTTTGTCAGGGGAACTTTCCTCGCTAGATCTTGTTGCTCCGTTCCGCGCTAATTGCGGCTTACATTATATAAATGGCTTTGTAAAGAAAACTATAACCCCCAGCCTCGAAAGTTGCATGTTTCTATTTGCTCAAACTTGATGCACTTATTTTGAGAGGGTCATTTCGAGGAAAGCTGTGTAGGCACTGAGAATGTCCTGTATAATAAGCTTAAACAGAACCTTTTGTCCGGCCTCGTCTTCTCAGGCCCGAAAATTAGGCCTCCTTTTTCTGGCAGGGGGCTGAAGTGGTTCATTACCGCAGCCTCCTCCGGCAGGCCTTGGCCCAGCCATTCCCAGTACTCGAGCTCTGTAACTTCCTTAGAAAGGACGAAGGAAAACATGGCACACAAAGGTCTTGTTAGCACTTCCTATGTGAAATTAGCAGCTTTCTAAAAGGTACAACTCCAATTACCTCACATTGTGGGGACGCGCACAAACCCAACAATGAGCCCAGTCTTGCAAGTGACATGCTGTCTCTCCGGAGTTACTTCCCTAATTAGGGATGACGAAGCCCCATTCTGGCGAGTGCATCTATTTACAGTGGGCCACAATGCCTTAACTCGAGCATCCTCCTGAAAGGCCAGTGTTAAAAAACACAAGTGCTCTTTTGGCGGAGCCTTCCGTGGGGAAGCGCCGCATTCCTCGCGGCTACACCCTCCCGAAAAGGGTGGCCGCTTTCCCCCGCATTGTTCACACTTCAGGATTCATTTGGGACAATAAAGCTCCTGCCCCGTGAGCGCTGGGAATTACAGTGGACAATGGGCAGGCTTTCTTAGCGGGGTCTAATGATGGAAAAAAAGAAAAATATTTATTGCTTTTGACAGTTTCACAAGGGGCAAAAATCCTTGTCGTGGCTTTAAGTTTCCACAGCTGTTGGAGGAAGGGTGGTCATATGGACTAAAACAGTTCGGCTCCTTTGTTAAGAGGCTGAGCACAAGGGCCAAGCTGTGAAATTAAAGATTAAGTTCATTAAGGTAAGATAATTGTGCTTGCATCCTTGTTGATACAGGTGTGTACAGGCAAGGCCTGGCTTGACAGACCTATTTGTTTACCTCCTGGCTTCTTGCGAGGCAAATCAGGTCGCGAGGGAGAGGTACTGGAAATGTGTCTTGTTTGCTTAGCCCAAAACAGGGCTGGTGACCTGCAGCCTGTGTTTGCCATGGCCCTGTCAAGAGGGGGAGGGAGGGCGGGAAACATTCGGGGACACCACCAAACATACTTTTGCCCAGAGGAGAAACCCACCCCAATTTTGGGGTGGGGTGTGAGATGGCTTCTTTCCTCAGAAGAGAAATGTCTTGAAACACCAGTGGTGCTGCAGTGAGGGAGGGGAAATTATTAATGCCCCAGCAGCTTCTTTGGCAGAAAGGTGTTACTGATTATTAGTTTGCTGCTGCTAAGTGTTTGGATTCTTCGCTATTATTATGTTATTTGTATTCTTAACAGTTCACAAGTTCAACAGTTTCAGCTAAATTGCACTATAATATTAGGGTTCCAGTGTGAAATTACTGCAGTTATTAAAAAAATAAGATGTTTGTGTAGGTATATAGATAGCTTCCCAAATTAATTCAGAAAAAGCCATTGTGAATTAGCGCAAACATACTGTGGACAGTTGTGCTGTTTTGGTTCAGCAGACCCATTATCTATTGTGCTATTTTGGTGATGAAGTAGGATGATATTTTTGAGTGATTAAAAATGCTACAACACAGTTTCCATTTTATGTCATTAAAATAAACATAAAGTGGGGACTCACATGAAGGATCCTGGTGGTTCACTTTTGCCAGTTTATTTTCTCTCACCCAGCCGTTGCTCAGCCCAGCATCCCGCTTGGACTGCTGCAAGTGAAGTGTGTGCAGCTGAGAGCCAGCTGAGGAGCAGAATCATTTCCAAACCTGGTGCTTGAAAGCCATGGCTTGCAGGACCTCTTCTGTGAGAGAGAGCAGTTTAATTCACTGATGTTTCCCCCGTGACAATGCCGCTCCTCGATGCAGTCCTCTGTGTGTTACATGGTACCAAGTGGTTTGTGATAGCATATTGTGGTTAGGACACACATGATCTCTTTATTTTCTGCCACAGATATTGTGAAGGTCAGCGTCAACAAGCGGACATCAGAAATACCTCACTCTGATGGCTGTGCTTCTCAGGATAGGCCTGTGCACAGAACTGAATTTTCTGTCTCACTACACCTTGGAAAGCCATAAGCTTCTATGCTCTTTTGGGAAAATACCGACGACAGAAATTCCTCAAAGACAACACATTTTCTGCAGATCTGAAGAGATATCTGTATTAACAGAATGTGAAAAATACCAAGTTTCTTCTCCTTCAAGCTAACAATACATAAGGCCCAATCCTGCTCACACTAAAGAACTAGTTTGATTATTTTCCCGCCTGCATTAATCTGTTTTCCCCACATAGGTGCCTAAGGAAGCAAGTAGTAGTTCAGGTTAAAAATGTGCTGAGATACAGATATGCTAAATATCAGAAACTCTGCTCTTTTACAGAGACATTTGCTTGTACACAAATTCTCTCCTTCTCTTGGAGAATATAAATGACATATCGGTGGTTTTAGTAAGTGAAGGCATTCAAGTAACATATAACCTCCTTATGACTTTTTTAAAATTCAGGATCTAGGTTTACTCTTGTGGCATAGGTAATGAATTCTCTTTGCTGGCTGAAAGAGAATAACCTGCTACATAGCTGGAATATATAGCCTATTACAGCCAACACAACATTTCATCATTTGAACCATTTGATAATTACAAAGAATGTCGCAGGCAACTTCTGAAGTGTTCTTAGGTCTCATTTTATATTTTGGTTCTGTGAGAGCAGTCATTAGAAGGTTCTTTTTAGTGAGATAAAATGATTTTGATTATTTTCTTTTTAATCTCAGTATGTTTTTATATAAAGATCTGTTTATTATCAAAATAAACCATTTTCAGCTAGGAAAACAATTTCATTTTAAAAAATATTTCATTAAAAAACTTACAATATAGACCTTCAGCCTTTTCCATTTTAATTTCTTTTTTTAATAAGCTGTTGAAAAATACTTGTAAAATATAACTGGAACAGTTAATGAGATAATCTACCTACAAATCATTAATGACAAATTAAATCAGCTTTATTTTCCTGCATGTAGACATATCTGAGAAAAGATAAGAACTTCTAATATTTATTAAATAGATCATAGCCTAAAAAAAAAAAAATTGTATTTTGTTAATTGAAAGAAATTGAAGAAAATTGATGTTTCAGCTGTACTTTTCTTCTGTGTTTGCATGTGTACAGGACAGAGGCATTGCAGTACTATTATGAAAACAGCGTCTCTCAGGTAGGTTGTTTTCAACATGAGTTTGCTCCCTGCAACTGTTCAAATGTTGCATGTATGAGTGTGTTGCACACTCTAATGTGTATACACACTGTGTTATAGGCATTAATGAAAGATATAATATCTAAGTGTGGATATGAGTGAACATAACAGAGTGTGTAAAGGAATACAATTTCTATACAGGTGTATGCATGTGCATATTTACTGATTTGAATACTTTGGCAAATTCATATTACTAGATATATATTAAATGCCCCATAGATTGTTCATTAGAACCTTTCCTGGTCTGCATAAAACTATAACAAATCCAGTAATAATTTAAAAATTACTTTACTTTGAGATAAAGGACTTTTTATGCTGTTTTTCCATTTCTCCTGCTCTGCCATCATATGCTATAAAAATAGTGGAAATATTTAATAATTCTTGCCAAATCTTTTTTCTTGGGAATTATACACTGAATTTTCACCCATGATTAATGATTACTGTGTTCCACTTGTTTTGTGGCGACCAACTCTTCTTGGAGAGTAATTTTTCCCTCAGGACCATATATATCAAATTTGAACAGTACCTGCGTCTTGCTAAACAAACTATTGAACAAAATACAATTCATGCAGTAGTTTCTGCTTGTTCTCTGAAGGATAAAACTACACAGTTGCAGTTGTGTACTAGGCAGGTCTCAGGCTTATGAGAAGATTTCAATGCAAATGCAGCATGGTTTTTTTCCGATTTATTTGCCAGGTGGTTTTGACTAACCAACATATAGTGAATATTATTAAGAAAACTATGAGATTGCATTTCCCTGTGTCCTCTACAGTATGTCCTAAAATTGTAATCTTACTCAGCTGCTGAGTCCACCTCCTGTTCTCTGTGGATTAGTTATTTAGCTTGGGTATTAAGTATATCAGAAAAGCTTAATCTAAGAGTCATTATATGTGTTTTAATATTGAAATTTGTCATTGCCAAATCAAATTTTAATATTCTAAATATGTTCACCCCCTTCAACAGCATGATTAGCAAGTGTTTTGCAGGGAAAATAGGTGGACAGATTCAGTACATAGTTTTCAAATAACATGTTATTCTGTCCTGCTGTAAGTAAAATGCTCAGAGTATTTTTTTACTGTTATGAAATATTTTTTTAAAGGATTAGACCAGCATTTCTGAAGAATCTTGTATGGGCTAGAAAGGCTGTCACATCCATGCTTTTTTTGGCAAGAGAAATTAGCCTTCCTCAAGCTCCATATTGAGCTGCTGCTACACAAATTAGCAAACATGGTTAGACCCCAGTGCAAATTTTTTCCTGCAGAACTAACATTACAACCTTTTTTTTTTGAGTTATTAGAAATTCTTGGGCATAAAAGCTTATGGGCATCAACTGAGAGATGCGGTCAGCTTGTGCGCAGGAATACTTTGGCCATCTGGAAAGTCCTCTTGTGAAATCCCCTGGAGGCTCCTGGATTAGCACAGGTAGGCTTCTGCTTTTATAAAAAATGAAAGAGACAGAGATTTAAAGCAGCCTGGCAGGTTACATGCCTAATTGATCACTAAAATGCAGAGATGTCCCTCTTTGCTCTACTTATTTGGTTTCAAAATTACTGTAATGGTTACTCTCTGTGCCATGCATGAATTGTCAAAAATGGGAGAAGTTACTTAACTGTATTTCCTGTCCTCGCACCCAACAACTATTCCCTCTATCAGATCAAAAGTATTTGTCCCTCCACTGTGTATGTCTACTCTCCAGGGCTACAAACTTTAGACCAAACTCAGTTCAGGTGCGGCACAGAATTCAACTGAGAGGCACAATGATCTTGCCCACATGGGACTTTGGCCTCCTGGGACAAGACCACTTCCAGGAGCTAAGCCAGCATGTGGCTGCACAGCACTGCAGTCTTCAGTGCAGATACTACCTTAGACAGAGAGCCATGTAGCCAGAAATTAAATAATCCTGTCTTGAAGAAGCTCTGTTCTCTCTTCTCTTGCCTGTTTTTTCTGCACTTGGTGACATGTATTTAGTTTCTGTAGTTTTGAGGTCCATTCTGAGGAGGCTTCTGACTTCAGTTCTTGGAATCAGGCAATGCAGAGCATGGATGCTGTTATTCATCAAGTGAACTTCTATACTGTCTCATAATCTATGTTATCAAACTGTAATTTTAAATAGACCCCCCAAAATTTCAGTGATTTGAGGACACTGATTAATTCTAAACATAGAAGATCTCAGACTCTGGTAGATCTGTGGGTGCAACACAGTACTAGCCAGGCATAGATCTTGGTGGAGCTGTAGTTCTGTGTTTCTTTTATTATTTCCATTTGGAATAACGTGCTACAGACAACGAGATAACACATTTTAGATTTTGCAGTTTACTTTTCATAGCATCTGATGAATACCTCTCTTCCCCTACCTTTCTAGCTTTATCCTACTACCATCACTGTGTTTACTGTGCACCAAACATAGCTGATGCTTCACATACAACAGTGGAGTGTGCCTAAAGACAGAAGTTTCAAGTCCTGACACAAACATTTAACCCCCTTCCTTGAGATGTATGTCAGTGGTGGATCTACCAAGATTCTTCACATCAGTGAAATTAGCCACTTAAAGAGGTGTTTGAGGAATTGAGCAAAGACCTCGGAGTGTGACACGCCGTAGTAACATTGAGGTTATAGAGAAAGTTATTTGTCTTTTGTGTCATAAACATCATAAAGATGCAATTATTAATGTAATGATAATGCTCATATTTTCTAGTTCCAGATTTTACTATTGACTTCCTATTGTCTCTGTACCCTCTTGTTTCTCATGGCAATCACTTTGCTTTTTCTGTCTCCCTTTCCTTCCCGATATATCAGTCTGGGCCTGTGAGAGGAGTTCAGGAAAGACAGTCTCTAAGTGATACTGATGAAGTGGGATGTTTGTGATGGTGTTAAAAGATGCTCTCTCTATTGTCATGGATCCATTTTCTTTCCAAGAAACCCTCCTGGTTTATTAGCTCAGTAGATGCTGGTATGTGTTTGATGTTGTGGTTTATGGCTTTTTTTTTAAAAAAATTCCTTTAAAACTGTAGCCGTTTGCTCATGAAGTGGATAGAGATGCTATTGCTAGGTGAAACTTCAGTTTCCTGAGATTCTAGGAGTACCTTAGGCACAATAAAATCTATGGAAAATATAGATTGACTTCAATAAGGCCAAGACTCTACTATCAGTATCCAATTTTTACTGTAGTTATGCTCCTCCTTACAAATGTGCTTCACCTGTGGAAGAGGCTTTTTGAAAAGCTTTCAGACCAGCATTTCCATCACCTGAGTGGTTACAGATCAAAAGCTTGCACTGCTCTGACTACATAGATTTGCACAGTACTATAAGGAGAGAGCTGAGTTCTGCATCTGGAAATTCAACAGAGGGGCTCCATCAGATGGTGCTGAGCTCCATCACTAAAGAAAATGCCAGCCCTTCCCCAAGCCCCAGGAAGGCAAATAAATACAAGGGCCGGAGCTACTTACAAATTGTGTATGTAGATACTTTTTTTTCCCCCCTGAAGACAGCATTTCTTAAAACAAACAAACAAACAAAACCATTTCAGCTCGATTTAGCAAGAGCACTGAGCACTGCACATTCCTTAATCTCCTGATTTCCTGCATCCCATTTCCCATCCAGGCAGGGCTCCCTTTTCATAGGATGTTTTATACCAGGCTGATTCATTCTATTTGACAGAGAAGGATAACTGTAGCCATAAACAACTATTTTACATTTTGCAGTTGCTTTCTCAATCACCTTTTGTAGTGTGGGTATGTTACTGTCATGTTTTTCTTCATTAAAACAAAAGATTAAGTTTCCTACAGTCCAGGAAAAATAAAAAGCAAAAATCAGAGCTCAAATTTCCAGTGTTCCCAGGATGGACTCTTGTTATAGAAAGACTTTTCAGACTTCTTAGAAATGCTTGAATTTAAAAGACAGGAAAAAAGCTTTTCCCTGCCAGGAGCTGGTGTGGCATCTGCAGTCAGGTGTTAAGATTAATTTTGCCTTATTGGTAAACTAGAATTAGAATACCCAAAAATCCAATAATCAGACTCTCTGAGTCAACTGAGTACACCAAATACCAAATTGGTATTGTGGCAAAAAAATTCAAGTGAAATTGATGAATATCTAAAAAGAAAGTATCAGGCCTGAGTGCAAAAGCGGTTAGAGCACAGGTGAGACCTCATTAAAATGCCTCATTCCCTTGGCTTCCTTCTCTCTTCAGCCTTCATCTCTGGGAAAACTGCCTTTTCCTGACATTGGTTACTAGAGCTCCAAACCTCTTGTTTCAGTGTCAGTACTAAATATGCAGAGCCTAACCCTGGTGTCTATGCAAAGTGAAATTAGTATTAGAGTTCTATGGATCAAAATTTTTTTAGATTATTTCTCTTAACCCTGCCCATCAAAATGAACAAGAAAAGCCATTCTAGGAAACTGTGTAAAGAAAGTTCTATTAAAAACCTGTTACTTAAAAAGAGATCTGAAGTCAGAATTTGTATTCAAACTTCCAGTTTAAATTCAACTTCTGGGTTAGGCAGGCCTGGATTTACTTGCTTTTCAGAGGATGAAATCTTGCTTTCAATTATGCGATACATCATGATAGAGGAAAGTATGAAGAATAACACTGCAGAGGTAACCATAAAGCTTAGTAAATGTTAATAAATCTTAGCTGCTAACATCTGATATTCCACCAAAACCAAGCAAATAATATATCATTTTTGCATATGCACATATCTTTCTAAATGAGTGCAGCACAGAATCATGGAATCATGGAATCAACTGGGTTGGAAAAGACCTCTGAGATCAACAAGTCCAACCCTTGATCCAACACCACCGTGGTTACTAAACCATAGCACTCAGTGCCACGTCCAGTCTCATCTTAAAAACCTTCGGGGACAGTGAATCCACCGCCTCCCTGGACAGCCCATTCCAACATCTGGTTATTCTCTCTGTAAAGAATTTCTCCCTAATATCCAACGTATTAGTCTCTTCTTGAAATTGCCAGTGTGGTTTATATTTGGGGGGTTTTTATTGACCCTGGGCCCATTCCTTCTGCTTTTGTACCTGTTCATACTACGTTGGTTGTCAGTATTTGGAGTGCTTGACATCGCTGCTGCCATTGTAAACTGAAAGATGGAACCATGGGCTGGGTTGCTTTTACATGTTATCCAGTTTTGATCTTTTCATCCGCTCTTTGCCAAGTAATGTCAGCCATGATTATTTCTAACTTGCCAAAATTCTGAACAGCTTTTAAACAGGTGACATTTTCCTATAAAAAGACTCTACCACGAGAATGTTTCTTTTTCCAGATCTGAATGTCACCTTTTCTCTCATAATTGCAGTGGTCTAAGTGACACATTTCTGGACTACTGACAGTTTTAAAGATTTGCTGTTTGTCGGTATTGCAATTACTGTGCATTACCTTCTCCCTTCTGAGAGGAGTGAAATTATTTCCATAGATGTTGCTGCCTTCACAGTTTTGCCTTTGATTTTGCACAGTTGGCTCTAGACTAGATCTAGATTTGGAAGCTGCTGGGAATAACTTAGTGTCAGGCAAATAAATAGCTTTGGATTAAGCTGCTGTCACCACTTAGATGAAATCTTTCCTAAACTTTTTCCTTCTTGCCTGGAAGCATTTGAAAAATGTTTTATCCTGGGTAGACTTTGTAGGCAAATATTTTTGTGCCCAGGGTCACTTGTGGGTGTTAACGACAACTTCATTACAATTATTCTCTTGTGTGGGTACATCTCTTGCAAGTGTCTGCCCTGTGTAAGTCAGCCTTGTATGATGATGCTCTGCTTTAGCCCATGCGCTGAAGATGACAGGGGGTCTGTGTATTTCTGCTAGTATTCCACCTCTTCATGTAGAGAAAGAGTAGGTTGACAATGAAGTCAGTAAACCAACTTCTGTCATTTACTTGGTCTGTCTTGTGGCTTTCTATTTCACAGTACAAATAAAACACAGTGACCAACAAACATTACTAACCTAGACACCGTGCAATTTAAATGACATGTACTGTAAAAAAATCTGATAGTTCCTTGTCTCATCATCTTTTTTGTTTCAAAAATAAGCCCCTGGGAAAGACCAGAGACATAAACCAGATATCCATGTGTGGACTCCTCATCTTTTATTCTATGTATCATAGCAAACAGTTCCAGGGCAAACTTACCCAAGTCTTCTACAAACTCTAGAATGGGGGCTCTCACAACTGTGTTTGAACATTAGTCATGAATTTTAATATTTCAGATTTGAATAACAAGCTACTTAAATCTATTGGTCTACACGGCAGATCTCTGGAACTAAAAGAACTATTCTATGGATTTAGTAAAAAATCATCTCCTTTACTGATAACTTTTGGACAATTGTTTTTTAATATAAGCACATTTATATCTAAAAAATTACCCACAGATATTAGGAAACTGAAAAAGGAATTATAGAATGGAAAGAACAAGAGCAACAACAGACTTCACAGTCAGTTTCCTTTAAGTCCTCAGTACAGTCACAAAGTTAAGACACAAAAGCATTTGCAACAACAACATAGTGGGCAGAGAGTATAAAAGAGAGGCCACGAGGCCATTAAGGCAATTAAGAAAGATTAAGATTGCTTGTGGTGGAAAGACCCATTAATCAATAGGCCAGAAATCACAGCATGTTATAGAATATACTTCACCAAAAAAAAGAGAACAAACAGGCTAAATATATCCCAAACCAAAGGCCACAGATTTCTCGTTAATGAGAAATCATATTAATCCCTCATATATTGTTGGCTCCATAATCAGGTTTTCCATTTACACACGTAGGAACAGCACTGATGAAATGCACCGTAAGTGATGCAGAACCACGACTGAAAAAATTTCCGTCCACAGTTGGAGGGAAAGCAGAGCTTACTCAAGAGGGCAAGGGCTTATGTTGCTCAGCATTCTGCAGGAGAGGGACAGTGACCATGGTTATTCATTGCTGACAACAATGATGCACAAGCCCCCATTGAGAATCTAAAGCTGCTGTGTAAAGATGACATGATGCCTGTCAGAGGACGGGTAACTGAAAATTCTTGCATTTGCAAAATGCCTGTGGGCATCTAGTGCAAGTCTTCATATGCTAATGAGGAAACAAAGTAGGAGGGCTACTGCATGTGTTAAATCTTGCACCTGAAATAATTCAGCATTGGCTCAAACGGGTGTGTAACCAGGCTGAAACCAGCTCTAGGGCATTCAGCTCCATCTTCGGCAGCAAGGTCATGACCAATTCCAGGCCTATACGTTTAGTCTGCAGGAGAAGCTACAAGTGGGCAGAAACTTATTTGCTAACTGGTTTTGCAGAAATAGCTACAGCTAGTTGAGATTATTTTCTTTTTAAGCAAACTGAAAAGCAGAGGTGGAAACAGGAGCTTTTTTTTTTTTTTTTAATTTCCAGCAAGAGGTTGATTTCAGTTATTTTTGAACCTGAAACTACTTCCTAGAACTATTTCCTTGGAACTTTTTCTATGGAAATTTTCTGCTTTTTGACTCAAAATAAACTTTTCTTCACTGATTTGAATCAATAATATGAAAAAAATAATTATCAAAACTACTGAAATGAAATAATGTAATATGCTGTTTTGATTCATTGTTTTGTGAGCATTCTTGAGATGTGTTACTATTCCAGGTGAGGAAAATACTTTCTTACAAAACTGAATATGATTCTGGAGTATACAGAAACAATGGATGAGGCATCTTTTGCATTCATGAGTTAAATTATCACTTTTGGCATTTTTTCTTGATGTAGTCAAGATATTCCACACCACAGTGTCATGCCCAGTGATCACAAAATCTTCTGAGTAGAAAGGGATCCACAAGGATTATTGAGTCCAACTCGTCAGTGAATGGCCCATACAGGGATCAAACCCCACAACTTTGGTGCTATAAGCACCATGCTCTAATCAGCTGCACTAATTTCAGAGGTTTTGGTTAATATTACTAGCAGGTACTGTCAGAGGCATTGTAAAAGCCAGGATGACTTAAGAAAAGAAGACTGGTGTCATGCTTGCCTCATAGTAGTTTTGCTGTTGGGTGCATAATGATAAATACGGGATAAAAACCTGTTCAGGTATTCAAGACAACATTAGACAGCTATTTTCCCTGATTCCAGAGAATTCAGTTATCCACAGTGTTTCCTTAGTTTCAAACCAGGCTACAGGCATCTGAACTTCCTTAACAACTATATACTTAATTTCCTCCTTTTAGTGCAAAACAACTAAGAAAATTCCCAGAAAAGCAAGAAAACTTATACAATAAATCTTTCTGAAGCAGTTGATTTTTAAGATCCTGCATGACTGTGAAACAGCACAATCTGACATAGGACACCTCTGCTCTAGGTTCTGGTAGCAAGTAATTTCTTTACACTTGTTTTTCATAGTTAGCAAAATGCCAAGTGGTAACTTTTGGCTTAACAAGCAAGCCTGAAGAGCTGGCTGTCTCCTTGACTACAAAGAGAAAAAGTCTTTTCCTGTATGGTAGCTGCAGTGTGCTTTTGAAGATCTTGGAGTCTATTTTGATACCAAACGTGTGGTACTGTTTTGGGAGGCAAATGTTGTGGGAGGCAAAGGCACTCAGTAGATGTTTGTTGTCTGCAAAGATAGAGAAGCCTGGGATTTCCAGGTTTCTTGATCTTGGTGCTATTTATGTTGCAGTAAACAAATACTTTATTGTTGGTGTGTGTCACAGTAGTGTCTGAGAATATTATCCAATTTCTAGCTGCTCTACATCTGTTGTCTGCCATTCCTGTTCTATGTACAATCACCTCACTCTTCTGTTGCAGCTTCTCAGTTTTACTACATAAACACATCTATCATATTGTTTATCCATGCATGGAACAAGCAAACAATCTGACTACACCATTCTGGACCTCTTGTCATTTAGAGAGAGTTGGGATTTAGACAGACCATTGAAGGAATTTCAGTATTCAAGATGTGAAGTGATTAAGATGTGAACAAGGATTTCAGCAGAAGCAAGGTCAAGGTAAAGATGAACTCAAGCAGAATTTCAGAGATGGGAATGAGGAGAATGAGGAAGGTAGTTTGGTGTTATGAGAAAGCAACTTATTGTTTTAAATTTTGCACTGCTGTGATAGAAGCATAAAGGCCTTTAATATCCTTTAATTATGCTGTGCTAGTCAGAGCACAGAGATGCCAAACACAGTGACATGTCGCTGTAGCTTCCTTTACTTCCCTCTAATTTCTCTGCCTTTCCTTCTTCGTGATGGTTTCCCCCACATTCTTCTGCTAGATGTTTGATTTTAATATTTTATATCTACAAATCTATTTATTATAACTGGCTTTTTACTTCTGTTCTCAGGAGTTCAAGAATACTTCCTGGTTTCAAAGAAGTCACCACAGTTCTCACTCCCAATGTCTGATACCAGGGAGAAAGAAGACTTCCATGAAAATAATGTGGAGTTCCCAGGTCAGATTTGTTTTTCTTTTCCCACTATCTGTTCTCCCATAGTGGTTCTTTCGTATACTGAATAGGTTGTAGTTATTAGGTCTGCTGGTGGAAAAGCTCTGGTCCCACCATGGGGAGAACCCCCAGCCCCTCCAACCTGCTTGTGCTATGCAGAGAAAACTAGAGTTTGACATAGTTTGACAGTGCTAGCTTTAGTTAGATTCTTTTTTTTTGGTTAAAAACTTCAGTGCAATACTTTTTTGATGCTTATATGTTAATTTCAATGTGCACAAGTAGATATTAGCCAAACTATCTGGCTTTTCATACTAGGAAACCTTAACAGCTATATCAAAAAATAGCCCACCACTGATGTTTGCCAAATGTTTTCATTCCATCTGTTTCATCATTTCCAGTTCCCTCCTCTCACTTTCTGTGGCATACTTTCTTCCACTGAGTATTTCTGCACAACACAGTCTCACCTGGAGATGAGCTGCTAACAGAATAGGTTAAAAACCCCCAATACTTAACTTGATAAGTATACATTGGTCCATCCCTCTGTCCAGTCTTCGTATTGTGTTACTAAAGTAAATGCAATTAGTGAAAATTAAGAAGCTCTATGAAATCACGTCAATTACTTAGAACTTGGGGGGAAAAAAATGAATAAAATTTGCTGGCACTGTCAAAATACCTTGTTTTGATATCTTTGGGAATACAGTCTTTTCACTTTCCTCTTTCCAACTCTTTTTCTTTTGAATGTCTTTGAATATTGTCTTAGGTACTGTAGAATGAAGTAAAAATTAAAAGTTTACATTTAATGAAGGCTCTTAACTAACTGAAAGTAAAATTTACTTTCTGTTTTTTACTTTGGTGGCCCAAACCTAAAATATATTTGGTATTTTGGTCTAGGTTGAAATTTTAAAACTCCTCATAATATGAGAACTCTAAAACCTCTAAAAAATGTATCTTTTGATTTTCCTTGTGGCTTTTATTAGCTCTTGGCATCTGCTCTAGAGGGAAAGAATTTTTGAGTCCACATTCTGAATCTCATATCCTCCTTCAGGTTAAGAATCCTCACTGATTACCACTGCTCCATTTAAACAGGAGGGAGGCAACTTCTTCACAAGAAGAATGCCTCTTATGGCTCTTAGGGTGGATGCAGTCACGGTGTTGATAAGAAGCAACACAGGTAGCACCAAGTTACCCTTTCATCGAGCATATTCTCTCCTGTCTTGTTACCAGGGACAGGAAGGTACCTCCCACTCAACTCCCCCACTGATCAATTGCCAGCACGGCTTTAAGTCAACAGCCTTAAAGGCCATCAGGAAAGCAGTTGGTGGTCAACACAGATCCCAGCGAGACAAACTGTTTTGCAAACCTGTCTCAGTGCAACAATTTTGATTTCTGACTAGGAAGGCTGCTTTGAACTGGGGATGATGAAGGTATACACAACAGTAATGAAACCTCTGCTTGGGAGAAGAGCTTGCACCACAGAACTGAGGACAGGAACTTGTATTTTAAGGCTCGGAATGATTATAAAGATGTTCAGCTTTCCTTTGCTCTTTGCAAGTTTTCCACTGGCTTAAAATCTAACCACACAGCCAGGCTGCCAACACAAATAACAAAGGGCTCATCTTTTTTTGACAAACAGCAAGCCAAGTCATACTTCTCATTCCCTTCTACAGCATCTAACTGTACCTCACCTACATGAAGTTCTGCAAGTGGATTCTCATGCATTTGCCAGGTAAAGTATTCTACTCTTTCAGCCAGAATGGAGATGGTACTGGACATGAGAAATGCTTCAAGAAACTCTAAATTTCCCTGCTATTTACTGGATATCAGACAAGGGGCAGGTACTTTTACAATGTCTGAGAGAACTTCTGCAAAGAAAACCATGTATTGCTCCAAGTAATACCTTAGTGACATTCACCAGCAATGCCTGGTGAAAGGGCCTGCTCATTTTTTGTTATATAATTCCAAGAAATAACTATGGTTGCAACAGTAAAATCATCTGTCTTCAATGTAAATGTTACCTGCATCCAGACATTTAACCCACAAGTAGGCTTTACCTGCTGACTTGGTCAATAACAGCAACCAACATTTGGTATCACTCTATTTTATCTGCCATGAAAAAGGCTCATTCCCATTCTGATTAATTTTGTTAGTTTATAGTGCTAGACAATATTGATAATTCTCTTTGGGGGGTTGTTTAGTGGGATGACCTTAACAAGAATAAAATCGCTGGATATGGACTTGTTTTAACATTGTATTTCTTTCTAAAGATACAAAAATCATCTGTTCTGAATTATACTTTGTGTGTGTGTTTTGTCTGTGGGTTTCCCATAAATCATTTAAATTTGTTCATATAATCTTTACATTTATAATAAGCCTGTCATGGAGGAGGTGACAGCCATAATGGACTTGCAAAAACTGAGAGTCTCCATCACCACCTCATGTATTTACGCCTCCAGTTCAGAAGGTGCTCTAAGTAGCACCTAGAATAGAAGAGCAATCCTATCCATGTGCTCAAAATTAGACATCTTGAAATCAGAGCAGACCACATTCATATATGAAGTTTCTGTGAAACTTTTTTCACAAATTTACTATAGTGAATTTCCTTATTATAGTAAATTTCTGGCTTTCTAATGATTGAAGTATGAATAAATAATTACCCAAATACAATTCAGTAAATAATTGACTTTACTGATGTAAACAGGCATTATGAAAGTTGAGATACATGGGCTTGGGAAACAAAGGCAAACCTAAAAAGACAGTTCACTCTCGATTATACAATGAAATATGTCTAGTTATTCATTGTTCATCGACCAATATTTTTATAGTAAATGAGGCATAAAGAAATTGTGCACATGAATAGGTCTGGAAAAAAAAAATCAAAAGAATCCCTCACTAGATGTGACATTGTGAAATACTGTAGCTTTTTGAGCTCCATGTGTATATTTATCTGACTACTGTTTGTATAACAAAACATCAAAGAAGAAAAGGCTGATATACACAGCAGAGGTAGCTTTTCTGAGATGTTTTACCTCTTGATGCACAGGCAATATAAATATTAATATTCATCATGTTCTAATTTCCTTATTCTTATGCCAAGCCCAGAACCACTTAGAATTAAGACTCTTCTGTTTTGCTGCTGTTACATATGGTTTTGTCTGATTTCACTTCAGCTTGTATAGTTCCACCTAAACTAGCAACTATGCAAGATTGCTTTCCAGCTTCAAGCTGTGATATGTAGAGGAAATAAAATTCCTGATATGCTTCTGGTAAAAAACAATGTCTGCATGTCCATTTTAACATACGACCCAGAATTCCCTGTCTTGCAAATAAGGTTTGTGCTATTCATGTTGCACTTTTTCTGTATCTTTTTAAAACCTTCTGTAAAGCATTCTGACCCCTGGATGCAAATTCTTATTGTCCAGTTGTTATTCGCAGTGTTTATTTAGACCTTGTGTATTGAGTTTTTGTGGCCTGGTTTTGGTATTGTGGGGGGTACAGAGGTGGATTCTGTGAGAAACTGTCAGAAGCTTCCTCCGTGTCCAGCAGAGCCAGTAACAGATGGCTCCAGGACAGACCCACCACTGGCCAGGGTTGAGCCAACCAGGAGTGATAGTGACATCTCTGTGATAAAATTTTTAAGAAGACAAAAAAAGTTAGTGCACAGATAAAAACTGCAGGCAGAGAAGAGCAGAGTGAGAACATGTGAACAAGTCTGCAGACACCAAGGTCAGTGGAGAAGGAGGGGGAGGAGGTGCTCCAGGCACCAGAGCTGAGGTTCCCCTGCAGCGTGTGGTGAAGACCATGGTGAGGCAGCTGTGCCCCTGCAGCCCGTGGAGGACCATGGGGATACAGCCATCCATGTGCAGCCCATGGAGGAAACCCACGCCGGAGCAGGTGGATGCCTGAAGGAGGCTGTGACCCTGTGGGAGGCCCATAATGGAGCAGGGTCCTGGCAGGCACCTGTTGACTCGCGGGAGAGGAGCCCACGCTGGAGCAGGTTTCCAGGTAGGATGTGCGGCCCTGTGGGGGACCCACGCTGAAGCAACCTGTGCCTGAAGGACTGCTGCCACAGTGGAAAAGTGACCCACACCGCAGCAGTTCATGGAGAACTGTCTCCAAACTAGAGCAGGGGAAGAACTCTTTCTGAGCAATGTCAGAAGCAACCTGTGATGGACTGACTGTAACCCCTATTCCCCATCTCCCTGCTCTGCTTGGGGAGAGGAGGTAGAACTTGGGAATGAGGGAAGGGTGGTGGGAAGGTGCTTTTAAGATTTATTTTGCGTCTCATTATCCTGCTCGAATTTTGTTAGTAATAAGTGAAATTAATAACCCATAAACCTTTTATCATATTTTCTCTCCTCTGTCCAGTCGCAGAGGGGAGTGATAGAGCAGCTTTAGTGGGTACCTCGTGTACAGTCAGGGACAACCCACTACACCCTGACTTCCAGAAATACCTAAATTCTTATCTTTCCATGTAGAATCTGTGGAAGAGAATTTGTTGAAGGCAATGAGAAAATCAAACTTGATAATCACTGAGAGATTGAAAGTGTTTCCAAAACTCATTATGCTTCTCCAAAGGATTTCAGTGATGAAGGGGGCTGAAGCTCCATCTGAATAGGCAGCATTAAAATCATGTAATTATAAAATTACGTAATTCAAAGAAACATTATAAACCAGCAATACCACCATATGAATTGCAACAAAATTGCAGATGTCTGGATGAGCCCGGAGTCTGAATCCCAAGACCTAAGGAGCCATACATATTCTGGTAAGGTTGCAAGGCTATAAACAGAACTTTTCTGCCTAAAATGTCTTGAAACTTCAGACTCAGAAATTCTTGTTGTTGAATCTGGTTTTGGGTGGGTGGTGCAGAGACCTGTTTAAAGTACCTTCATCATGGTGAATTTTACTGGAGTTGGGAGCTTGTTGGCTTACATGTTTTGCAAGGTGAAAAAAGTCCCTATCGATGCAGATAAAAAAAAGTCCTGTGTGGTTTTTAATGATAGAAAAATTAATCTTCTATGTCTGGTGTCAGCACAACTTCATATATTGGTGTGCACACTTTTTTTTTTTTTATTTTGAGTTAATTTTTCAAATCTGAAACAATGAAGAGAAAAGGAATTTTGCTGCTGAATTCAAGCACAACCGGGTGTTATCCAGAGGCTAAATTCTTTTCCTGCTTAACATAAGAACATAATAAGAACGTAAGAGGCATACTGGTTCAGAACAAAGGTCAGTGTAGCCCAATATCCTGGCTCCAACAATAGCCATAAGTGGGTATGCAGGGAAGAGTAGAGAACCGCCTTGCATATCTGATGCCTCCCCTTAAGTATTCTCCCAGCTTTCAGCTATTCATGGCCAAAGAATTTCCTGAAATGGATGTAGTTCCAAAGGATTTAAAACCCCTGTATACATTTCTGTTCTGCAGTCTTGCCCCTTGAGGCTATGCAAACTTAGAGTATGTACTAACTGATGTCAAATGGGAGTTGGGCATCTGTGTTTTGTAGCAAAAAGTGATTAATGTCATTAGGAATTCAAAGATAATACTATCCCTGTATCTTCATTAATACAGTAGATCTAGAACATATCTGGTGATTTACAGTTATATGAGGAGAAGAGAGGATATGTCCAAAATATTGCCATGTTTTCTTTAAAATCTCTATGCAGGCATTGTGATCTGAGACAGAAAAAAAAAAAAAAAAGGCAGGGTAGGACACTAATAAACTGTTGATAAAAGATTAGCCTGTGGGCTCAATGAAGAGACACTTAAACTGTTCAGGCAGGGTGCTAGAGGCAAAGAAAAAGGTGATTACCTTTGAATGATGATGCAGTTCTGAATAAGAGGAGAATAACTGACAAAAGCCCATGGCCGTTTGTCAGCCTTGCCAAGGAGTAGGCAGACATGAAGTGATAGAGCCATTCAGTGGCAAATTCCAACTAGATTGCTCTCAGACCAGACTACAAGAGATAGTCTGTCTTCCTCGATTTTTCAAACATTTCCTTTTCTATTTTTTTCCCCCAGTGAAATTTATCCATTGTTTATAATTATATAGGTTAACTTTCTGAGATCATGCCACTCATTTACATTTCCTCATTTTTGGTGAATATGCAAAATGAACCAAATGCAAAGATATATACAACAAATCTTCCTAGTCCTAACTGCTTGCAAACAGCAAAAGCACTTGAATATTCTGATCACTGGGCTTGTATAAGGACCTACATGACTAGAGAGCATGAATATTTTCTGTGACTACTGAAACAAGCTGTATCTCCTGCTGTTCTGAATCACTAGACTCAAATCATCGCCTCTAAGACTCCTGTAGTTGGAACTTTAATGGGTCATTTTGGACAGCCTTCTGCCAGGACATGATTGTTCCCCCCAGAGCTGTGCTAGAACTTGATGATCAGCAGCACTACCCACAAATGAGGCAACATTATCCATGAACACAGGTGAGGAGAAAGAAGATACTGGTGCCTGTGGCCAACAGACACCTTCCTCTGTAGCCTGTGTTGTCTTTGACTTCTCATGGGGCTTTTCAAAAAATCTGTTCTTTTTCTGTCTTTTCAATATGAGGAATAAAATCAAAGTCCCAAGTTTAGCAATTTGTGTTGGTTTCATTGTGTTGGAGTAGAGATGAGTGCTCTAAGGCAACCACAGTCAAGTGCTTCTCAGACATCTGTATGTTTTTTCTAACGTTGTGAGTTGTTTTTTTTCTGAGTGTGTGCATGGATTTTGTAGGGAGATGTTCTGTTACCTATTAGTAGGTTTGGTGTTTGTTTGCCAAATCACTTGATTGCCAGATTTCTCCTGGTTCTTGAAAACTCATGAGTCCTCACTGACATCATCTGATTACACTATTGGCTATTTTTCCAATGAGAAGTTTTAATAAGATTGTTTCAGTCAGGGTGAGATCTGTAATCTAATTTCTGGAAGCAGTAGAGTGATTTTTTGAAGTGATGGTAAATCTCTTTGTTACCTGAACAAAGTGTCAAATGCGTTGGAGAAATCTTTGAACCGACGGATAAGACAGTGCTGGACCCTCCTTGTAGCTGGTAAAATCATCTGAGGAGTGAGACCCACATGAGGGAAGGGGATAGTCAGTGCTAGTCTTTGGTTTTCATTTGTAATGAAATTTTTCGAGCTTTTAGTATCATCACTCTCAATCTGCAAGTCCTTTAGAGTCCTTAATGGTTTCTGTCTACGCCCATGGCAGTAGCTATGAATGTTTTTATCTAATCTACTTGGTGATGAAGCTGTATTCAATTTCATCTCATGATTAGATCTCTGCAATGCACCCACATCCAGTTACACCACGAGACTAGAGCCACTAGTGCAATGTCTGCACTCCAAGAAAAGAAAAGTTAGACCGGAAAAGATTTCTTTACTGTGGTTTCCCCCTTAAGTAGTTATGGACTTGCTGAAGAAACCATCTCCCTTTTTGAGTGACACGGTGTCAGCAAAGATGAACTGATGGACCTGGAGGGATCAGGAATGTGTCAGCCTTGACTCTGATAGATGGCTCCCTGGCCAGTGGAGCTAGGCATCTTATAGTCTCTGCAGAACTGTAGGCTCTCAGGTGACACTGCAAAACTCAAGTAAGTTTACCCAAGCTTTGGGAATAGGGGAGAGATGCCAATAGGTTATGATGACAATAAGGCATTTTTATGTTTTGATCTGTGAGGATTGAGAGTATCTTTGCTCTGATAACAATCAGTGATGACTGACTGTGAGTCTAGATAGATATATTTTTATATTCTGAAATATTAAGTGATAAATGCTGTTTGCCCATCCACAAATCCTTCTCAAAAGGCAGTTTGTCCATTCTATCTGTGTTACACCTAATGTGCTTGGGGTTATACTTTCATGTATGTAAATAAATTTTCTTAAAGAACATAAAAATGTACATGAGAGATGAAGTTTTCTGTTGCTAGCTAGCAAGGTTTTGTAGTTCTCAAATTCCAGTTTCAAACATATTTATTATAGTAGGTAATATTTAAGACTGAGTGGTCTATTTTCTCCATCTGCTGCTGTTTCCCTGGGCAAAGCATGACAGTGTTACCTATTCTCTAGGGGCCTCTGACCAAAGAAAAGTTGTTTCTCTATTAAAAAAACTCCTTTCTCTGTGACAGTCTTAGAAAGAATTAGATTTTCTATGGTTGGTAAAGTGCTACACATCCCACATTAAAACTAACAGCCCTTTAATTTAGGAAAACAATTCAATTCATAATGTTCTGCTTCCCCCTCTTGAACTGAACTTAGACATAAATGGCACTTAGATGCTTGGTGTCCTGAAATGAAATGCTTTCCTCAGCTGGAGCCCAGGTGGGGTGAAGAAAAAGGATGGATGGGACAAAAGCTTAGTATGCTTGTAACTCAAAAGATGTGCAGAGATTACAGCCTGGATAATTTTACCAGAGCTCCAGGAGAACTTACAGAGCCCATTTGGAGCCCACTGCTCTTGGTGGCAGAAATCCCCACTCATTCATCAGGAGCACACTCAGGCTCAGGGTTTGTAAAATGTATGCTCATTACCCCGAGGTTTTTCATACAAAGACAATTACTATAATATTTAATATGACTTTTCTCTGAACTGACTATTCTTATTTGTTGAGCAGAATTGCCCATTTTTCTCCTTGATACATTTACACAAAGTACCTTTTCTTTTTCTTGTCTTTTTAGGTAGGATTTTCTGTTAGCTTGGTTTATTTGGGAAATAGCATGTGACACTTATGGATCTTCCCCTTTTCTTTCTTTTTTTTCTGATGGAAAACACCTGCAACACATAACAGCCTTGGAAAAGTCAAGTAAGGGTCTGCGTGCTGTGATGTGCTGCAGTAACAAATATATTCTATTGTACATCGAGCAACATAAATATGTAAATATTTTACGTGTACTTACATATCCTACATATTTTTTTCCTTAAAATAAGCACATAAAGTTACATATATCTTGTAGAGTGGCAGCAGAGTCTGTTCTGTTAATAATAATACTGAATATGTAAATCCCCCCGTTTTTTATAACCAGTGCTTTAGGTTGCATTTACTGTAAACAAAGATGTATTTTTAGGGGCTGTTGGTTTGAGTTTATTGTTTATGTAAATCTCTCAGAATGTGACATAGCCAGATAGCTTCCTATGTTGTGCTGATCCACATTTTAGGCCAGCAGCCAAAGTATTTTATCTTTTACTTCATTATAGTGATCTTCCAATTAGCTGTGGTCTGTAATACCCTGATTTTGGTGGCAGTGGTTTGGGGAGGATTGTTTGATAGTTCTGCTCGAGAGGCAAAATGAGGGGCCTTATTATAGAAAGTGCAGAGGTTGTGCAGTAGCTGAGTTCTGTTGCAAAGTTTGCCGATAAGGGAAAACTGGCCCTTGAGCATCCATTCTATTCTGTATATTAACACTTCTAATCTGCACTGCTGATAAAACTGCAAGCCATTTGCCTTTGGAGGAATTAGTTCTGCCTCACTTGTGTAACCAGGCGATGGTGATTAACCTTTAAACTGTCCAATATTCTCAGCAGACTCCTGCTCCAGATTAGAAACTATTTAGTTATGACCAACTAAATTAACAACATTCCCTCCTCTGAAGAATAAGATTTGGAAGGTATGCATTTTAAGGTGGAATGTGGATAATGTCCTTATTTATTCACCACTTTTGCTACATAAAATGTATTTGTCAGTTGAGAAGAAAGAGAAAGGAGAGAGGGAGTTTGATTTCAGATTGAAACAATCTACAATTAGTTATGTACAGGAGGTGATTTGGGTAAATTTGGCTTGGGGTGCTGCTTTAGATGGCTGAGACCTGTTTCTGGCTTTCCATTCTTAAATAAAACTTAAGGTGCAGGGGGTAAAATGGGCAGGATGGTGCTCTGGTGTGGGCAGCAGTTTAGGAAAAAGATTTCCCTCCTTTGAAAGGAAAGGCAATTATCTCAATTCTTTGGAAGAGTAATTTTTGGAAGTTTACTAACCTTCCTGTCACAATCGGGCAAAACAAAAGGTTTTGTACGTGGTGGTTACAGACCGACATATCCAATGGACTTTAGCTGCTGTGATAACCTAGTACTGTACCATTGTATCTACATATTTTAAATGTGTAATTTATCAATTGAAACATACCCTTCAATACATGTGCCATAAAAGAAAAGAGCGAGGGCAATTATGTAATAGTATAGTGTTTGTCTGACGTGCCTTAAATCCCCATATTGTTATTCCTTGCTGAATAACAAATACAAAATCCCTGTTAGCAATGTTTTCCGTTTTACCAGTTTTATATTAGCTGCCTCCTTAAAAATTGCTAATCTAGATACTACATTAGTAGGATGTCAGTCAAACTGCAATCCACAGTGAAGCCTTCTTCATATACCAATTTAAATCATTCATGGTCCTTTCTTTGGCATTATTCAAAAGATCATAATAATTTTCTTGTGCCCACAGCACAAAAAAATCAATTATTTCCCCACAAAGACTTGAAAGTACTTAGCGAGTGCTGTAAGAAAAGCTGAGGGTTATATCAAATTGAAATTGCACTCATTACACACAACACAATTAGTTGCCACTAGTCTGGCCGGTGCTTTAATTCTGAATGGCATATCTTTATTATTACAGAAACAAGCATGCAAATGGCATTGTTCAGGATTTGCAGAAATCAATAGGATATAGTGCTGTGTGTTTGGTGGCCACTGTCACTCAGTCTGCTGTGGATTTGAGATAATGTGTGTATTTGAATTAATGAAGGGAACGTGAGACATCATAAGTGACACCCAAATAAAAGAAATGGGTACATGATATTTGTAATTATTCTACTTGTGTTTTTGTTGTAAATACTTGTGCTTTTTGTTTTTTAATCAAAGGATTAATTGCATTTTAATAAGGCATTATGATTTTCAGAGCTTTAGTTAATTAAAACTTGTAGTATATAATTATGAAGTGATGCTGAGATTTGTCTAAAGATCACCCATACATTTAGAATATGTATATTTTTCCTTGTTAAGCAGTTGCTACATTTTGAGGGGGGATGAATTATATTAAATGTTTGAAAGATGATGGCAGTTCCGAATGGATTTCTGTAAATGGCAGCTAGGAATGTAGATTATGTTGTTGGACAAATTAAAGTGGAGGAACTACTGGGGTTGGAAACACTTTTTGGCTGTAGTGCTGGAACATTCATTTGCGCAAATGTTAGCTTTCAGCCACAGGAGTAAGAACAGATGTATTTGTTCAATGTATCATATCATTCCGCCCATTAATTCCCAGTGAAATTGCTGCAGTTTGAAATTCTGAGGATAGGCCATAAAGACTCACTGGTGGTGCGTGGTAAAGATTATTTTCCATGTGACAAAAGGGTTTTAAAAGGAGGGAGAAAGTAGGTGTGTATGTGTGTGTGTACAGACATCTCTATGTATCGACTGGTTTCCCTAAGAGAGAAGAATATTCCTGGTGCAAAGCTTTAATCATTCACTATCTAACCTGGGACATATATATATATAGATGGATATAGATATATACCTACCTATATATATTTATAAAACAATTGTTTCCTGTAGGCGTATATTATGTCTGGATTGATAGAATAATTGCTAGATAGATAAAACAGAGTAAAACAGTATTAGAAAGTTAAAATCTTAATGTTTCAAATGAAGCTTTCATTTGGCAGTTTTGTGTTGTTTTGTTTGTTTGTTTGTTGTTTTTTTTTTAAATCTCCTCTTACATATATTCCCTTCCTTTTGTAAGTTCATATTGGAAATAATAACTAATTTTGCTCTTTTTTTTAAATAAAGTGAGAAAAATGCTGCTTTGCTGTTGAATGGTGAGAGCGCTTTTCTTATTTCTTGTCAACTATAAAATGAAATACATGTTTATGCAGCATAGTCCAGCACAGCCATATATCTATAGCACAACACCATGAACTAGAAAGGGTTTCTAATGTTCTCTCTCAAAGAAAGGGTCTTAAATTAGACCTCAGCATTTCCTACTTTGAAGCTTGGCTCCTGCAGTGCACAAATATTTATTTACTTGCTACACCCAGGTTTGTAGATACTTTTTGAGACAAATACACTCAACAGCTCAAAATGTTCCAAGTGAGGTGGGAAGACGAAGCCTGCAGAGAGGGCAAAAGAAAGAACAGGAATTCTCAAAAAATTTACGTTGACTTCAGCACTTAAACCAGGATTTTATTAGGTATCTATAAATGGACTTTAAGTAGGATTTTCCCATGTTTTCTCCCAAAGCTGATTTAAAATCTAATATTATTAGATTGGTCACAGCCTTCATATTTAACTGTCAAACCCAAAGTCTGAAAGGTGATTCATTCAACGCTTGCTAAAATATTTGCTCAGCAGCACAATAGTGTGTGATGGAAAATAAACTCCTCTGGAGCATCTCACCCTATCAGCCATGGCCTGCAGCAGGAAAAGAATGAGGGAAGGTCAGTCAATTATGTGTGGTAATCACCGTAAGCATATTATCTGAGACACAGATGTCTTCCCTGACCCCACACGACATAGCTATTAACCCCACAGTAGTATAAAAATGGGGAGGAGGAGGAGGAGCTGGTCCCCTAGGTAAACCAGACCTTTTCAGTCCAGGCTTGTCCAGCAGCTCGGTGAAGTTGCAGCGGTGAGGGCGCTGTTGTGGGGAGCTGGTCCTGCGCCCCGCACAGGCACGTGTCCGCCTCTCCTCTTTGGGGACCTTTCTATAGACCTAGTCATGTGAGATAAGTAGTTGCATCATCAGAAAAAGGAGACTGGCAAATTGACTTCTGAGATATTTCGGGAGCATAAACAGCCCTGGAATGCCAGGCACTGCCCGTGTTTTTGCAGGAACAACTTTTGTGTTCCTGAGTACACCTACAGAGATGATGTATTAGTGCTGATAAAGTATAATACCACTATCATGCAATCACTTAATGCTTCTAGAAAACAGAGATGATTTTCTCATTACACTGAGTAATGTGCTGATTACCACATACAGCTCCTTCTGAGTTCAAGTTCTGCTTATATTTACCTCAGAAAAATGATTGGCTGCTTATTCCAGCGAAAGGGACTTCTTCAGTGTGATTGTTCAAACACATAAAGTAATCAAAGCAGTTTTCTAAACTGACTATTTACATTGTTGAACTTGAAAGCTCATTTAAAAGTTTGCATCTAATATTGGTTGCTGAGAAGGAAACATGCATTCCTCACCAGCTCTGTACTTTCTAACACCAAGCCGTAACCCTGAAAGTAGGTCCATTTATTTCTTGTAGCCTTTGGATAACCTTTCTTTGTGTGATGCTTTGTTACCTTTTGGGAGGCCATTTTCTATTTTTCTGCCAAAAAGATGAATGACCATTAAGCAATGTAAGCTATTGCAGTTCAGCACAACATACAGTGCAAAAGAGTCCATGAAATACCAGATTTGTGGTTTTTCTCCTTGTTAAATAATTGTAATGGTACTCCAGTCTTGTGACATCCTTGTAACTGAGATCAGGATGAGCCAATGAATACCAGAGCATGAAGGGAATGCTTTGCTTGTCAGATTTGCCACAGAATGTAGCAGAGGAATCCCTGGGTTTCCTTTCTGACTAAAGGAATTATTAAAAGATATTGTCTTTGATACTGTCTCCTTTCTCAGGGTTAATCACCACGTGAGTGAGCATTTGCATGCATTGCTGAGCTACATGTGAAAGACAAGGAAAGTGGTGGGTTGGGGACTTGGATAAGCCTAACCATTGGATTCCCAGGAAAGGATAATTTATTAGAGATATGGTATTTTGCCATGGTGCATGGTGAACACAGGTTACCTCTTTCACTGACCTCAGAGATGACCTGAAAGTAGATGAAAAAGATGATGGAAGTGACTCCCTAGGATATTTGGGTTGAAGTCAGTGTTGCAGGTTCCCATCACAGCCATTTCTGACAAAATTCAGCTGGAGTCCAAAGAAGAGATTTGGGCTATCCTCCTTATTAGTAAATCCCCTGTGGGAGTCTCAGCTATGTGGAAAGATACCATTTACACTTCCCCTTGTTATTGTGGTCAGTCTTGAATTCTGGACCGCTTGTATTCCCTTATTAAACTCCCATCTTATTGTCATTTTAGCTCTCTGTCTAAATGTTGCTAAGTAACCTCCTGAGTCAAATACTTTTTCTACTGGGAGAGAATCTTGCATCAGTCACCTATTGTGACTGCCAGATTAGATACCGTAATGTGCTCGACATGGGACTGTGCTTCTATCTGAAAACTGCAGCTGATACAGGATTTGGCAGACTACTTTTGTTAAGCAGCATCTTTTCCTTGAGCACATTAAAGCAGCCCTGAGCAACTTGTACAGTACATTTACTGATCTTTGAGCTGATTTTTATGTTTGGGGAGGTCTAGGAATTTTCTTATTTTACCTTTTACCTCTAAATCCTACCTGTTTGAGTGAGCAACTCTGGTAAAGAGCACATTGCTCCACTTGCAGACAGTGGAGGCTGTAAGTTAAGACCTTACCTCTGAAAGGGAGTGAGCAGTGCATTCCTGGAGCTTTAGCGAGTCATGGTTTCTATAAGGTCCTTTTATCATGTTTTCTGAGGGGCCAAATAAAAGCCAAATTGTGATGATCACTTGTGTAAGTAGAAATCCGGAGTAATGCTATTTAAATAATATGTAATTAGGCTAGAGTGAATGAGAATGGAACTCGCTCCAAATTGATTATATATTTCAGGTCAGTTGACATAACGGAGCAGCCTTTTCTGTCTCAGCTTAATGCAGTGGTTCTGAAGAGTTCATCACCTGCTCTTGGCTCTCTTTCCTATTTCCAGCTGATAAATCATCTTTAATGTGTTTCCTAATATTACTTTTCCATATGGTTATAGTTCTGTGTGACAGCAATGGGGGATGGGGAGTGGAGAGCAGGCAATAATTTCACTGACACAGAAATTACTCTAAAAATGCATTAATGTGTCTTAAGTATAATTGACATACTTTGAAACGTATATTGCCTATAGGCAAAACTAAATTTTGCTAACCAAAACCAGAAGTAGGCAGAACTTCTGTAGCATCCTTCCTGGATGCATATCAAATAGTAGTGATAGTTTCCATTGATATTTTTGTAAAATATTATCAAATTTCACATGTAGAAATCATATCTTATTCAGTCATGCTTTGTCAATTAGCCTTTGCTTATGTGATAGTTTGTTTTTCTAGAGATAACATTTCACAGAACCCATAGTAATTTTAGATACACCATTTACCATGTTAATACTTGTCACTTCTCCCATGCTCATCAATTTCTCTATGCTGATTTTCTGTTAACTCCACATGTCACAGCAACAGCAAAGCATTTTCCATAAAGCTGTGGGAAGCCAGAGTTTAAATTGGTTTTTCTTCTCTAAGTTTTGTCCTAATTGTAAATAATTGTGGCCTAAAAAAATAGATTTCTATATATTTGATAAGTACACTGGTTGCAGGGAAACTGGTCGCTCACGTAAAGGCATAAGTGTCGGAAACTGCACAGGTGAATCCCACTCGCCAAACGTTTGACTACTTCACCCACACACTGCAAACCCTCCACCTGCAGCACTGCTAGCCTTGCTGAGAAGCTACAAACAGCTGCAGCTGAAAATAGTAACATGAAACATGGTGCCCTTCCACTCTCACCCACTGCACTACTTTGAAGGTCAAGACAAAGACAGGTCAAGTCTGGCTCAGTGACAGATAAACTGTCTTCACCTGTTTTGTAGTTTGTTTGTTTGTTTGTTTTTTGTTTTGTGGTTTGTTTTTTGTTTGTTTGTTTGTTTGGGTTTGTTTTGTTTTGGGGGGTATTTGTTTTGTTTGTTTGGTTTTTTTAATGTAGTTTAGGTTTCCAAATCATATAGTTGTTTTTAAAAGACTGATGTAGCTGTATACGCCTAGGGATGAAAAAAAAAAAACAAGAAAAAAAAAGTTTTCCCTAAGTGCTACAGTATGATAAGGAAAAGCTTTATGCAGATTACAGGAGAGGAGGGAACTACTTTCTTGTGTAAGTTTTTTGTATTGGATCCTGAAGGAGACAGAGCATTTCATAGGTGAGATGTCCCAAACCAAACCCAAAGTTATGTTGGCTCTACCTACAGTGTTAGCAGGAGTTTGTTTCTACAAACCGATGTTTACAATTTTATAAAAGGACTGGAAACCTTTGGGAAATGCATGGATAATTACTAAACACAGAGGTCTGTATTTAGACAAGGTTAAATATAGGTATTAGCTCAAAAATATGTCTTTGCACCAGCCCAAATTTTCTCTGTATTAAATGTTTCTGACTACATCTGTCATACTATTTGAGTCAAAATGTATTTTCAATATGCCTCTAAGTTAAAGGGTAAAAAGGTTAAGTTGCTGTCATGCCAGCTGTGTGCTGCCCCTTCCATTTTTATGAGAACATTTCACCTGTGTCTGTGAACATCTATGTTAGGAAGAGAAGTACGGGTATAAGAGCCCGCTCTTGGGTATAAGAGCCAGGAGAAATGATTTATCTCCTACTGATCTGTAAGCACAGTAAATACAAACACTTGGCCTGAACCTCCTGTGACATTTGATAAGATTTTGATTGTGAGTCCTAGTACCCAATTTTTTTTCTGTGAAAATATTGTTCCACTGCTAGCCAATAGCACATTGGAAATGAAGTGGATGCAAAGTGTACTTCACTCTAAAAAAAAAGGTCAGTTTTTTCATGTGGTTCATTTGGGTTTCAAGTAGCATATTAACAGAAGAAATTGTACTGTTCTGTCTGGTGAAAAAGAACTACTTACCTCTGGTTAATAACTGACCTCAGAGGTTCCAGGTAATTTTCTTCTTTGTCTACTAAAAATTAGGCAGAAACAATGAATCAGAAAATTTTGAGTTCTAACACAATATGAGATAAGAAAAACAAGATACTTCCAGGACTGTTCGGTGTCTCGTAAGGGAAGAGGCTGTCTACTACTTTTGAAGAGATTTTCAATATTAGCTACATAAGTAATGATCATCTCACAGAAAGTACAAACTTGTAGAAGGAAAAGTCTAGAAGAGAAAGCTTAGAAAGAAGAATCATGAGTTTGCTCCACTGTTTCCTGTCTGATGCTGTCCAAGAAACAAAAAATTGGTTGCCAGACCTGCCAGCTCCTGAGTGAAGCTGAGAAATGTACAAAAATCCTGTCTTTGGACTTTAATTTAGGATCTAAAGTGTCAAGGTACCGAGCATCTTGCAGAAGAACCCAAATAATTTTACTAACTTCAGTTGCACTTAAAAGCTTGTGGAACACTACTCCCAGAGCTCGGAGTAACTAAATCCTTTTTGTCTCAAATGTTCTTGCTACTGTTATCTAGGCCTATTTAAATTCCACACACCATGTTTATTTTGAAATAGTGTTGCACTTCTGATGGGCTTAAAATAGTGTAGGGTACAGGTGCCAACGCAAGCTGGAATACTGGCCATTTTGTGATCCCATCATGTGTTCTCAACTCATTCTACTCAATCCATGTATCCTTTAGCTGTTCCTTTACCTCCCTACTGCCTTCTCTTCTCACTCTTTTTCCTGCTGCATCAGCTCTGCCACTCTGCCAGCCATTCAGATTCAGAGACCTCAGTCTTTCCACATTTCCTTCCAGGTCCTGTCAACATACTGAAGATAAAACTTAGAAGAGCATCACTGACTCTTGCGACTTCCATGCACATCAGTTCCTGATATTTATCTTGCACATCCAGTCACCTACCCATATGCACCCTGTGCAAGTGCTGCTTGCCTTATGGTTGCTTTTCCTTCTCCATCACTTCAGCCTGACTCAGCTGCAAAGGCATGCAACAAAACAGCTGGTTGGCGTTTTTTCTCCTCTGCCATTAGCAAGCCCTGGATCAGCTCTCTTAATCCCTACAAAGGTTACATCCTTTACCCCTTTCCCATGAAGCACTAGTCCTTCCTGACCTCTCACTTTCTACATTCCCCTCTATGACAAACACCTTGTTAACAGCTTTAAGCAAAAATAGCCTTTTTGCCTTGAGGAGAAAAACTGCAGACTGCACTGTTTGAAATATTTTTGTGCTAGACAATTGCAAATTTACTTTTCTGTTCCTGGCATATTTCCTTAAATCATTGCCACATTTCTTTTCTGCCTGTCATCTCTTTTGAAAATGCTTTCTCTTCAGCATGGCCAAGAGCTCTTCTGCTCCTTCTGTACTCTGACTCTACTTTGTCTCTCGTTCTTTGTTCCACTGACCAACACTACTATCATTCCTGTGACCTTAGACCTATTATATTAACCTGCCATTTTGTCCCTCTAAGAAATGGCCAAATCCATCTTCCTTTTGGTAGCAAAAAAAAGGAAATCTCTCATCTAAACCTCTGTAGTCTCTTGCACCTCTTCCTTTCTGATCTTTCTTGCTCTTAAACACATGTTGTGTCTCTTGATACACACAGAAATCCAGCCCTAGTCATACCTGTTACTCCAAGTACTTGATCTTGCTTGTTTCTCCTCTCTTAATGCCTTCCACTTGCTGTAAGCTTACCTCTACCAAGCAGCAGTCCTGCCTCCTAGCTGTCATGAGCCTGCACCCTGTTCCTGGTTTTTGGCTTGTATGGACATCACCATTGCTTTTTGACATAAATAACACCCAGTGGGCTCATTTGTAAAGCTCTCTCATTCTTCAGCCACTTCCGCAAAAGCCACACCTGCTGCAGCAGTAACTTGTGAAAACACCCTGAGGTCACAGTTGGCACATAAGCTTTTAATACTGTTAGAGAATGCAGAAGGGCAGGAAGGTGTGCAAATGCCTACAATGAGAGCAGGCACGCGTATTTTTGATTTTATAATTTTTGTTTTCCATCTTCTCTGTATTGCCTGAATTATTTGACTATAAGCTCTCTGGGGCAGGGGTGCTCTGCCTTGAGCAACACCATCTCTGAGGGCTCCTAATCCTGGGAAGCCTCTGCGTGTCCCTGAAGCAACCTCACTGGCTCATACCACCATCCACAGTGGTGTGCATTCTGGAAATCATCTGCATTTCCATCTGTACTCTTCACCCTCTTTTCTATGCTTAGTGACATATTTTTCTCAAGTAAGCAGAAGATTATTAAATGCACTAACCTGTAAAACACTTGGATTCAAGATGTATATTTCACATATGTTTTGTGAAACTTTCCTAGTTATGATATTTATCTTAATTTAGTGACTTATTTTTCCCCAGAAAAACAGGAGGTCCAGGGCAGACACAGATTCTTGCAGCTGTAAAGAATGACTGCTTTCCAGTTTGGCTGATGATATAATCCACTGTGGTTGCAAGTCTTGCTTTTCTCTTTAGATGATGTCAACATTTCCAGGAGCTACATGTGTTGTATTCATAAGTGGTACTTAGAAATATGTGTTCTGTAATCTCCTCCTTATGCCTGACACTTTACACATGTGTTTATCTACAAGGAGTGGTGACATTAGCTTGCTAATTTTGCCAGTGTACTGTACCAATGAGGGTGTGAGAGACTCAGAAGGATATTTAAACTGGCAAAGAGAGAATTATTGACATTAGCTATGAGTACTTTGTAAGACTCTGTTTTGGAATGCCATTTGTTGGAAAATCTTTGCTGCTGAAAGTCATCCATCATCCCCAGATGAACCTGCAAGCCTTACAGAAAACCGTCTTGCCAAATCCCACTCACTGCCAGTGGCCAAAAGTACTCACTGTGCTGGTTTTGGCTGGGATAGAGTTAATTTTCTTTATAGTAGCTAGTATGGAGCTGTGCCTTAGATTTGTGCTGGAAACTGTGTTGATAATATAGGGATGTTTTCTCTATTGCTGAGCAGGGCTTACAAAGCACCAGGGCCTTTCCCGCTTCCTCACATCACCCTACCAGCAAGGGGGCTGGAAGTGCACAAGGAGCTGGGAGAGGATACAGCCAGGACAGATGACCCAAACCGAGCATGGATGTCCCACACCGTGTGATGTCATATAAAACATGGAGAAGAAGAAGGAAGGGAGAGATGTTTGGATTGATGACATTTGTCTTCCTAAGTCACTGGTACGCATGATGGAGCCTGGAGACTGCTGAACATCGGCTGACTGACAATGGGAATAAGTGATATCTTGTTCTGCTTTGCTTGCACGTGGGACTTTTGCTCTCCCTATTAAACCGTCTCTATCTCAACCCACAAGTTTTCTTACTTTCATCCTTCATATTCTCTCCCCCATCCCACGGGTGGGAGTGAGTGAATGGCTGCGTGGGGTTTAGTTGCCAGTTGGATTAAACCATGACAGTCCTTTTTGGTGCCCAACACGGGACTTGAAGGGTTTGAAAGATTTGACTGAAATATGCTAGATCAAATTTATAACTGTTATTGCTGTTTAGCTAGCAACTGACAGGCTACTGTGCCTGCCGTGTGGTTTGGTTACCTTGCTGTAAATTAAGAGTCTAGTGCTCGTTAGCGGCTGATTTTTGCTTTTGCTGCTTGCTGTTGTCCTGTACCACTAATCACCTTACTCTACTGGGCCAGGGAACATTTTGATAACAGCCATGGCACCGTGCCTGGGCTGGCAGATGGCCAGGGTATTGCTGCTGTTTCTGTGCTGCTGTACTGGACACTCTGGAACTCCAGTGTAAAATCGACTCAAAGAGACTGTGCCCTTCGGATAAGTCCACCTGGGAGCAGGACACCCCAAAGTGTCTGTGGCCATGGACAAGCCCATGCCTGAGCAGGCACATTGCAGAGTGTCTGTGGGTGTGCCACAGTAGGTACTCCTCTGAAACGACTGCAGCCCAAGGATAAGTCCATGCTGGAGAAGGTACACCTTGAGGTATCCATGGCTGTGCATGAGGTCATGCTGGAGCACCTCAAAGCATGTGGCTGTGGATAAGCCCATGGCAGAGCAGTTATACCCCTGGAGGAACTGCAGCCATGGCTAAGGCCGTGTTGGCAGCAGGTTTACTTTGCTGTCACTGTAGGTAAGGCTATGCTGGAACAGGTGCACCTCAGAGCACCTGTGGCTCTGGATAAGTCTGTGTTGCAGTAGACTCTCCCGGGAGAGACCATGGCTCATAGACAAGGCTCCACTTGGAGCAGGTACACCTCTAAGAGACTCCATTCTATGGATAAGTTCAAGCAGGAGGAAGAATAAGGGGTTGAGTTTATTGCAGTGTTAAACGCTATGGTCTGCTCCAAAGGGACCAGGGGTGGAGACTGTAATGGATATGTCTTTAAATTGTTGTAACCCATTATTTGAGTTGTTTGTTATAGGAATTGTTACAACAGGAACCACCTGAACCGATTGGAGGACAAGCTTTACAAGAAGCAGTGCAAGTGCAGCAGTGACCAGGCCAGAGCTGGCTTTGGTGCCAAGAAACACTATGCAACACATGTCTCCTGTCCTGAGTGACACCATAAAAGATGGAGCCCAAAGTCCTGGACTAAATGCACTCAAAAAATTTTGTGGATATTTGTGGACATTTATAGACATTTCACAAACATTTCCCAGAACTGATCCATAGATGAAGGGATTGATATCTGTAACTATACTGAAGGATGGGAAGGGTTGTGGTGGTTAAAGAGGATGTATTGGATAGCATGGGACCTGAGTGTGATGTAAATGGTATGGGGTAAGGGCTGGATAATGTGCTGGTTTGGACTGGGATAGAGTTAATATTCTTCATAATTGTTAGTATGAGGCCGTGTTTTGGATTTGTGCTGGAAACACAGCACATCCATGTTGATGATCCACAGGGATGTTTTTGTTATTGCTGAGCAGGGCTTACACATCATCAAGGCCTTTTCTGCTTTTTGTACTACCCCACCAGTGAGGAGGCTGAGGGTGCACAAGGAGCTGGGAGAAGACACAGCCAGGACAGCTGACCCCAGCTGACCAAAGGGATATTCCATACCATATGGCATCATGCTCAGCACATAAAGCTGGGGGAAGAAGAAGGAAGGGGAAGAATGTTTGGGGTTCTGACATGTTGTCTTCCAAACTAATTGTCACACGTAACAGAGTCCTGCTTTCCTGGAGATGGCTGAACACCTGCCTGCCCATAGGAAGTAGGGAATTAATACCTTATTTTGCTTTGCTTGTGCACGCGGCATTTGCTTTACCCATTAAACTGTCTTTACCTCCACCTGCAAGTTTTGTCACTTTCACCCTTCTGATTCTCCCACTGATCCCACTGGAGAGAGTGAGTGAGCGGTGCATGGTGCTTGGGTGCTGGCTGGGGCTAAACCACAACACTCACCTGTTGACATTTACAGATTAGATATACAGACATTACTCCCTGGGAAGAAGTGGAGGGTACAAACGGCATGATAAGATATGGTTTTCTTGGCTACTGAATGGACTTCAGTGCTGAAAAAAATGCTCATTTGCCAGAACTCCACCTACATACTCCTGTGCAGCCACAGAACTCAGATTTTCTTCATTAACTAGACTGTTTGCATGATATTCGCATAGTGAAGATCCTCAGCAAGAGCTCATACTGCCCATGTAAGTGTTTTTTTTAAAGAATCAAGCTCTTACCTCTCAAAATTACATTCAGATGGCATTGTTCCATATGTATGGCTGACTACTATAGAAAGCAGCAACAACGGGGTACAATGCACCAATTTTATCCCACTTTGACTTTGAAAATATAATCGGTACTTATAAAAATTGTAAATACTACAGAATCATGCTAGTAGGATTATACTAAAATGGAAGTGCTAATATACCAAGCAAAATAGCTTTGCTAGTCCTAACTGGCTCCTATTATCACCAGTATCAGAGATTATACACCTCCAGCAACAAAAATGTGCTGGAGTACAAATTAATATATACATGCAAGAGAGACAAGATTTAAAGGAGGTGTTTCTTTTTATCTTACAATGAACTTTGTTCTTTGAGTGCCACTGTTGGAGTAATAAGTGCAAGCTCTTACATCCAGTGGTCAAGTCTCATCTAGATAATGAAATGGTAGCCTGATAAAATACACATAACTACCCATTTTGACAGTACAATATTCCTCTGTACCTTATGCAACAAGCTACAATCACCCTTGATGCATTATGTATTTATAGTATTACCTATAAGTGCCTATTGTAAATAAGTTGTTAGACTAACAAGCACAGCAGATAAAGTATCATTATAGAGTAATCATTCAATCAATCACTCAATCAGAATCATCACGGGGTTGGGGTTTTTCCATATGAAAGACAATGCCTGAACTGAGGGTAGTTTTTTTCTCAGGTTATGCTATAGAATCTATTTTTGTATATCGCCATTCTCAGTGTTAAATTGCAAGTCTCATGAGAGATTGAAGCAAGAACAGCATAGGGATTTGGACACTTTTTGGGGGGAGAAAGAGCTACCCAGCCATGTTTGATTTCAACTGAGTTGAAGATGGCGTGCACACCATTAGCCAGCCACCAATGATAGATCATTTCTACTGTGTCCTTTTTCATGAAGTTTTCAGTGGTTATGTTTCAGACTGCTGCAGCCTGCTCCTGACAGCCTGAAAGTTTGTGAACCCTCCATGTGCTGAAGATGTTGTGTCAGCATCGCGTCAGAGCACCTGAAGCCAGTACTTCACCTCAGGAGTCCTATCAAATGTAATTGCTCTCAGCCAAAGCTTCCTGGACTCTGCAGGGATTCATTTCATCTTCATCAAGGTGACACTGTGTCGACTTTGGGACTGTCACAGCATGTAGGAGCATGGCAGCCCCCTGAGGAAAACAAAGGAAAAAGATAACCTAAGTCCCCTACCTACCTTGAGGAGGGCACCTTTGCAAATGAAAGCAAGTGAACACTGACTTCACTTCTCTTTCATAGGCCAGCACACATCAGGTCAGCAACACAGTTGTAGCCAGCCTCTCACTGCCTGCCAGAACAATGCTCTGCTTAAGCCTGACACCTTAACACAGTAGCACTGGATCTTAATGTCTCTTTATTCCCAGTGAACAAAAGAGCTAAACCTTTCTATATATAATTCGTGAAGTGCAATTTAGTTACTCTGTAACTTGTATGGGTTGACAGACTCACTTAGCTAAATACAGATACTGTTCGTGAAACGGGCCCCAGTCCTTGCAAGAACTTTATGCTCACGGAAATAATAGTAGCAGTAAAATGCAGACACAGCTTCAGAGCTCTGTGAGTTAGGAGTACCAAGTAAGAATGAAAGTTCTCGATTCATATAGTTGAGTTCAAGATCCTTGGTTACTGATGGGCAATGATCTAGCACTCGTTATGGATCAAGGTCAGAACTGCATAGCTGAGACACGTTCAGGTGAGATGGAAGGATACGTTTTGGTGTCATTAATACAGCATAAGAGTACAGTGGGCATGAAAGGCTTCTGCTGGCATTGATGGGTGGATTAAGTCTTTGGCTTTCATCTTATTTAAAATGGAGCTGGTTAGCGGCTCAGAAAACAGTCTGCTAGAAGATTCTGATTAAGTGCCTAAGTCCTGGAACGGTACTAGGGTGAGGCATATCTGCCAGACAGCATCTGTTTTGATGGTTCATGCTCAGTATTTAATAGAACACTGAGTCGTCCAAAACGCCTTGAGGTAAAATAAATTGTTGCCAGCAGCCTACTCTCTTCCTGGTTTAGTACATCTTAATAGCAATCTTTTGTCCTCAACTTCAAGGTGATTCCTAAACACCTCTTCAAAGGTTTTGTTTGCAAAATGACAATCGGTAATTTATACAATAAGTGTTTACATTATTTGTTACAATAGAGAGTAGTGGTGATAGAATTACTGTGTGGAAACTAACTAGTTATATCAGAAAAGCACAATTTGTTGAATAGGCAAATTAAAGCATCTACACCCTCTGCAAAATCCTGATGAGTAGATTTATTTGGGTTGGTGGACATCTGGTTAATCCTAGCTGTCTTCACTTGGACGCTGATGTGAATTCCTCACATTGTGAGGAAATTTCTTGTTAGCTGTTAGCTAAAGCCAATGAGATTTGACTGAGCTCTCTGTACCCATGGAAGGCAGCCAGGATGTTGTTTGGAGAACACATGTGAAGTGCTTCCTGAGCAGTTCTCAGCTGTTGTTTGTTCCTGATGCTCTGGGAACAGGCAAAAACTCTGTACCACAAGTGATAGGGAAGTTTCATACCTTTCTGGATGGAGAAGACAAATGAGTATTTTCACTTTGATACATCAGTTGTCTACTGCTTGCTTGTGTCTATTCGAGTAGTAAGTCACTAATACTAGAAACATTTGTCTGTCAGCATTGGGGATGGAATGTCAAAGGAAAAGTGTGAAAGTGAGCAGAACCTCTCAGTCACTGATTCCCCAGTATTCCCTGAACCTTGTCTTTCAGACTGGAGACCCAGCTGTAGTGTAAGTGGGGCATCGTTTTCCTGCGCATCCTTCTCCTCCCTACTGATGAAGATCCAGTGGCATACAATTAGATCTCACAGCTGTTTTCACTACTGAAGGTTGTGAGGTACTGATGAGTGAAGGTGTATGGATTTGCACTTCTTTCTCTTCAACATCTAACAAAAGGTAATCTTGAACCAACAACCTTCCTTTCTTGAGATATTTTACAAGTGTGGGGTAGCAAAGGTTCTATTCGTTCAAAATCTGCGAAAACCCATCAGAAAAAGGAAAATTAGATGAAAAATTAGATGTGCTGATCTATCTTTACCATATGACTTTACTTCAGGTATTCAAAGAATGTGGCTGAAGATCCGTTCACAGCATAAAACGTCTGGATTAGAGATGAGTCATCCTGACAAATCTGATGTAACAACCATAAACTGGGGGAAGCAATTGGAAGGAGTGACTGCTGTTATATTATTCCACTTGGCTGAGTGCATTTGTTTATTACTCACATTTGTAAGATGCAAAGACCCCACGAGGTTGAAAATGTGAAATATTTTTCTGTCATTCAGTAAAAGATCCATAGCAATATTTGCATTAAAATGTTGCTGATAATTGGGACTGGAATTCCAAAATTTACCGATGCAACTATTTCTGAAAAAATACTACTAGAGATCTCTGCAAACTATGCAGTTGAGAATGACAGTCTGATGTGATCAATCCTATTTATTATCTTAACTATCACAAATACTTGCAAAGTCTTACTTACTTCTCATTGCCTTGGTTAATGTTAGTGAAACACTGCTATCTATGCCATGCTCCAGGAAGGCAGAATGTTGTAAATATACTCTGCTTATGTTTGATAACCAGCAGTCCTTGGCACACAATTTCCACAGAAATCCTAAAATTCAAATGACAATTTGGGATTTTTTGTTCCAATTCACCTATGACCTTTAAGTAAGTGCTGTCCAAGCCAAGGGAAACAGCCATTACCCCAAAAACGGTTGAATATTTAAAACTCACAAGGATTTGAAAATGGTCAACAGTTTTTAAAGTATGCTCAGCCCTTAGCTGAATTGGATTACTGAAGCAGGAAAAGACATGTTTTTATTTTATGGTTCTTTGGGAATATTGCTTTCCCCAAAAATCTCACTGCAGTTTATGAAAACTGGGCATAGTAATTTAAATTATTCAGTAATTAATTATTCAGTAACTTAAGAATTATTTGACCTATTCTGTCCTTTCAAGAATGCATTTTTCTCTGGTGTCAAAGAAAAAGCTAGATAAATGTTGAGTTTTTAAGTTACTTCTGAGCACCCTCTGACAAGAACTGGTTGTCAGAGGTGCTCAGCATACAATAAGATTGCATCTCATATTTACAGAAAAAAAGATGATACTTAAAGATTGTCACAGATGTATGCAGAATATAACAATTACACTGATTTGCAGTGTAGTTTATTTGCACATAAATACATAAACCAAAAGCAACAACAAAAAAAGCTTGACAAATATTTATAAATTTTGTAGAGTAAAATAAATAATTGTATGCACAGCAGAATCTGTTAATATGAGCAGTTACATCTCCCTTGCTGGGCTTATAAATACACACACACACACACACATATATATATGTGAAGAAAAATTCCTTGTAAATATCCATTGTATTATCTTTGAATTATTGGCCAGGTAGAAGGTTACAGGAGAACAGAAAATCATCTTCTTGTCTGAATTACTGTCACCATGGAACAAATTGGAAAAAATATTACTTTGTGTCAACCAGTTGCACCCCACTGCACACATGGATGTCTCCTAGAGCCATCAAGATAATATCTGAGCATGTAATCATAGCTGGAACAGTAAGGAATCCTCTTTTTCTGCTACAACCAAACAGCACATTGAACCCACAAAGACATGACCAACATCGTCACTCTCAGCCAAAGTTGGAAACAAGATTTCTGCCTTATGGCCTTTGAGATATCTTCTTTTTTTTCCCCAAAGTGTGTGGGCAGAAAATTTCAGAGACAACCTTAGCATACTAAATAACTTGCATAGCTAAGGTTAAAACTGCAAGCTTTGCAAATCACTAGAAATTTCAAAACAGAAACAAAGTAAGCTTAAATGATGTTTAAGTATTTCTGGGTCTATACAACTATTTATCTCCTGATTTAATTCCAAATAGTTTTCATAAGATGCAGATTATGAATTTAATAATTCTTAATGTATTTACCATGCTAAAAAATTTAATTGCTTCAACCTATTTATCTGACTATATATTTTATTCAGCATTCATTGTATAACTCTTGCATAAACACACCACCTATATAACTTGTGTTTCTAACAGTAAAACTGTTTCAAGGAAAGCTAAGAAAGTTTCTTTTAAAGGTCTTAGCTTGCAAAATGCTGAATGCTTCAAGCCCCGTAAAATCTGCAGTGGGTGCTCAGCACCCCACAGAAAGTGCACAGTTGTTGACAACATCCTTGGTTCAATGCTAAGTGAAATCGTAGGGAAAGAGTCCTCAGTGACTTGACTGAGCTTTGAATCAGACCAAGGCTCCTTGTGGGGGATCCAGCAAGGTTATGTGTTATTTGTGAACCACCAAAAGTATAAGCCCTTATTGCAGCTGCAGTTTTTCAGGTGGAGAAAATAACCAAAGGATGATCCTTGTTTGTAAGGGACACCCCTTTGAGTCAGTTTTGGAAATTTCAGTGACCAGCAAAGCTTATAACTTAAATA
>NW_020955386.1:529587-590895 GCF_003031625.1 Empidonax traillii | reverse complement strand
CTTGGTTCAATGCTAAGTGAAATCGTAGGGAAAGAGTCCTCAGTGACTTGACTGAGCTTTGAATCAGACCAAGGCTCCTTGTGGGGGATCCAGCAAGGTTATGTGTTATTTGTGAACCACCAAAAGTATAAGCCCTTATTGCAGCTGCAGTTTTTCAGGTGGAGAAAATAACCAAAGGATGATCCTTGTTTGTAAGGGACACCCCTTTGAGTCAGTTTTGGAAATTTCAGTGACCAGCAAAGCTTATAACTTAAATATCAATTACCAATCATGAAAACTATAGTAATGAGCAAAATGCTCATTTTACATCAATTTTAATGCTCAGAGTTAAATATATACTATAGTTATCTCTGGAAAAGGGACTGGAAAGGATGCTAAGCAAGTTTGTAGATGATACAAAACTGGGAGGAGCCACTGACTCCCTTGAAGGCAGGGAGGCCCTCCAGAGAGACCTCAACAAATTAGAGGGCTCGGCATTCACCAACCATATGAAGTTCAACAAGAGGAAGTGCTGAATTCTGTACCTGGCTTGTGGATGTACAGACAGACCGGGGAATGAGATGCTGGAAAGCAGTGCCATGGAATCCAAGACCTGGAGGTCCTGGTCAGTGACAAGTTGAATACGAGTCAGCAGTGCCCTGGCAGCCAGGAGGGCCAACCATGTCCTGGGGAGCATCAGGCAAAGCATCACCAGCTGGTCAAGGGAGGGGATTGTCCTGCTCTGCTCTGCACTGGGGAGGTCTCACCTTGAATATTGTGGCAGTTTTGGGTACCACAATGTAAGAAAGATAATAAGCCATTTAAGAGTGTCCAAAGGATGGTGAAGGGCCTTGAGGGGAAGCCATAAGATGTGTGGTTGAGGTCACTTGGTCTATTCAGCCTGGAGTAGAGGACACTGAGGGGAGACCTCATTGCAGTTACAACTTCCTCCTGAGGAGAAGGGTGGGGTCAGATGCTTATCTTTTCTCTATGGTGACCAGTGACAGGACCCAAAGGAATGCTCTGAAGCTGTGTCGGGTGGTTTAGGCTGTGTATTAGAAAAAGGTTCTTCACCCAGAGGGTGACTGGGCACTGGAGCAGGCTCTCCAGGGAAGTGGTCACAGCACCAAGCCTGACAGAGTTCAAGTAGCATCTCTAAGGCTCATGGTATGATTCTTGGGGATGGTCCTGTGCAGGGCCAGGAATTGGAGTCGATGATCCTTATGGACCCCTTACAACTCTGCATATTCTGTGATCTTAAAAACCAATCTGGGCTGCTCAGAAACCCTTGGTATTGCCTTCTTACCTTCACTGAATGTTGATCCTGAGACAGCAAAAAACTGCCCTCCAAACTGATTCAGGGTTGGGGTGGTGCTTGGGAAAAAAGTTTCCTTCTAAAATTTTCTGGGTCATATGGATTCTACTTGCCCTTGTCATGAAGAGGTTCTGGTGTCCTTGCAAGGTACTTGTTCCTATGCAACTTGATAACGTTTATTGTAGAAAGCTCTGTAAAGAAATACCATAAAGTGAAATTACAAGAAGGCTGCAAAAGGAATATTATTTATTTATTTATTTATTTATTTACATTTCCATCAGCAGCTTTCTGTTACCCTGAAGCACCAAAACTACTATATGTACTGGGTTTCAAATTTTTTTAATTGAAGACATTTGCCATTTTCTGGTCAATTTTTGTTTGAAAAAAAAAAAAAAACAAAACGAAACAANTCCTTGGTTCAATGCTAAGTGAAATCGTAGGGAAAGAGTCCTCAGTGACTTGACTGAGCTTTGAATCAGACCAAGGCTCCTTGTGGGGGATCCAGCAAGGTTATGTGTTATTTGTGAACCACCAAAAGTATAAGCCCTTATTGCAGCTGCAGTTTTTCAGGTGGAGAAAATAACCAAAGGATGATCCTTGTTTGTAAGGGACACCCCTTTGAGTCAGTTTTGGAAATTTCAGTGACCAGCAAAGCTTTTAACTTAAATATCAATTACCAATCATGAAAACTATAGTAATGTGCAAAATGCTCATTTTACATCAATTTTAATGCTCAGAGTTAAATATATACTATAGTTATCTCTGGAAAAGGGACTGGAAAGGATGCTAAGCAAGTTTGTAGATGATACAAAACTGGGAGGAGCCACTGACTCCCTTGAAGGCAGGGAGGCCCTCCAGAGAAATCTCAACAAATTAGAGGGCTCGGCATTCACCAACCATATGAAGTTCCACAAGAGGAAGTGCTGAATTCTGCACCTGGCTTGTGGATGTACAGACAGATGGGGGAATGAGATGCTGGAAAGCAGTGCCATGGAATCCAAGACCTGGAGGTCCTGGTCAGTGGCAAGTTGAATATGAGTCAGCAGTGCCCTGGCAGCCAGGAGGGCCAACCGTGTCCTGGGGGACATCAGGCAAAGCATCACCAGCTGGTCAAGGGAGGGGATTGTCCTGCTCTGCTCTGCACTGGGGAGGTCTCACCTTGAATATTGTGGCAGTTTTGGGTACCACAATGTAAGAAAGATACTAAGCCATTTAAGAGTGTCCAAAGGATGGTGAAGGGCCTTGAGGGGAAACCATAAGATGTGTGGTTGAGGTCACGTGGTCTATTCAGCCTGGAGTAGAGGACACTGAGCGGAGACCTCATTGTAGTTACAACTTCCTCCTGAGGAGAAGGGTGGGGTCAGATGCTTATCTTTTCTCTGTGGTGACCAGTGACAGGACCCAAGGGAATGCTCTGAAGCTGTGTCGGGTGGTTTAGGCTGTGTATTAGAAAAAGGTTCTTCACCCAGAGGGTGACTGGGCACTGGAGCAGGCTCTCCAGGGAAGTGGTCACAGCACCAAGCCTGACAGAGTTCAAGTAGCATCTGGATGATACTCTAAGGCTCATGGTATGATTCTTGGGGATGGTCCTGTGCAGGGCCAGGAATTGGAGTCGATGATCCTTATGGACCCCTTACAACTCAGCATATTCTGTGATCTCAAAAACCAATCTGGGCTGCTCAGAAACCCTTGGTATTGCCTTCTTACCTTCACTGAATGTTGATCCTGAGACAGCAAAAAACTGCTCTCCAAACTGGTTCGGGGTTGTGGTGGTGCTTGGGAAAAAAGTTTCCTTCTAAAATTTTCTGGGTCATATGGATTCTACTTGTCCTTGTCATGAAGAGGCTCTGGTGTCCTTGCAAGGTACTTGTTCCTGTGCAACTTGATAACGTTTATTGTAGAAAGCTCTGTAAAGAAATACCATAAAGTGAAATTACAAGAAGGCTGCACAAGGAATATTATTTATTTATTTATTTATTTATTTATTTATTTATTTATTTACATTTCCATCAGCAGCTTTCTGTTACCCTGAAGCACCAAAACTACTATATATACTGGGTTTCAAATTTTTTTAATTGAAGACATTTGCCATTTTCTGCTCAATTTTTGTTTGAAAAAGAAAAAGAAAACAAAACGAAACAAAACACAGCTAGTAGATATAAGTTTCACCATGTTTTCTTGCTTACAGATCTAAATTTAATGTGAAGTTCTGTGGTTTAGTTCTGCTTTTAAAAGCAAACCTAACATATTCTACACTGCAAGAAGTCTGTGGGTACCTACTTCTTACCACAGAACAAATGCATTTGTTTTCTAAATGGTCACTTTCCAGAAAGCACATTAAAGTACAATTTACCCAGTTTGCAAAAGTGCTGTAACATTTCTGTGTTTAGCATTATGTTCATGGATGGATGATTCTCCTACAGCAGAATGTAGCATTTACTGTACTTGCAATGGATTTTCTACACTGGGGTGCTACCTGTAACTAAGAAAGATGAACTGGGAACGAGTCTGATAGATACTAGTCTATTAGTACACTGTAATTTTATTTCAGAATAAACTGTCTTGAAACACAGAAAAAGAGTGCTTGGATCAATTTTTTTGATTCAAGTAAACTTCTATGGCCCGGAATCTGGACCTCATCTGTTCTGGGCCTTTATGAAGGTGGATGAATTATTTGCCACTTCTGTTTAGATATGATTCTTGCTAAATGAAGAATCTCAGGATTCTGAAAACCTCATTGCTAGGGACATTTCTGTCTAGCCAAAAGAAGAGGGGAAAGTAGCTGCACTGGCTCAGGATCAAGACAGGGAGAAGAGAGTAGTTTGACTGTTTTGGTGCACAGGTTGTATTTCTAGGAACAAAATTACCCACTAACAAAAGCAGTTGTCAGCAGTGGCCCACTACAGCCTAACACTAGTGTTGGAATTATTTTGACATTAACATAGACAGAACCAATTGTGATGTAAAACTTACACCAAGACAGACTGGATTCACACCACCCTCAAATGCTGAATGTGGCAGCATATAGACTAAAATTAATCTTTGGTGAAATTTCTGACACATCCAAGTGGCTATAATTTGTAACCTCTGCCTATAATACAGCACCTCAACCTGTCCTGAGACTAATGGATCACATCAGTGGAGACACAATGCATCCAAGCATTGCTATTGTAGGCAGAATTCCAAAGTCCAGCTTCCTTTAGGGAACACTTGCACACAGATTTTCTTACTCCATTTGTGCTGATAAATTGCTTGGATTTGATCAGTGTATCTACATCGTTAGGAACTGTTGTCTTGACTTTAATGGCTGCGTGTGTTTTAAATTCTGAATAGGGGAAAAAATCATGTGGTTTGATATATTCTGGGATCTCTTCCCACAGATATTGAGAAACAGAACATTGTAGATCCAAGAAAGGAAGCCACAAGATTATGCAAGATCCATAGTGGTGCCCATCCTCAGCTTTCCTAACAACTTATTTCTGAGATGCTAGAAATTTTAACATGAGCACTAGAAGGGACTCCCCAACATGTAGAGAGGATGGTACCTTAGAAAGCTAGTGAGCTATGCATAGTTTTTAAAAGGACTGTATGTGCATTGTGTCTTCACGAAAAATACTTTGAATCTGAACAACTTTTTTCTTCTGTGATACAATTATTGATTTACTAATATCTCATCATATTTTTTCCCACAGTTACAGGGATTTGGACCAGATTTGTTGAGCAAGATTGTGTAACCTTGTACAAGCAGCAAAACAGAAGGTCATATGAAGTAGCGCTACCAAAATCAACTCACTGAGCAACAGAGACTCAGTAGTAATTTAATTAGCTGCTTATAGCAGTCATAGCATAAAAAGCCAGCTGTGTAACTGCAGCTTTCACAATTTCCAGCAGAAATGTAACACCAAAACACACCCAAATATATTCTTCAGGATTGTAAAGTCTAAGGGCATTTATTTGCCTTTAGTAATATGAATAGTAAACTCCAGAGAGGAGTTTGCTAATGACTACATACATTTGTTATATTACATATGTTTATGATGCTGGATTTAAAAAAAAAAAAAAAAAAAAAAAAGAAATAGAAATGTGGATGTAATGTAGGCTTTTTGCTGTTGTGGAACTAGAAATTGCAAAATAACTTTGGGCTTTCCCCACATGGAAGTGTTTTTGCAAGTTTTTTGAACATAGACATGTTCCCCATAGTGGGGAGGTGGGAAAGCAACTGATCATCACTGTAAGAGCTAAACATGACGGCAACGCTTGTCGTAGAAGAAGCAGAAATGGAGGCACAGAGGGGACATGCACTGTGGCAGTACCTCTGGCAGTTCCTGGGCAGCCTGAGGTTCCTCTCTGTCCTCACTTCTTAACAGTAGAACCTCAAGAGCCAAAGAGGATTGTTGTGGGGCATGCTGCTATAGTGGAATACATGACAATAACAAGCATCCTCTAGAAGAGAGGAAATTTTATGTTTTTGTGTTTTTTTTTCAAAAAAAATAGCACATTGGTTTCTGCTTATAGACAACAGCAGTGTTGTGTGAGCTGTGACACAGGTTCAAACAGGCTTTGTGCTAAACATACAACTTACGTGGTTTGTTCTTCTCCTTTGGATACTTCTCAGGAGTAAAAATAATATTGCCCCTCACAACCCCACAGACACCATTGTGTACCGGGATCTGGAACTGTCACTGCAGACCATGAGAGATTCAGGAGTGCACAGCTCATTTTTGGAACTAATTAATTATATCATGAAAGGAGATTTATTCTACCCCCACCCCCACCCCCTGCCCAGCCCCCATCTTCCCATCTTCCCCAATCCTTGCTAATCTTTCTTTCTGGATAACAGGGGGAAAATAAGGAAGGTGTTTAGCAGTCTCAGTTGTCTCTGTGATTCAAATCACAGAATGAAGCCAGACAGCAAAACAAGTGCAGATCAGGCAAAGACTGCCTGCTCTGCTTGTGCTTTCTCTGCAAGAATCAGTTTCAAATATTAGGTGGATTTTTTTTTTCTTGTTGCAATTAACTAAGAAAAATATTTCAAAGCTGTATAATTAAAGGCCAGCATTTTATTAGGTTTTAAAATAGCCTTTATGAAATCTACTCCTGCCACTGGTAATTACAATGTACATCTTAATACACCTCTGCTAGGCCTGAGCTGGAGATAACAGTCCTGTGTGTATTGCATTTGGCTTGTGCATAGAAGGTAAAATCCTTTATCTTATCTCAATCTCCAAACAACCAGCCTCTCTTCCAATTCAGCCCTAATCTTCTTAGTAAATAATACTGATATTTTTCACCATAACAAAAATGGAGCTGCCAGATTCAGACTGATAACACCTCTCATTTACACACCATTCTCTGTCAAAATCTGCCTGATTTTTCTTAATCTCTTTAACTCATCAAAAAATACTTTTTTACATTCAGCCATGGTAAGTTCCTTGCTACCAAATAATATTACTATAAATAAATCCTTTGACTACAGCTGTCTCTTTGGATAGATATTGGAACTCTTCTCCTCCCTGGCTTGTTTCATTGAATGATGACAAATTATTGTTGTCCAATTTTATTTTGCTGTAAAATTTGTTATTCTAACAAAATGACTTAAAAGGATTGTTAACTGAGAGCACGCCTAAAAGGCATCTTTTTTTTTTTTTCCACGGGATGTCATCTCAGTTTACTTCTCTTGAGAATGCTGTCTTTGCACTCCCATCCTTCCCTGTGCAATGGCTTATCTTTAAAACAAGGGAAATGATAACCTAAGTCCTTGAATTTTTTTATAGCCTGATAATTATCTCTGTATGATTTCTTAAACTGCAAAAAAATATTGCCGAGAGAATGGCAGAAAAAAAGCTGGATATCAGGACTTCCACTTACAGTGATTAAATGGAAATAATATACTTCAATGTAACTAGTTTATTTCAGTGGCAACCTAACCTCTAATTGACACAGACATTTGGGGTACCTGTCCTAATATGGCAAAATGTCCATGTAAGTAAACACCAGGCTCAGTCATTTTCCAAACCCTCTTTCATCCACTGCTGTGCAACAGACTGAAGGATATACCACACCAGAAATTTAGAACTTTCGGTATTAGAGAAAACAATCTGAAAATCTATAGGAGAATATGGCCCAGAACTTCCAGGTACTCTGGCTAGAAGGAATAGGTATTTGTCTTCTGTATGGCCTGTGGACCTGGAATTCTAATTCATTGCTCAGGGAGAATCTGGTGGGATATCTTTAAAAGCATGGCAAAAGGGGTTTTGTTCCACTAAAATTTTATGCAGGGTCACATTTATATTTTTGCTTTTTCTTATTTATTAAAATTTGCATAACTGTTACATAAAGCAAGACTGCACATGTTCATTATCAAGTAATAAGATCTTATTTTGAGGCTTGAAACCTTTCTGACATGCTTCCAAAGTGCTGATTGGGCTGTTTTAATAGCGAATCACCTACAACATCACTATCCATGTCAGGATTATGAAAAAAATTAATCGTATTGTTTAGATAATCTTCCATCTTTGTATGACTGAGAGATGCAAGAGCTTCTAACACTAGCGAGTGCAAAACTGGTATCTTGTATGGCTGGTACAGAATGAGTCATGTGGTTAGCAGGGAATGTGGGGCATTGATCTTGGCCAAAAGATGACCACTATCAGGGCTCCAAAACATGTCCTTGCCTATCGTGTACCACTACTGTTGCTGTTGCTTCTGTTACTCATTCAATCACAAAGGTGTGCTAGAGTAGAGAGTTCTGTATTAGGAGGCAAACAGAAGATCCCTGCCTGATGGGCTACCATTTAAGTCTAAATATTTTACATATAAATAGATATAGATATAGATACAGATATATATTGATATATATATATATCCATACATATATATATAATGGGACAAGTTTCCTGAAAGATGTAAGTAGCTCCCTGTGCTCTGGCCAATTGTTAGCTGACTACTTATAATATCATCATACAGGAGGCACAAAAGGCCAGAGTCTTGCTATAGATGCGAAGAAGAAAACTTACGTCCTGAATGTAAGTACATGGGTTTTTTCTAATGACTGTCTCGATATTTACAGGTATCCCTTACTGAATAATTGCTTTCTCTATCATTTCAGTTAGCCCTCCTCTGCACATGGTCCTGTTTGGATTTATCTTGACTGAGACTGTAACAAGACTGTATTAACACTTACAGTGAGCTTCCACCAGAGATTTTCATAACTAAGCTAGTCCTCCTCTATACACCTAAAATACACCTCCCGACACCTTCCCTGTGTGCCCTTTTTTACTGGAGTATCTCACTTCTCGCTCTCAGCTGTACTGTGACAGACAGCTAACCTGGGGTCCCCCCCTAGCTCAGTCTTTTCTAACTGATTCCTAATTTTTGTTATTAGTTTCCAAATGCATTACCTTCATTTGGGGATAAGTGACTAGCTTCATTATCTTCAAAATACTGCTTCTCATCCCTTTCTTGTTAAACCTGTCCTTACTGTCATCCAGCCTTTTTCTGCATGATATCCTTCTGTCCTGTGTATTGATAGTGCCAACCTATGCAGTATCACCACATTCCAAATATTTGTGTCATGATCTTAATTGAAATAAGACAGAGATCAGACCCAAGACTGATTCATAAAGAATTCCACTGCTAACTGGTAACCCTCACGTTACTTTTCCTTTCAACACTATCTTTTGCTCTCGTTCCTTGAGACAGTCTTTACCTATCTTTCAATTCCTCTACTAATCCCTATCTTCTCCAGCTTAACAAATAATTTCCCATGTGGCACCATACCATACGCATTACCGAAGTCCAGATAGATGACATCGACTCCTTTTCTTTGTCTAGAAAATCAGCTATCTTATCAAAGGAAGCTATTAAGCTGGTCTGCCTAGATCTCCCTCCTTTTATTACATATCCTACTGCACCGTATCCAATATTTCCTTCACTTCCCCGTTTTTTATTTGTCTGTTCCTTCAAAACCTGTTCTGAAACCCTGCATACTTCAAAGGTTAGGTTAGTGAACAAATATTTGCCAAAATATTTTTTTCTTTCATTTAGTATCTCTTCCGTTCTCAACTATGTGACACTGTCTTTATTCATCTAGGGTTGGTTGACTTTTTTTGCTTGAAAGACAAACTTTTTCAAGTTTTTGATTTCAGGAAATTCAAGGTCTAATTCTAATTCAAGTATCTCAGTTCATCATTCCACATGATCTAAAAATCTGATTGCATTAGTTCTCTCTCCTATTACTAGGGAACATCTGTTCTCTAGTAATAAGTAAAATATTAGTTGCAACATTTTCCAAAGATCTGTCATTTAATTCAAACTGCTTACCTCATTACCCATTTTTATCTTTCATAACCAGATTTTCATTTGGCCTGTAAAACAGTTCTGATGATGGGTTTTAGTACCTTGCATTGAGATGGAGAGGTAATTTTTTTGCTTCATCCTTCATAAGTGACATCAAGATAACTTCTGATGAGAAATACAAGAGCAGTAGGGGGTCTGAGCATGAAGGAAAGGGAGCCTAGGATGGATAGGGGATGTTTTGCTAAGAAAATTGAAGTTGAGGAGAACATTTTCAAGTTGATGCTTACTTCATGCAATTACTTAAAACTTTATCCAAAGCAAGGCAGGAATGTAATTTGATGAACATCTAATTGTGTGGACATTCATTTTTACAATAGGAAAAATGAAAGATACTATGAAGGAGATGACAAAAAATCAGGACTAACCTTGAGTTCTCAAATAATCTTACTACTTATTCTGACTTGAAAATTCCACATAAACTATCCAGGTTCCAATGTCTGTTCAACTGTGTGCTCTTATCTCACTCAACATTCACACAGTTTCTTTCCATTCAAATGTTTGCAGAAGGTTGGCCAAAGGGCAGAACAGACAGCCCTCCTTGTATAAACATACACTTACAAATATTTCTTCTTATTTTATTTTTTTTTTGGCTACTCTGTTTGCCTAGTTTTATTGTTCTCTCACCTCCCAGTAAGCTGTTAATAAAAAAATATGAATCCTGCTTCCCATCAACTATGAATGCAGCTTCCCTGTATCCAGCCAGGGAGATATACTGCAAAAGCAAAATGATTGCAACACAGTGTACTCTCTACTTTTTTAAGCTTCTCAGTACTGCCAAAATTAACTGTCCTGTATCTGATAAATGCCTGTTTCAATTGTGTGTGTGGAATTATTCCATCTTATATGGCTGGTGATCAGATTTATAGAACACTTTTAGCAATTTTTATGTAACGCTCAACTTAAAAAAAATTAAAGCATATCCCCAATACTGACAGAAATGTGGGTGTTGAAAAGTTCACTTCCTGACTAATGTTTAAGGACCAAATGCTGTTCCTGATTACACTGGTCCCATATTTTTTTGCAGGGACTCCGCCACGTGTCAAAGAAGACATTTACAAGTAAGCATGCAGCTTTTCCATACACTTTCCAAACTTTGAAATTTCTGCTGCTTTCCCACTGATCAGAACACATGCAAGTTCAAGTGGGATACAGAATTGTTATTTAAATCTTACAGTCAAATTAGACCCTGGAGACATGATTGCACAGCATTATTGTCTCAGTCCCCATGAAGTTAAGTGTTCTCATATCAAATATGATGTCTTTCAGCTTACCACCTACTGCACAAGTATTCATCTCGTTGTTAAAAGATATCAGGCAAAGTGGTGTTTTGTTTATTTTTTCACGTGTCAGTTATTTTTAGTGGTAATGCTAATATGACACTACTGCCTTTTCCTGTTAGTCACAGGAATATGAAACTTCTACCTAATGTTCTCAGCCATGTTAAAAATGCCATCATCAGGATGGCATTTTTTATTGTGTCTTGCTTTTGAAGAAGGGTGTTTCTTCTGTGAAGTGCTGCTCTATTCTCTCAGGAGAAGTAGGTGTTCTGAATGCAAGTTTCAGTGACAGCCCAAAGGCACAAACATTACTGAGAAAGCAGAGCCACATCACTGTGAGCTTGGTGGGTAGGGACTACCAGCTCCTTACTTGAAAGACTGCTGCCATCCAGAGCAGTCTGGGTCAGGGGGACATCAGCAAGCCAAGAGGGACATCGTAAATTGGTGAGAAGGATTTGCAATGAACTACCTCTTTGAGAGGTCGTGGTTCCGCTGAAGTCAAATTGCATGGCAAACATTCAACTTGATTTCACCTGAGTTTTCTTTTGGAAGAAAACCAAGGAGAAAATGTCAAAATAATGCATTTTAACATTGTTGGGCTTTCATTTTTCACTTGAAATGACTTTTTGCTTTTGTATTATATTTTCTCTAATACAATAGATTATATATTACAGCACGAGCTCAAACATTAACATCAAAATGGGATATTATGAAGGACCTTGAGTGTTTTTCAAATAGTTCCTTGTGAGAAATTTTGAAATATCAGTATTTTAGTCCTGGCACTGAACTCTTGTCACCAGAGCTCCTTCTGCATAGCCTCAGAGTAAGTCTGCAGCTGACCTGGGAAGGAAGGACTGAATTTGCTGGCTTGTCTCTCTGGCTAGCTCAGAAACACTTGCATTTCTGAAAATGGTTTCTTACATAATATGTTATTTTTAAGAAGTTTTGACCTATAGCCCTTTAAAGTCACCAGAAACCTTTTCCCTGTCTGGAGTTTGGACCGTAGACACAAAACTTTTGTACACTTCAGTAACATTACTATCAATATTTGTCCCTTTCTTTAGGAGGGTGATAGGTGGTACATGAGGGACCCTGGAAAACATTTGTAGTTAGGAAGAGGAGGTGAGATGAGGCCCCTTTTGATCTTGACATTAATTACAAATAAAATCCAGACTTCCTAGTCTCCCTGAGCTATTAAAACAGTATGCAGTTGTGCCTGAAGAACTCCTTTTCCTTAACTTTTTTTTTTTGCAGTAATTTAGCAAAGATGTATTTTACATTAGAACTTTATCACACACCTGTATAAATTATGCTGTTGGGTAGCCAATGTTTTTTAAAACAGAATAGCTGTCAATTGCTTGTGTAATGGCACATTTTGTGATACTATCAGATGACATACAACTTGTTAAATTGCATTGAAAAAATATTGGAGACAAATGCACTATAATTAAATGACAATAATAATGAGAGCAATATTAGCTGCTGCCATCAATTATGTAAGACTGAAGGTTTATTATATATTTTTCAAAAAAGCCCTGCTTATGGTTGAAAAGACATTTCATTCAAAACCCTGTTGGTGCTTTTATCAGTTAAAAATATGTTTACCTTTGAATTCACATTCAGGTGTTTATGCCTTGCCAAGAGGAAAACATCTGTGTGCAAGAAGTTTGCTAAAGCTCTGTGAGGTTCTTTTAAAGACATTATTAATTACTTAAATATTGCACATTTTTGATCACTGATTTTGTTTGTTTTATATCAGGATGATTAACAAGTTGTTAAAAAATTCAAGCCTGATCATCTGATAAAATTACACTCACTTCCATGTAAATGTTTCATTGATAATTAAATACTGTTCAGTGCCATTGACTCTTGGTGAGGGCAGGTCTCTTCAACGTGGTCCAATTAATGCAGTTTTCAAACAGCAACACTATTGCTATCACCTGCATATTCTCAGCTCTGAAATATCAGCACCTACTGACTTTAACACTACAGCAAATATCTCCTGCTGTGTTTTCAACAGACAGTCTGGTTCTGCTTTGCCCCACATCAGATCAGCACCCCCAGGCACAGGGTCAGAATTGGACCCACGTATGCTCTGCACAGGTGGCCAGGAAGCCATCCTTTCCAATCTATTTGAGTCCTGTGGAGAAGCCATTGAGTATGTGTACAGAGGAGGTCAGCTGGTAAATTTTGGATTTTCATTTTCAACAGGGTGGCTCAACAGAGGCTCCTTAGAATGCAGCTGGCATGAAACAAGTGGCAGAAAAAAGTTTTATCCTCTTGTGATTGAATGTTAGGAAACTGTGTGTGTGAAGGGATAACAGCTATGTAGAACACATTAAATAATTAAATGGGATTACAAAGAAAGCAAAATTATACTCTTTTTCCTCTCAGTTCATAAACTGCTCTTACCTATTTCTACATCATATTGTGGATGTTCATGTGGATTCAAAGACATTTGGACAAATTCACAGACAAGCAGCCCACGACAGCTATTAAAACACAGAGGTGTCACCTTGGGCACAGAAGTCATGGAGTTGCCAGTTGTTCTAAGGTGAGGAAGTACATCCAGAAAGCAATGTCCTCAGCTTGCACTGAGTGAACTGGTGTACCAGTCGACTTCAACTGGTGCCAAATAACAACAACTGGTACCCACTTAACTTCAGGGACAGTGCCAAGGAAACATCAACCTGTTCAAATGCCATTAAACCTATAGCTGAGCTTTGTACACAGTCTTGATAGCTCCCCTTTTCTGTAGCAGGTGAGGGAGAGAATAGGTAATTTCTGAACCAGGCCTCAGAAAATTAGCACAAACTGTTTTGGATCCTAAATATTTTATATTTTGAAGAAGGTGAAATTGGACTAACCACGAAAACTTAAATGGGCACACCAGCTGTTGAGCTTTTTTTTATCCTTTTTTTGCACTGTCTCCATTGTAAAACTTACCAAGGCTGGATCTTAGAAAGGGCAGCAGGAGAGGAGGATTGGGTATATCCTAAGACAAATTCTCTGAAATATAAGCTATAAAATTTTAAAGTGAAAAGTAGTGAAGAACTAATTCTAAAACTTAAAAAAAAAAAAAAAAGTTCAATATGGTTATTTCAAAAACAGGATAAAATATTCTGACCAAATTTCTTCCATGGAGGTTCTATGCTTGAGCTTTTAGTATGATGAGGGGAAAGAGTTAACTTTTAGACTTGCAGAATATTCAGAGGAATAAATGATAAGGTAAAGGTTAGCTGCTCATTTTTTAGAGCTCTGGAAGCAACAATAAAATGGTAGATGAAACCCAGTGTTGATCAGTGTACAGTGATACACACGAGAAAAAACAGTTCTAACTTTATATATGCAATAAGGTAACTAGCACTGGACAGGCAGCTATTAAAAGAGAGAAAATGTTCTTTCAAATGGTAATGCTTTTCTCAGATAAGAAATGTCCTTAGGTAATATTGTAAATGGAAATAAATTAAAACCTGACTATCCAAATGTTTTGCGCTGGTAGAGAGAGAAAAAACAAATAATTGCATGTCAGGATGTTCACTCACCAGGTTACACAAGGAGCATGAGCCTATTTTGGAACCAGCCTGCTCTCTGCTTATTATCTCTGTCAGACTTTACACATATGCAAAATACTCCAGTCCATGTTGTTTTTGAAGGATGGCTAATGCAGATGGGTGAACTGGTTTAGGTGAAAATAGAAACTGGCTTCTAATCTGGTCCTTTATTTTTCGCTCTCTGAACCTTGCTTTCTGAAGTTTAGTAAAACCTGAGATTCACATGCTTCTGCATTTCCTGTTTTTGACCAATTGAGGAAACAGAAACACTGAAATACTGTAAGATGTTATTTTTAAAATATTTCCACTCAGCCAACCAGGAAGTTCTGGAAATCTTGCAAGAAGTCTAATCCTGTAGACTATGTAATCCAAAAATGGTCACACAAGTTTGTCCAGTATTTCAGGTATTTATAGTCCTATCTGATGAAGATCAAACATATCGAGAGAGCGCTCTATTAGCGTGAAAAAAATTTGGCATGTGCAATTGCAGTTGCCTCTGAAGAGCTTAATTCCCTGCTGGGAAATATGCAGTAACCTGAGCTGCAGCTGAGTGCCAAACGCCAAGGGGCTGTGGGAGGAGGTGGGGGCTGAGTTGCCACACAGAATAGGAAGGCTTGGTGAAGGAAACTGTAACTGCAGTTAAGGTCATCCATTGCTTTCTGTGCGGTGGCAGGGAAAGCGGGATATTGGAGTGGGACAGATGGACAGATGATGGATCTATGGATGGCATGTGGAGTCTCAGTAGCAGGACTGAAAAACAGGCAGGTAGCAACTAGAGAAACTAACAGCAATAGTCCAAAGGCTGAGATGGTGTGGTGAGCAAAATGCAACACAGAACATGCATATGTCAGCAAGTCCATACATGTTTAGAAGAAGGCAGAAAACATAGGGGGATGAGGAAAGTGAGGTAAGGAGAAAAGAGGATTAGACTAAGAGTTTTTAACACAAATGACAAGGTTGCAATATATTCAAGGAGTGCCATTCTGGAAAGGTGTGCCATGAGGTGGGCGATAGTCAGAAAACGAACCTACAGTGAATGAATGCCAGAAGTAAATGTGATTTACTTTGAAGTATGATAGAGACAATTCAGAATGGAGATATCTATCCCACAGAAAGAAAGCAATGGAGCAAAAAAAGCCCCTAAAAAACCCAGACCTAAGTTTATGTTGCAATATTCAACTTTCACTTCTGACTTCTCAAGCATCTTCTGCGCCTCTCCTTTCTGGAACTGGCTGTTAAGAACTGCCCAAGGAGCAGCAAACAGTGCATCACTCAGTGAGTGGTAGAGTTCCAAAGCAGCTGGTATGGGAGGGCTGATGTTAATGTAGGGATGCCACTTAACTGCCTGGGTATTTTTTGATTTACACTTTAAATTAAACTTCTTCATATCTTGATTCCTGATGGTACGAATGTTAGTCTAAAGTGAGATATGTTTAACCTTTTGAAGATGGCTTTGGTTTATGTGATTGATAAAGCAAGTGTTTTCCATGTTGTGAAACAACATCATATGTTTTAAACAACTTTATATGGAACTGTATCTGGAAATCTCTTCTGGAATAACATGAAGTCTGTTTTTTCTATGACAGAAGTAAAATACGAGAAATCTAAAACACAGTAAAACATAGAACATTTTGTATCATTCACCAGGTGAAATTTTTAAGCCATTTTATAACGTTCTGGAACAAAGAAATGCACCTTCCATCAGCTCCAATTTTTATGGATCTTGCAAAAAAACAATTTTAGGACAAACAAGTATAAACACTCTGTACTGTCCCTCAGTCAGATATATAGTGAGTAGGAAGGGCGAAAAGGAGGACTTGTTTTTGTTAGTTGTATTTAAATAACAATAAGAGAACTTGAAAGTCCTATGGGCTCCCTAAAACATGGACAATAATACAGCTAGCAGCAGGAACCCACCAAACCCCTTACAAAAAGTCTGCTGCCTCTACTATTGCTCTGAGAAGCACATCCTTGGCTTCCCACACAGCCATGCCTAAGAGGCACAGACCTTCCCCTCTTGAATCACAGGCTATCTGAGATCTCTTTAGAGCCACTGCATCCACACCGCATTTCATTTCCAGGAAGTCTTTGCAGATATCTTGAGTCTGTCAGATTATCACAGAGCTCATCATTATTAGTGCCTCAGCAGATGATATCTTGCCCTATACATAGATATCAGTCCTTAATCATCTGCGTGTGTATTTTACCATCAGCACAGCAATACACTCTTATGAATGGCATTGTAAAAGCAAGTCACTTCTTAGTTGGGATGTGACAGACTATTTGAACCCTGAAAAATTATCTAGCAGTGACAAGCTGTTAGACCTAGAGACTATCTTTCCCACTACCCACTTCCTTGCTCATATAACTGCTTCCAAACCACCCGAATCAGTGGGACAACCACCGAATATGTTCTGTGTCAAAACTGCAGGCTCAGCACATTGGACAACAGTTGCTTTCAGAGATGCCGCTGTTAAACAGTGAGGCCATGCTCAATCAATATCTCTAAGCACCATTAAATGTGAATTAAACATCATGAAGTTGCTGTGAACAATAAAGTGAATTAGAGTTTCTCTCCAGTGTTCAGTAAAAAAATTTACTTCAGCACAAACACTTTTCTGTAGGTTTTGTAATAATCTGTGCTCTCTGCATAGAAAAATTTTGACAAAATCTGTATTTATGCTGTTAATAAGTACTACATACAAATGAGAGTAGTAACTGTAATTTCTGTAATAATAAGGCTATAGATCTTTAATAAGTATAACCACAAACATTTTTGATCTATTCATGCTGGTTTTTTTAAATAAATATTTTGAACATGGAAGTAGTTACTTAAGGCAAAATACTTTGGAAAAAACTTCTGGAAGGGATGAAAAATCTAGGAAGATACTAAAAGCATGATAAATTATGATGGATACTTATGCTTTTATTACCTAATAATACAGTATTACAAAGTTGCTTCAAATTTACAAAATGCTTTCTGAAGTTACAGATTTACAGAGGCTCTTTCACAAGGAAGAGATATTTTGAGCAGGTGAAATAGAGAGAGAGATGGGAAAAGGCAAAAAGAACTTTTGCCGGTAAGTATGAAAGCAATTAGCCTTCTATCAGTATGTAAATAGACTACCCCCAGGTATCAAATAACCATGCCACAAATCGTCATTTGCTTTTGTGCTCAAAGTAGAGGTGGGTATTGACTCTGAACAGCATTTTGGGCACCCACTGCATGCACAGAGGCAATATTAAGAAGAGAGGAGGCAATGGCAGTGGGCAACCAACAGGGTACAGTGTGGGCAATGCAAAGAAATTAGGATGGGTAATTAAAGCACTGATTGGGCTCTGACAGTAAAGACTGGAACAACTGGAATTTGATATAGGGGAGGAGGACTTTGATGAAGAGATTTAAAACAGAGACTCCAAACTGTGAGAAGGATTTGCCCTGTGACAATTGGCTTCTGTGATGCAGAAGTTGTGATTTGAATGTCAGGAGAACCAAAGGGAAGGAGGGTGGGTGCACTGGGTGTCAAAGCAGGTGATGGTTCAGAATCACAGATGGTTTTGATCACAGAATCACAGAATGGTTAAGGCTGGAAACAACCACCAGTGAAGTCATATGGTCCAGCCTTCCTGCTCAAGCAGGGTCATCCTAGAGCACATTGCACAGAATTGTGTCCAGATGGTTCTTGAATATTTTCACAGCTAGAGACCCCACAACCTACCTGGGTAATCTCTTCCAGTGCACAGTCACCCACACGGTAAAGAAGTTCTTCTTCATGTTCTGGTGGAGCTTTATGTGCATCAGTTTCAGCCCACTGCCTCTTGTCCCATGGCTGGGCACCACCAGGAAGAACCTGGCTCCATCCTCTAGGTATCCTCCCTTTGGATACTTACTGGTTTCAGTCTCCTTGAGACTGAAAAGGCCCAGCTTCCTCAGATTTTGTCAAAAAGATAGATTTTAGATATGGTCTGCAGAATTGTAATGCAGCTTGGATGTGTGACTGGAGAGGAGTCAAAGACAATCCTCAAAGTATAATTCTCAATGTCAGGGAAAGTGGTGGCACAGGTAATGGGGAAGAGATAAAAAATATTTAAGGAAATATGAGAGGCTTGTTTTTTGTTGGAGACGGAGACAGGCTAAGATGCAGGATTGTGTGGATGAAGATAAGACAGGATGGCACTTAGAAAAGATAAATTTCTGAGCCATTGCCACTGAAGTGAGGTTTAATACACATGTGGCTGTGGGAAAAAGACCATCTAAAGAGAGACATAAGGAAAGAACTAATGAAAGACAACACCATAAAAGCAAACAGAAATGGGACTTTATGGCGGGGAGGATGTCCTGAGCTCTACAAGAATATATGAAGGGCACGATGAGAAAAGCTCAGCAAGGAGTTTATTGAAAACAGTTCTGTGAGATTAGGCAAATCATAAACATCTCAATATTGTATCATAGGGCATGACTTTAAGTAGAAGTTGGTGCAGTCGTTTAATACTCTTTGATAAAGTTTTGTCAGGAAGTGGGAACACAAACTTTTAATTGGAGGCTGTATTTAAGAGATGGGTCTATGGATAGGAATGCAATGGAAAGTCAACAGAAACTGAGGGAAGGAAGGAGATGGTAAGCATGTCTGAGAAGTGGCAGGAGACAACATGAGCAGAAAGTATCCAGAGGTAGAATGGAAGAAAGAATAAAGAAAAGTACATATCCTGATAGCAACTCTGTTTTACAAAAGTGGATAATTTTTACTCTTGCCTTCACTACTACCTTGTAGGAATTTGTAACATTTTCTCCACAAATCAATGTATTCCCATAAGAAATTTCATTAAACTGTTTTTTCATTCTAAAAGAAAGAAAAAAACACAGCCAGTGTTATCAGTAGAAGACTCCTTCTCATTTGAAATGAATACATATGCTAAAAGCTAAAGCTGGGATGCTTCTATAACCTCACATCTTCTAAAAATACATTGAGTTATAAGACATAAAATCAGGAATCCATAGATTTTTCATCATTAGTTCACATATTCAGAAAGGAAACACTCTTTCACTGGTTGTTGGATGCAACTGAGAAGCATCACATTTTTAACACCACGGCCTGCCACCCAAGGTGTTAAGAGAGAAGAATAGCGTATCCAACTGAAATTGCAGGAAGGACTACAGGCAAAATGTAATGAGATGATCAGTGAATGCAAATGAACCCTCTCACTTAAGAAGGTGATAGAATGACTTCTTTTAATAGTACAAAAATTTCACAAAGGTTTTTAGGCCAATAGATAAGAGCACATTGTTAATTTTAAAAGACAAATTACTTGAATAATTATCCTCCTCTTTAAACATTTTCTTAATTATTCTCATCCATATCTTCAGTTTTAAAGCAGAAAGTTAAATGTAAAACTGACAAGCCAGAACATGTTAAAAACTTTGCAGGTATCCAGTTCAGAGTTGCTGATAATTGAACTTAATCTGCAGGACCGGTATCTAGGAAAACTCCCATTTACTTCCTAGATAAAAAAAAATAAAGACTGAAGAATCATGCCTTATGTATTAATTATTCAAAGCTTACAGTTTTGTACTGAAGAATCAACTAGCTGGGAGTGTGCATGTATGTGTAAATATAGAGAGACAGGCAAAGAGATAGAATTAAAATGTGGGTTTTTACTATTTTAAGTAAAGACTTTTCTGTCACTGGTTACTAGTAGGTTTGCTTTTTATCGTACATCACCGGTACCAGTTGTTAGCTGCCTTTGACAGTGGGTTGAAATGCACCAACATGGCATATATATGATGGGGACGGGTGGCATTGAGCAGAACAGCTTTGCCACGCAATGATACGCTTGAGCTTTGACAGAATACTAGCCCGGTGTCAATCATCCTGTCTTTGCCAATCAAATGCACATCCTTCCAGAGGCGCCTGAAGTTGACACTGGCACCCCAAACACAGCAAAAGGTTAATGCAATGACATTTCAAAGATGACACACTGTCAAAGGCCCAGCAAAAATAGCAGGACTAGACTGTGTTTAGGAAAAACTAGTGTGTTTTACAGGACACACACATGATGACGACATTCCCGGAGGGGATAGGTTGGGTGTAAACCCCCTTGAAAGACCTTGTTCAAGAATATCAGGAGTCAGGAATGGATAGCAGCATAATAAGATCTGGCCAGGACCCTGAGGTTTTTCCTTTTCCCATCTGTGGGAAAAAAGACGTCCCTTTGCCAGAGTTCAGGCTAACCTTTGCCAGAGAAAAGAGCAGGAGCTAGAATGACAAAGTTTTTGGAGTCTACAAAGCCCTCTATTTAATTACAGGGATTTGAAGGGTAGCTTATGACTATGAAGTGTATAACTTATTTTTCTTCTTCAGTAAAGATGTGTGGCACTCCAGCCCATTTTCAAAAGGGATAACTGACAATTAAAAAAGTACAAATAAGGAGAAAGCTGTGTATTTAGAAAGTCATATTCCAGTATGTGTCCCTGACCCAAATAGATGCTATGTACATATTTTAGAATTCCATTTCAGCTTCTGCCTTCTTCTCTCCCTCCCTCCCTCCTGATCTCCATAAACTTTCCAAGCATCTATTGGTTTAATCACTTAATTATTTTCATCTGTCTTGTGTAGAAGGCCCCCTTTCCTGGCATCTTATTCTAATCTCACCTCAGTGTAATGTAATATGAACATTCATATTTGACTCATTATTATGAAGACCAAGTATGAGGTCAAATTATTTTCTTTGTCCCTGATCATCAGCAAAAGATCAGCTGGAGCAGGGTCTCTTCTACTTTCTATCATGACACTTCCAATTGACTACAATGAAGCTGCGACCTATTCCAGTTACAGACCAAGTTGGTATGTCCTATTTACTTACCTGTTATTTCTGGGGCTATTTGCTTGTTTACTTATTTGCTGGGACTTGAATGCTGCTTGAAGACATAGCAACGTGCATAAGCAATCACTGGGGCCAATGGTAGAAAAGAAAGCTATTTCAGGATGATTTGGGGGTTGAAATAGAAATCAAAATGTTCAGTGCTAAAGGCAAATAAATTATGAAAAGAGAGCAATGTTAAAAGTGCTGCAAGACAACAGGCTCTTCTTTGAGACAGTGGTAAGGACTCCATGGCTACTGTATCTTTGCCTGAGCTTCTTTTCATTGACTCCTGTAATAAAACTTCCATTTACCTCAATAAGACTAGGATCTATATAAAGTCTTAATGTTGTTTCCTGCAAAGCTAAGTGCTACAGACTGGCTTTGTGCCACGCACTGATCATTAGCTACCTAATTTTCTGAATGTACTTTTAAAAATGCAAATATTAAGAAATATAATTTCCATTCTAATGAGTGGTCTTGCTTTAAGAGTTAAAGATGAGCCCAAGCCCTTCAAATCTTAGAGCAAGAAGTCAGAGGGCAATAGTTTGTCCTGGCACCTTTCAACACACTCCATTGTCAAGGGAGAAAAATAGTCAATCCGTGGGAGAGAATCCCTTCCTCTGGTCTTGGATAATTCTCATTCTAGGAGGTGCTCTGCCATTTGGGGTTGCCTATATTCTCCAGCATCAACTGTTCAGGCACTGACATTTAGGTGACCTCAATGCTAACCTGAGCTGAGGTTCCACTGCTATGAAACTTTCATCTCCCACATTCATCACCTTCCATGTTTTAGTTACTATCTTGTATACTGTCCTAATACACTTTTTTCATTCTTCTGTCATAGAAACAACTTCTGCCTCTTCTCTGCTCTTTATTTCTTCTGCTGTGGGACAGCTTAAGAAATAGAGATCATCATTATTTAACAACCAAGCATCTATTGGTTTAATCACTTAATTAGACATGAAAACCTGGGAGTTCTGCCCACACGGCACATACCTGTAGCTGGGTGATGCACGGATATTTTAGAATAGTGTCTGGATATGTGTTGGATAGTGTACCTTGACTACTGTAGGTGCCCTTAGAGTCCTAGTGGTAAGCATGCTTAGAGTCCTACTGGTGAAAGAAGTGAGGAAACTCTTTTTTCCCAATCTTACCCCAGGGCCTGAGGGAGTGCAAATATTTACAGTTAGCGGTCTTGTGCATATCCATTTCACTGACAGAAATATGGATGTTGTAGGTGACAAGGAACTGTAGAGGTTGTAGTTGAGTATCACTTTCCAAGATGATATTAACACATAAGAATCCAACATCTAAAGAGGTAGATGTCTATCTGCAAAATGTTTAGCTAGAAGAATTTGGAAGCAATGCTCTACTCGAGTAAATTGATTGCTCTCTTCTCATGCTTGCTTATAGACTGAGAGACCTAAACAATTAAATTATTGTTCCACAGGAGAAGACTTTCAGAATATGGTTCATAATCTTTAAAGTCAATTAAAGTTTTACATAGTTTCAGATTGAAGTCTGTACACTAGCAATAAATGTCTTGTCTCTGTATCACAAAATGTTTCCATAATTCAACTTAAGACAACTGAGGTGTTAAAGCATTTCTTCTTTTACGTTTATCTACTCCGAAATAGTCATGAGAGTTTGGTAAAGAGGAGATGGTCTGTCCTTGTGCTTGTTGTGTACAAAAAGATTTACAACTTACCACTTTTTTCTTGAACAGAAATTCTTCTGGTTCTTCAAGGCAAGCAGAGGACATTTCTGAACCTCATGGGCTTAGCTTGCTGAACATACAGGTCACAGATTCTCTTGCTTTAGCATTTTATTGTCATGAGAAAAGGGATATAGTTAAAAGTCTAAGTCATTTGTTCTGTTCAAAGTGTTCCCACTCATTCTTCTTGTTTGTGTCTTAGATTAGACAAGCAGTGTGTTTAAATTTGGAAGCAAAAATTCAGGGTACACATTCTCAAATGTCACAAACTGGTTCTGGAAAAGCAAAAAGGCCTTATAGGGCTATTTAGCCAAAAACTGAAATCAACAAAATAAATAAGGCAAGGTATAAAAATAAGTTTATTGCTGCTCTACTCAGTAACAGAAAGAGTAAAGGTTATCGTAATTACAGCTTAATGTTTCTTTTAACAGGGCTCTTGCAGCCAGTTACAGTCTTCTGTATCTGTTCTCAGATGTGCTTACACAGTAAATGTGTCTCCTGGACCTACATTAAAAGCACCAGGATCATCTCTAAATGAGGGAGACATGAATGCTTGTGCAATATAGAATTAGTTTTGCCAGACTGCTTATTCGGTGCAGATACATTTATAATTATTAACCATAAAACCTGTTATTGAAGGAACGTGTACCTCATGTGTCAGAATGTGGGACTGTGTAAACTTCTCTTTAAGTTGTGAAGCGACTGTGAAGCAGTTGTATGCTGTCTGAGAAGACTCTTTGGACCTTACCAGGCCCTAAAATACTTGGAAGAATAACTTGGCAATGGCTGAAAAACTTATGCATGTTCAGTCTTCCAGATGGTGGTCTATAGACAGACCCTTTAGTGTGCCTTGTTTATGTGGTGTTTTGGTCTGCAGCATATAAGGAATCTTTTTGATTTAGCCATGAATTTTAACTTTGAGCCCTGTTGCAAGGCAGAGAATGCAACTGCCTTCATTAAAACAAATTGTGCAGTTGGACAAACGTAATGGCATGAAAATAGCATGCTGCTAACCTGCTTTTGAAAAGAAACTCGAAAGAGTCTGTGTACAGCGTGACTATTACATTATATGAAATTTCCCTTTGAAGAGATGAAAAAATATTGTTATGCTTAGTATTTTCATCTGTCTATTAACCATTCCAAAGATAGTCCTTGTTAAATATGTGGGATGGCAAGCTTTTTACACAAGGTCTTTCTTTTGCAATTGCTCAGACACGTATAAGGTTGCCTTATTCTACAGACTAGAAGTCAGCTAACTCAGAACACTCCTTTACATTAGTAATAATATTATTTGTCCACAATTATTTTCTGTATATGCATAATAAAGACACTACCTTGGAGGAGTAGCATGCAAAGTGCATTACAAGGTCAAATCCAGCCCAAACTTCATTTTTCCTTTTCATTAATATTTTTAGAAGGAGTCTTCAAACTTGTAGGTGGTGACTCAATGGGATTTGATATGAAGATGTGACACCTCATCTTAAATTCCTTAACCACGTTTCTTAAGTTGACAGGAATGTCAGGAAGTGTGCCTGATAAGGCTTGCTGTCCTCTCCGAGCTGACTAATCATACATGAAGTCTTGGCAAGAGATAACCAGGTTACAGTAGAGCCAAAATGACATCACATCAACTCAATTTCATATCCTGTAGACACCAGTGCCTATCACCACTCCAGGTTGCTAACATCCTTGACACACAAATGGTATTTTCAGTCTCTGATGTCCCCCTTTTACCCTGTGTCTGTCACTCTGGGGTAAATCAGGAACAAATTTGTCACTAAATGTAAAGAACCATTAACTCACAGGCACTTTGTCATCTGAAGCATAATTTTCTGTGCACAGCTCGCCAATCCCTGAACTCTAGCTATTTGCATAACAGTTTGCTGTACGAATTTATGACGGAGGATAGTGCTGAACTTGTTAAAATTCCATGTGAATCTCAACACAGAAAATGGACTGGTGCTTTAAATCTTGGAGAGTTGTTCACATCAATAATGAATTTCAAATAATTTATTCACTTCAAGTGTAAGTGGTTGGCATACAGTCCTTACAGCTGGTTTGTTGAGATAATTGATTTCCATATAGTTTAAAGATGGGAAAAAGAAACATATGACAACTACAGCAGGTTTCGAGGCAATTGTGAATGCCATATCAGTTTAATTATAGCTCCATCTTTAGCTGACATGGGTTCTGTCCTATTGGAATTAAAATATCCCAGCAACTTGAAATGTAACAGTGATGAATTTTTTATGTTCTTCTACCTACCTTGTATGCTAGCTTAGGGCACTGTTACAAGTACACTTCTAGCTTTTTTCAGTGGATAGTTAACATGACATGCAAGACTGGTCTGCATGACACAGATAACTCAAGGGAATAGCAACAAAGTAAATGAGATGCATTAGTATCTGGATGTGAACTGGGGGATATAAGTTCTCAGAACTTCTTGTTTAATTTATAGAATTGTTTTTTTTCCCCTGTGCATAAGATTTCAAAATGGTAATCATATTCAGGAAATGAGCTGTTCCCACTTCAGGTACTAATATCAATATGTAAAAGATAGATAATCATTAACCAGATGTACTACTCAGCAGTGCCTATTATATGTAAGCAAGCTAGCTGAGGTGATAAGAGAAGCTTTTACTTAAAATTTAGTTATATTGACCATGGAGATATTGGGAAAACTGCAAGGTTTTTTGTTTTGGTCGTGGAGTTTTATTGACCACTCTATGCACAAAGCAAGGGCTTAGTGAAACAAAGAGTATAATAAAAATTTGCTTTGCAGTTAACACTACAGTGTATGAAATACTCTCTTTGTATGAGGTCCAAGCTGGCTGCTCCTGCATGGGGCCATTTAAGAGACGGGCTGCACCTCCACATTTTCACATATAGGACATACAGAATGAGCAGAGAACCACGACTGCTAGAAACCTCAAATTTCACTCCCTTTTTTCCTTCCCACTAAAACTGAATTCACATAACTTGTAAATAGAAGTGATTTATTCACTACTGTTTCAAAATGTAGTAAAAAAAGTAACAGACGGGGTGTCCAATAAACTTTCCAGGCTTGATTCCTTACCGTGTTTTTTCTGCTCCACCTCATGTAACTTCCCTGATTACAGAGTCCTACATTTAAGTTCCAGTATTAAATTCCTGTGAGATGAGGCCACAGTTTTGTGTCAGGTTAATAGAAAAATTCTGCATATACCTCAAATATTTTTCTAACATGAGAATAAACTGGAATAAATGAGAAAGAATCCTTCTCTGAAATAAATTATAAACCGTAATGATGAAATAAGGGCTTCAGTGATCTAGCAATTAGCTGCAGGTCTCTGACAGTCACCACACAAGTATTTTGGGATGCATAATCCCACTGAAACTTTGTTTTCTGTTTGTAGCTCAGATATGTAGCTTTGATTCTGTGTCTATGCATTATGAACACATATTCATAATTTGGGGTTGGAGCTTGGACAATCTTCTATTGAGAAGTCCTTGTAGGGAGTCACACCAAAAGCATCTTAGCTGTCTTAATTTAAAGACAATAAAGACAGTCCTGGGATGATTACCAAGGGCTATGGAGACTTAAAAAGCCTTGTTGTCATACAGATGCTTTAACACTAGCAAGAATTGAGATGAGAACCAAAAATGAGGGCTTTATGCAGAAGGAACACTCTCTAGCATCTGTTTTTATACCACAAAGGAAAATTTTGATTGCACAATAAATGGTGGTGGTTGATTTTGTTTGCCAGTGGTTCCTGAAATGTACCAAGGAGTGAAAGTGGACTGGATACTGTAATAGAGAATCCAGTGGTCAAAGTACCACCAATTCTTCCTATGTGAGATCAAAGTTAAAAAAATACCCTTTCACTATTAAATATAGACTCGGGTCTTGTTGATGTGCCTGAAGTGGCTTATTATGGGCAAGCAGGAATTCTGCCAATGAAGATAAGGTGGCCAAGTGTGAAATCTGCTATAAATAAAGGAAGAGTTCTGCAAGAGCACTGTGCCATCAGATTTCACCTTCTGCAACTCTGAATCCAGTCAGGTGAGTAGGGCAAGCTAATAAATGGATTTCAACAATTTTCTGTGTGTTTTACACTTTTATTATACATTTCAGGCTGCATCATTGCCTCCCGAACTGGAGAGTTAACTTGAATACTAAGTAGATACAGGGGAGTGATACTTTTCTTTTTTATTAATTGACAGTGATTTGTAACACTCTGCTTCCTCCCCTCAGCCTGTACAGGGAAAGAAGGGAAGGGCTGAAGAACAGAATTTGTCAGTCTCCAGTGACAGATGTTTACAAAATTACCTTTGACTTCAGAGGGGATGTGGCCCATCCAAGCACCTAGTCACTTTAGTAGCTTTTGGGACTAACCTTTTTTAGGTTTCAAACTGTTAGGTCACTGGTTTTACTTGCCGTTCTCAGCCACTGAACAGCCATATTCAGTTTCAAAGGAAAAGACTATAAATCCCAGACATATATAATGTTTTCAAACATTATAAAACACTTCTTGTATGCCATTTTTGTTTGATATTTGTTCCTATATCTAAAAAGAAACAGACTATTAACTGTATATTTTAAAATCTATATAGAATATAAGGAATTGCACATAAATTTTCCACTACTTATAAGATATGACAAAAAATGAGTAATTGGCAGGACTTTACCACACTTTGAGTTAGTGGAAAAACTTTCGTTGACTGGTGTGATTTGGACCCCAGTCTCCCAAGTCTTATTTGTGGTGATGAAAAGTATTTCTTGATATCCCAGACCTGCATGGGAGAACGTGTCTTTTCTGGTTTTAGAATGTACTATATAATGTGGCAAGTTATTAGTCATGCAACAGGGTCAATCTTCTGGGAAGTCATTGGATAACTATATCTGCAATTATGGAAACTGCATTGAACAAAAACAACTCAGGCACACTTGCTACTTTCATTGCTGAAGGCTACTCCAATGCCTTGAGTAGAAGAGCTGCTGGAAACAAGCACGGCAAAGTTTGTAGGGCCAGTTTGAGTTGCATGAATGTTGACTGGAGAATAACATTTTGGACACTTGAACCTCAACCTGCATTGCTCCTGGTTTTGGCTGAGATTTTTTTTCGTCAATGTCCAGCCTTAGCACCTGACTCAGACCCTTTGTCCCAGCCAAGTGACATTTTGCTGCCTACTGTCTTTCATTCAAGTGTTTCTATATACGAATAGATGTCATCTGCTGGATCAAAATCGTACTATTTCCTTTCAGTTTCTGGCCACAAAGTGGTGTTTAATATTTCTAAGTTGCTGAGAGAGTAGGCAAGATTGAATCAGTGTATTGCAGAAATGATGCTGAGACAAATTCATATAATGAAAATTTATTTTCAGGCTCCATAGTTGACAGCACATATCAACGACGACAGAGGAAGAAAAGGAAGGGGAGAGGGGACAGGACGCAAGGAAAAAACTCTTCCCAATGGATATCTGGAAGGAGAAGCTGTGGTTGGTATCCTGAGACAAACAACTTCATCAGGCATCCTATTCAGGGCACTAGACAGTTCCAACATAACACTTTCCCTACAGCAGCTACATGGTTTTGAGCAGGACTCACTCAAACTCCCTACTGATTGCTCCCATTTCCAGTACAAGCTTTGAGCAGGGCAGGGAGGGCAGGGAGGTAGCAGCATGGTTTGTTGATTGGTGAGCTCTGTGCAGGCATATTGCTGAGTCACCTGATTTAAACCAAAAGTTACAACCAGAGGAAAGAGAGGGGAAAAGGAGGGGGTGATTCCTGCTCTGGTGACAGTCTCTTTCACTGGAACGTGCCATGGCAACACTACTGGAGTCTGCAGGCACTATCCAACCTACCTCCAGGAGGGCTCTTTGGCTTCTGGAAGTCGTGGTGCCACTGCACAACCTCCATGGTGCCAAGAGCATCATTCATCATTTCCAGTGCTGTTCCACAGAAGGAATGCTGTGCATCCCTCCATGATAAAAACCATCCAACCTTCTAGCTGGAGCAGGACACACCGGTCACTGGCCACGGGGAAGGACAGCTTGCTGAAGAGAGTTTTGTTCACCTGAAAAGAAATGACATTTGGAAGTAGACAGAAAGCTGTTGTTTGTGACCATTTGCACAACTGTACATTCTTGTTAAAAAATGACAGTAAATTTGTCAACAAATGCATTGGTACTCCTGAAGTGCTTGATTAGCTGATGTGAGAAATATGTCAATAAATGCTACACATTATTCAGTTGGCTGTTGCCTAATATTTTAAATTACAGCACAAAAATGGAAAACCATATCTCACATTTAACATTTGCCTTCCTTTGCTGAGATTGTGTGCAAGGATTCCCTAAAACTTCTTCTCTGCTCCAGGGTATAAAGTGCTGTTTGTAGAGTAGGGGACACAGTGGTGTAGCTTCTATGCTAAGCTACTTGTGTGTGAATCGTATGCACATATACTGATATCTGTGGGGATGTAAAGAGTCTCAAGATGTAAAAGGATAGTATCATGTTTAGATATAAACTGGATAGCAAATTTATATTACAGAAATTCCCGGAAATAAAACAAGAAATTATTAAAGAAGTTAATTTCACTTATCTATTATTGAAATAACCATTTCAAAACCATTTCTCTGTTAGTATAGAACCAGTAGTAATGCTGGACAGCATAACATAAGGAAGTAGGTATTTGACATGTAATCTCTGTGTTTCCTTTTTTCATATGAAATTTTGCTTACACAGACAATCCCAAATACAAACAATGCACATAATAACTGTCATCTCTGTCTTAATGCATCATACAATAAAAATATCAATTTAAAGGAATGGCTTTTACCCATAAAAAAAAAAAAATTAACCTAGACCTTTTTACTTTTGTTCTTGAATCTCCTTTACTTCCAACATTTTATGTTAGTAGTCACATATGATCTTGTGCTGTTGCTTTTCCCCAGCTGCAGAACTGCACTGATGCAATCTGCATGGCAGTGTACGTAGGCAAGGTGCAACCTGCTTGCCCTTGGAGACCATGAGTATCAAGACTGTGGTAGAGGTTAGAGACACTTTGTGACCGTTCTCCAAATCATTTCTAACTTTAGAAATTTTGGTTGATTAAATTTTTGTCTGCTGTCTCCTATTTAAATGAAACAAACCTGCTAAATAAAGAACCAAAAAATATCCAAAAGAACCCAAACGAACAGAAGTGCTGGGTTTTGTATATATGCGTGAGCAGAAGGCCTTGATTTATTTGATGTCTTGCTTGTATAACCCTAACTATGGTTGTTTATCTGGATTATTTATTATTCATAGACCTCTGTAAACACTGGCCATACACACCACTGCTTCTGCATCTCCAGTGTTGAATCCTGGCCAGCCTTTCAGAAACATTTCATAGTCCCTTCATTCTAGAAACAGCATCTTTCTGATTAAGGAATAAATTTGAGATCTTGACCCCATATTCAGTCATTCCTTTGCATCAACTGATTTCAGAGTAATAATTAGAAATTTTCATCTCTACATAGGCTTACAGATTGTAACAATTAATTTTATGCAGAATTAACTTTCACAATTGGACCTGTGACACTCATATTAGGTGTACAAAGCCAAAATACATACATATAGTAAAATAACTGTTTATTTGTCTTCTTTTTACTTGTTTTGATCATAAAATATGAATGTCTTGCCATAGTCTTCAATCAATAAAAAATGTGTTTTCCTTATAAATGAACATTCTGGTTTACATCTTTTTTTATAATGAATAAATAGCAGCAGCTAACTATAGCTCATTTGCAAGTTATTCTCCAGTTACTTATTACCTGTGGAATAATACTGAAATTAAAATGAGAAACCCAGTCAATATTGCATGCATCAAAAATGATGAAAATCTTCACTTACTGAGAACTGTGAAATGTTTATTGCTTTTTAGACACAGAGTCCTCCAGGGAGTGCTACAAATCCACACAAACTCACTGCATCTTCGATGTTGCATTTGCAGTGTTGATTTAGATGAAATATGTGTAAAAACTCCTGTAGACAGACAGCTCTCTAGTGACTATACATCTGCAAAGGCTCAAGAACATAAATTACTGTAGCATGAGTCTGGAATAAATTATGCTCACTTCACAAATTCTAGATCGGCTTGATGCACAGTAATGAAGGAAAAGTTGTGTTTTAGAGCTAGGAAACAGGAGTTTATTTAACCATCCTGTATATGTGTGTCTGATTTTAGACTGTTGTGGTTTTTTTCTAAGTCACAGAATTTTAATGAAACCAACAAAGGAGAGAGGACTTGTGAAAGTAGGACATGAAGTGATGTGAGACTAGCCTGGTACAGCAAGTTCCTTGAGCTACATGAGAGCCAAAGGTAAAGAAGCTGCCTTCTCTTCTGGAAAAAAACGAATCAAGCTTTTTACCCTGCAGCATCCTACTCATCTCAGATCCCTTAAAGCTACTCTGTATCCCCTGCAAAGACAAAAGCACTTCTCCTCTAGTTTATATCTCATAGACTATCAAAATTACTATTCAGATCAGATCAAACAACAACAACAAAAAAAAAACATTTCCCAATATTCTGCCTCCAGGAAACCAAAGTAACTATACAGTGGTTCATTACTTGACACTATTATACACAGAGATTTTACATTCAATAAGAGTACTGAGTCTTTACTGAGTTTACTTATCTTTAAGGCTTTGCAACATTTTGTGGACATGAACGAGTCTCACACTTTGGCTACCTAATCTGTGAAAAAATTGCTCTCTTACATTTGGTTTGTTAACTGGTAATGTCTTGTGTTCCACTAGTTCCTGTATTGTGAGACACAGTCAATAATATTTCATATTTACCTTCTCTGTGTCTCCAGAAGAAATAACACCCTATGTTAGCCCTCAGTCACTTCTTGTCCATACAGAAGTCTATTCAAACAGTTGTCATTCAGAAGCTATTCAATGCAGCTGACCATTGTCTCTGTCCTTCAGTGTATTTTTCTAGGTTTATCTATATTGGTTTTGAGACTGGGTGACTGTACATCTCAAGCTATATATCAGCAGAATAGTTTCTCATTTGTTCTCTAGTATTTTCCTAATGCTCTTAATTGGTTTTACTGCTGCTCAACACTGGGCTGACATATTTTTCAGGCTCTCCAAGATACGTTTTTTCCTGAGATGAAATTGTTAATTTAGTGATCATCACTATGTAGATGTGTTTGTTTTCCCTACATACATTGTCATTATTGAACTAGAATGTATTGACTAGTATTTTATTACCCAGACACTCATAGAGTAATAGAATCACAGAATCGTTTAGGTTGGAAAAACCTCCAAGATCATCAAGGGATGGTAACTCAAACACCTCCCTGAGGCAGTCTGTTCCAGTTGTTGACAACCCTTTCCATGGAAAAAATTTTCATAATATCCAATTTAAACCTCCCCTGATGCAACATTTCTTCTTGACGTATCACTTGTTCCTTGGGAGAAGGAACTCGCCCCACCTTACCCCAACCTCCTTTCAGGTAGTTGTAGAGAGTGTTAAGATTCTCCCTTGTTTCTCCTTTTCTCCAGTCTAAACAAACCCAGCTCCTTCAGCTGCTTCTGATAAGACTTGTGGTCCAGACCCTCCACCAGCTTCATTGCCCTTGTTTGGACTTGCTCCAGCACCTTGATGTCTATCAAGAAGTGTTATCAAGAGGGTTTTTTTTAAATTCTTCATGTAAGTTTTAGTTCTTCTATACTGAGTAATTCTGTGTTAATATAGATCTCAGCCCAGATTCCTGTGAGTCTCTGGCAGTACCCTCTTTTCCTTGAGAAAACTGACCATTTATTCTTTCTTATTTATTTGGTTCCCTCACACTTTTTCCCCAGTTTTGAACATGGTATGTTTATCTATGAAACAAGCCTGATCTTTACCTCCATATTGCAGCTACAAGCACTGTTTCAGGCAATGGAATATACAATTAGTCTTCCTTGCATTTGCCTTTTTACTTTCTTTACATACTATTTCTTGATATAGTTCTTACGTCTTTTCTGCTTCCATTTTTGGTCTCTCTCAGTTTCCCTCCCTGTGTTTCTGTATTGACTTTCTTATTCACTCACTTTGTCATCCAACAACATCTTCTCTTGCTCAGCTTTCCTGGATGGTCTCAGCTCTTTCCTGACTACTCACATCTCTTTATGCAGGCTTACTAGAGATACAATATCTGCATATGTGTATCATTTCTCTCCTCACCCTATTCATCCCTCTTTCACTAAAAATAGAGGCAGCCAGATGTAATCCGTGCATGAGCCAAAGCCAGAGAGCCTAGCAGAAGTCTCTTCACTGGAGTAAGCAGAGTAGAAGTCAAGTTTCCTGTGAGAGCAAGTTGACTCATGAACAAGGTTGCTTTACAGACAGACACTGCACTGCTATTACAGCAGAGTTGAGTGATAGGAAATATGCCACTTCTCCTCTTGGGCTGTTCAACCAGTTGATTTGGATGCCATGATAAAATGGGGGTGACCTGCCCAAGTGGGCTGAGGTGTGCCAGGCTGCATCATGCTCTTCTCAGATCACCTGCCTCTCCGGTGAATTGCATGCGAGGGGTGAATAGCTCTAGGAGGAAAACTACAAAAGTTCAGGCATCTCTGCCTTTCCTAATACTTAGCAACTAAGGGATAAGTGAGCTGCCAGCACATGTAGAGAAGAATGAAAAAGCAGGGCACTGTGCAGGAAGTTGATTAACTCACCTTGGCTTGCTGCAGGTGCCTGTAGAGGCAACAACAGTAAAACACAGGACACGTAGCGCTGTAGTGACTAACTCGGAGAGATGTACTGAATTTTGCTCTTCAGTCTCACGGCTCCTGCAAAAAGGCAGCAACCACAGTGCTTAGGTATCTTATCGTGATTATAGCAGAGACAGAGCAGTCATCCTATCTATCTGTCACCCGTGAAACATGTGGGTGGGACACATGCTGGGACACCATAGTGGAATTTTAAAACGTGATGGAACCTTCACACATGCTGGGAAGGTTCTTTCCTCATACTTCGAGCTTTGATTCTCTAAACTGCCCTTTTTAAGGACAGCAATTTCTTCCTCCTATATCCAACATCCTTTTTTTATCCAGTCATTACCAGGGAGCTCTTAGGAATTCAAGATTCTCAGTATATGGAAAATTTTTTGAGATGAGAATACGTGACAATTGGTGAGAAAGTGGAAAAGATAATTTCTGTCATGCAGCTTGTTACATTTACCATTCTCCAAGCCATTTGTCAAGCGCTGAGTCAAATATCAGTCCTACTGAACTCTACTCTTACATTCACAATATCTTACTCTTATTCAATGGCACTGAAGCTAGCAGGGACATCTTGTAGATGTTCTTCCTACCAAATAAATACTCTCTGTGATGGACTGAACCTATATCTAGCACAGTGAGGCAATCTGGGGACAGTATGGGGCAGTGACGGTGCCACAATCAGCTATTTCAGTGAAATAACTGAATGAGGCAACTATTGTGTGTTAGAAGTGGCAGTGGTGATAATGACCACACCTTGTAGCCGAACTGCTCTCCTTTAGTCGATGTGAGCTCTTCTTTGGCATAGTCGGAGTAGTTCTGCTGCTGCAATGCTTTTGCACAAAAGTTCTTTGTGCCAAATAACATCATATTTTTGCTGGAGCGTGTTCATGGTTATTGTTTCTTCAATGCATCCCTAATTAATTTTGCCAAAGACACCTATTTTCTGCAATCTGTCAGGTGTCAAGAAGAAAGAATGTGGCTTCAGACAGATAGACAGAAGAACATGTGGTGAGATAAGAAGGATATGGAGGCAAATTCAGATCATCATCTCACAATAGCTTCTTTTATATGATACGTTACAAATCACAATGGACTATTCTTTTTATAGAATAGAAACTAGGGAGTTAAGAACCCACAAACTAAGAAATTGCAGCAGTATTATGAAGCAAGAAATGCTAAAGCCCTTTGTGATCTACTATATCAATGACAACAATAATACAGTTATTGTAGTAATTTTTTAAACCAGTAAGCTGAGTCCTTGCAGACAATGCCCACAGTTTATACTTCTCATAAGTACAAATGCGTATTATCTTTCATCTAAGCTGTTTCCACATTTCCATATGCTTCCAGTTATTTATCTTAACTGTGGAAACAAAAACAAATACACTACATGTCAAGAAATGGCTTGACCTTCCTTCCATAGGCCACATCCTATATTCTTTGTGTGCTCCAAAGCTACCTTGCACTCTGATTAACTTGACTAGGAGCAGTGTTTGTGTATATTCTCACACAAAATGTATATATAACCTGGCCCCACAGGGCTCCACAGACTGACTGAAATCCCAGTAGAACTTCAGCTATGGTATTAACCATGTATTCATGATGGAATACGGGTTGCAAGAAAATATTTAAGAGTCCATAGAAACTTTTCTTTAAAGTATGAAATCCCTAAATATTTGGGTTCACATTATGGTCCTTTAGTTAGGATTTATTAGACTATTTCATATTTGCCTTTCTGTTTATTTTGTAAAAGTATACTTGTCTAGCACACATTTTTATGCCAGCCTTGCTTTGCATTTTTACAGTCTGCTAATTAGACCATTTTAACTAATTTGTTTGCATTTTGTATGAGCAAGTTGGGCTTTTGGATTGACTAATGTAATTGCAGCCAGTTTCTGCCAAATACAAATTACTCTTTCTAGTGTGAGCGAGAGAGAAAAGTAAATATTTAATAGCCATCAATACCCTTGCAGCATTCTAGAGTGTGCTTTTTTCCTATGGAAAGTTTAAATAATTTCTTCAGTGCTTGATTGCACTTTAATGTTAAGAAATTATTTTTTAATCTTTTTTGAAATAATAATGAATTGACATTTTAGCATCTCCGTAAGGGTTTTGTTTCTGTGCACTTTGCAGTTTTAAATTCCAAGCTTTAAAATCCGGTACTTTCACATTTGAAGTTTATTTGTGTAGCTTTTTATGTACTGAGTACCATCTCCTCAAATCATTTTACTGGAATGTACTTGGGTTTTAACATTTCTAAGTGGATGAAGTCAAGTCTGATAGCAAAATTAAACTGTGGGAGTTTTGCTTGCTCTCTCTCTTTTTTTTTTTTTTTTTTTTTTTTTTTTTTTTTTTTTTTTTTTTTTTTTTTTTTTTTTTTTTTTTTTTTTTTTTTTTTTTTTTTTTTTTTTTTTTTTTTTTTTTTTTTTTTTTTTTTTTTTTTTTTTTTTTTTTTTTTTTTTTTTTTTTTTTTTTTTTTTTTTTTTTTTTTTTTTTTTTTTCCNAAGGAGCATGGCAGAAAAAAGGAACTGGTTACCAAACCTCAACATTATAGTACCTGTATTTTGAACTGCAAATCTTATGTTCTTCTCTGCAGAAGTGGACATAAAGGTGTAAGTGCACCAGGGCCTTAAGCAGCTTAAAGCTCTTCAATTTCCAGCCTTAATATTTCCAGGATGCTTCCTATGGTACAGGTTTAGAAGACCATCTGCTTTCCAGGGCAAGGCAACCCTTTCCTCTCCCTCTTTCTTCCTCATGCCTGACTCCCTCTGAGACCCATGGATATGTGAACACAGACATGTCTGCCTCACCCAAGGGGCTGCCTCTGAAATGTTACATGACCACACTTCTCAGGTCAGGGACATCGCAAAAGTCCTAAAAGGTGTTGCTCTCTGACAAAATTAGGGTGATAGTGTCCCTCACCCTGCTGTACCCACCTATGTGGTATCTGCGCATTTTTCCTAGGGTCTGAGTGTTCCAGGCTCTGCTTTCTTTTCCCTCATGAGGCTTTCAAATGCATGAGTCCCCTAAGTGTCTTAACAAAAGGCCTAAGGAGTGAGGCAGCTGTTGTTCCGTCACCCAGTGAATGGGGGAATACTCCATGGAAAGCAGAAGGGTTTGAACAGTGGGTAATACTAGTTAGCTAGTACTAGTGTTGCCTTAGTGCATTTCTAACCTTACCTTACCTCTTGTCAGTCATGTTGTGCAGCTGGTAGCAGTCTTACGATACTGCAGGAAGGAGAATCTTCCTTTGGCCACCTTACTGTTTCATCTAAAGATGCTAAAATGATAACAGATCAACAGTGAGATCCAGCACTAAGGAAAGAGAAATCAAAACACCCTTTAGCTAAGTCCTTGACATGTCAGTACCCATTTTATTTTCAGATAGGGTGCAATTTCATGCACTATTAATATATCCATAATTATTAATTAAGACAGTGAATATATAATCAGTGCCAAATGACAACAGAGGTCTATGTCATCAGCAGGCTATAGAACCAGATTCTGAATTTCATAACCACAACAACCAAATTCCTTCTCTCTGTTCCATTCCTTTTACAGTAAATGTGTCACAGAGCATGAAGCAACATGTTTTTGATGGATACTATCTTCCCAATCCTCCCATCATGTGCTAAGAACAGGCGCATTGCAAAAGATAATAATCTTTTTTTGTTTCTGCTATTTGCCTGGCCTAGATGGATGGGTAGGTGATTTGATTAGTGAATTAACCATGCTGTTCTGAGAATGTTACTATTAACAGGCAGTCCCATCTGCTCTCCTGGTTAAGTCTGGCATTTTTTTAGTAAACCCAATGTTGCCATTCATGGATATCTAAAAGCCTTGCAAACACCAGTAGCAAGTTTAAGTGTAATTCTGTGGTAGGACTTGTCAACTTGGATTAAAACTTTTTTTTTAACACTACATTTAATACTAAATTTTGACACTGAAAATTAATTGTAATTACTTTAACAATAAATTTAATAACATTAGATTTAATACTAAATTTATGTTGTATATTTTCCATTATGGACATGGTTGCTCTTTGGGAAAGTGCTCTGTGGTCCTTGTATATACTGAATTTCTTAAGTAAGCATTTTTCACCCTAGATACAGAGAGAAGAACCTCCCTATGTATCCTTATATTTTCTATTTTGGAAATTAATCATAGAATCATGGAATCAGCTGGGTTGGAAAGGACCACTGAGATCATCAAGTTCAACCCTTGACCCAACACCACTGTGGTTACTAGACCATGGCACTCAGTGCCACATTCTGTCTCATCTTAAAAATCTCTAGGGACGGAGAATCCACCATCTCCCTAGGCAGCCCATTCCAATGTCTGATTAACCTCTCTGTAAAGAACTTCTTCTGAATATCCAACCTAAACCTTCCCTGGCAGAGCTTAAGACCGTACCCTCTTGTCTTACTCATAGCTGCCTGGGAGAAGAGACCTACCCCCACCTGGCTATAACCTGCTTTCAGGGAGTTGTAGAGAGTGATGAGGTCTCCCCTGAGCTTCCTCTTCTCCAGGCTAAACATCCCAGCTCCCTCAGCCTCTCCTCATAGGACCTGTGCTCAAGTCCCTTCACCAGCCTCGTTGCTCTTCTCTGGACCCGCTCCAGCACCTCAATATCCTTCCTGAACTGAGGGGCCCAGAACTGGACACAGTAATCAAGGTGTGACCTCACCAGTGCTGGGTAGAGGGGAAGAATCACTTCCCTGCTCCTCCTGGCCACACTGTTCTTGATGCAGGCCAGGATGCCATTGGCCTTCTTGGCCACCTGGGCACACTGCTGGCTCATGTTCAGCCTCCTGTCAATCCAAACTCCCAGATCCCTTTCCACCTGGCTGCTCTCCAGCCACTCTGTGTCCAGCCTGTAGCGCTGCAGGGGGTTGTTGTGGCCAAAGTGCAGGACCCGGCACTTGGCCTTGTTGAACCTCATCCCATTGGAATCAGCCCAACTCTCCAGTCTATCCAGATCCCTCTGCAGAGCCCTCCTGCCTTCCGGCAGGTCGACACTCCACCCCCCAGATTGGTGTCATCTGCAAATTTGCTGATGATGGACTCAATCCCCTCATCTAAATCATCGATAAAGATGTTAAACAGGACTGGTCCCAGCACTGATCCCTGGGGAACACCACTGGTGACCGGCCGCCAGCTGGATGCAGCCCCGTTCACCAGCACTCTCTGGGCCCGGCCCTCCAGCCATTTCTTAACCCAGCACAGAATTGACATGTCCAAGCCATGGGCCGCCAGCTTTTCCAGGAGTATATTATGGGAGACAGTGTCAAAGGCTTTGCTTAAGTCCAGATAGACACATCCACAGCCTTCGCCTCATCCATTAGGTGGGTCACCTGATCATAAAAGGAGATCACGTTGGTCAGGCAGGACCTGCCCTTCCTAAATTCGTGCTGGCTGGATCTGATCCCTTGTCCATCCTGTAGGTGCTGTGTGATTGCACCTAGGATGATAGGACAGAATATCAAATGGGTTTGCTTATGTATCCAGTACTTTTCTAAGTGTGCCTATCTGACTATATATTGAAAAGCTGGTGTGATCTTGGTACCCCTGAGAGGAGATAAAAAGATGGAGGCTTTGAAGATTTGGGTACCATCATGCAAGAGGTGTCTAAAATAGCTGCACAGATCATCTTCAGAAAAGAGAATGAAGTTAGGTTATTTTCTCACTTTTGACCATTTTACAATTATTTACCCATGACTATTTCTCTTGCTGCTAATAGGATTACTCACATAAGTAACACAATAGCACTTTAACCTTAAGCAGTTGGCCTCCACATTTATATACAAGTGAGCATGTCAGCTGCTGCTTACTGTGATGCAGAGAACAAATTAACCAAGAACTGGACTGGCTCTGTTAGAAGTTATAGAAAACTGAAATCTATTTTAATCATTTCTGTCACAGGAAAGTATTTTCTAAATGTGTTATGTCAAAACATCCCAAGAAGTGACATGTAATCCAAGGCACATGTTTTATTCTTGATTACATTTGCAAATTCAATCTCAATCCTTTCAAGGCATTTTGAATTTAAAGTAATACTGTTAAATGCTTGTGTTCTTGATACTTAACTAAAGCAGTGCCACAGGAATATTCAGTAAAGGAATTCAGTACAATAATTCATTTATTCACTGAATATCTTGTCTTAACAACTGACAATTTTTATGGATCTGATCCCTCTCCAGAGATTTATTCATTCTCCAAAATGCAACAGCAAGAGACGAGGAGATAATAAAAAAAGTTATAGCATAAAATACAGATGCTTTTCACCAGCTATGTCACAAGACCTTTCGCTGTTTCCTCTCTGCTTATGATCTCTCTACTTCCTTAAAAGCCTGTGAGACCAATGTCTTTACAATGTCAGATCCTGGTAAAACTTTGCAGGGACACAAATCCCACACATTTAGTTTTCTGAAGCTGTAATGGTGTTTCTCCCACTGACTCAGCATGAGTGCTTCTGTTGTGCTATGTAGTATGAGCAATTTTCAGCATCTCATATTTCAGTGCAAAATAATTTGTTTCAAATTTAGGCTATCTCTAAGCCCAGTATTTATGTGCTTGAAGAGTAGCTTGAATGTAAGGGACAGTACGTGAGTGTGTCTGTTACAGTAGCATTCCAGTAGGAAAATTCTTGATCCAAATGATGGACATAGAGTATGGTATAGCAGCTAGTTCTTATACATATACATCCTCTCATAAATTTGTACTCTACCCATGACACTTTTCTACTAAAGACAGATGTACTTAGAATACAAATTTCCATGAGAATGGCAAGACATTTTTCAATAATTGTGTGAGTGAAAAGGGGAAATTACAATCACCAATTTTAGACTCTTTTATTTATACCAAGCAGTAGAAGTTTCTAATGTTAATTAAACTCCTTAGAGTATGAGAACAATGACATTTTGTCCAAGATAATTTTTTTGTTGATTTTCTATAATTTGTACCTGTAGTGTGGACTTAATAGGCCAAAGTGAAGATATGAATGGGGAGGGTATGTGAGGGAAAAGTACATGCAAAGCAGAAATGTGAATAGTGTGAAAGAAAGATAAGCTGAAGAGGAAAAAAATAATGGTCTGATTAGATGCTGGTGGAAGATTTTCTACTCATCTGTGATGGAAAGTGATATTAAAATATCTGCTACTCATAGAGCTCTACATTAATACAGGAATTCTGCAAAATTTAGTACCTTGATCAACACCTGGGTTTGCACCTCAAAGAATTTAGATCTACATCTGGCCACCGCCTAAGTAATGTACTTCGACACAAATCAATGCTTGTGTTGCTGCTAACTATAAAATTTTGTTTACAAGGATAAACACCACTTAAAAAGGTGATAAAGACATAATAAACAAGAGCCAAACTTTTGAAATGCTTAACCCATTCGATAGCGCATGTAAGGTATGCTTAAAAAAAGGAATGCTAGTTATGTTTGCAAGTGGTTTCAGATTAACAAGGGCACATATAATCCAAAGTACTGTTTAAAGGTCAGTGAAAAGTTTAAAGGTTAAACCCTGCTACTTTTTTTCACTTCGGACTCCAAGGGTTTCAAAAAGAAAAGCCACTTCTACTCTCCGCTACACTATTGTGAATTTAATATTCACAAGTGCTTGGTCTTAGTTGAATTGATGTGGATTTACAGCAGAAGGACTTCCATCTCTGATACTACTGCTTTGCTGCTTGGTTAAAAGAAAAGGTTTTTGTTCAGCTGCCATTTTCCCCTAAAAGAAAAAAATATATACATATGTATGTATATATCTCTATGAAAATTTGTCCATGCATTTTTCAGAGCAGAGAAGCTCTACAAGATACTCTGAATACACTGTAGGTTGAAAATAAGTGTATTGGGAAAGGTGAATTTCCATATTAAATAAATTTTTTTTAATGCTCATTATCTTGCAAAAAGAATAATATTCTTCCATCAGCAATTCTACAACATTTTTAAACGTGGTGCAAATGTTTGCTAGCAGTAAAATCATCATATTCCTAGCTCTACAATAAACTAACAGAAGCCACACCACTGAAAAGAGGAATGCCTTATCTCAAATGAGGATTCCAACTAAGATGATCTGAGGAACACTGTGATTCCTGAGCAACTCTATGTTTTCTTTTCTACTTGTTTTTCTACTATTAGCAGTAATAAAACCATAGTATTTAGCAAAACCTTCAAAAAGTGTCAGCCAATAAACAAGAATATTTACATCTTTTCTTCCTGGAGAAATCTTTCGAGTCTTCCTCTTGGACTCCCCACTTATTCACACTCCCGGAGGACACAAAATCTTCCAGGGGCTGGAAGGATCACTCCTGATACAAGTCGCAAACATGATACACTTGAGCTCTGGGGTACTGACTTCACCTCCTCTCTGCCAGCCATACTACCCACCAAAAGTCCATCCTCAATTGTTCTGTCCTGGGTAGGACCCTGAACAGTCACTACTGGAGAAAGCTGCTTGAAGAAAAAGTACAGAGTTTAGTGATAAATATATAGAACGATTACAAACCACAGTCTACAGATTTGCTTTGGGCATCGTTCCAGAGTGTTACCCAGAGAGACAGCTGGGTTAACAGCAGAAGGAGCCTCACAGGATCCCTTAACTCCCCCCTGGTCTTACAGGCTCTTTGCAACTGCCTGTTCTGCTCCTGTGTCCTCACAATCATTCTTCCTCAGCTCCTTTCATTTTGTATCTCACCTCTGTGTTGTCTCTTCAAGTGTCCCCTCAGAACTTCCATTGCCCCCACAAAGCTCCTGCTCCTGTTCATACCACACTATCCTGCCACTTTCCCAAGCCAGCCCAGTACCAGTCCATGGGCAGTTTTCACCTCGTATTTCCCTGCCTGGTTTTCAAACCATATAGCACTATGGATAGGCTTTTTATGAATCAATTTTTTTTTATTTATTTTTTCTTTTGAAACTCTCTGAAGGAACTAGACAAGTTTAAGTCATGATCTCATGCAGAAGGAAAGATTAAGTGTTGCATAAGGGACAAAAATGAGAAATGGCAGCCTTTTTATAATACCTCCAAATATTCATGAAAAAACACAGTATGGTTTTGGAAATTACAACTGTTTTTATGATCCACCTTACAAGTTGGGACATGAAAATCTGCAAGACTTTTCCTTTCCTTGTTTATATATCTGTAAAAGCACTTGCAGCAAGAAAAGTTGCCGATGTGACCTTGTGGAATTTTTTTCCTTTTCAACCATTGTAAACATTCATACAAATAAATTCAATTGCTGAGATATGAATAGAAAATGGATCCACAAGAATGAGAACTTGGGCAATGTATATTCATTTCAAAAGTCAAGGAAATATTGACGGAAAACACTTCTGCATCTTCCGCTGGAATTACTGAATATATTTGATTAAACATATAAACTTCACTTTGCTATTCAAGTTCACCAAGCATGTTTGGAATAACAATTATTTTATTAACATACTGACATGATCTAGTCAAACAAAATTAAATGTGTTTTGGGGTAATAAAATATAAGGCTTATTTAAGTATCTTTGCTTTTCTAAAACAATGGAAAGACAGATTTCTGCAGAAGCAAAATTATATTCACACAAAAACTGTAAATTAAAATCATTAACCTCAGTTTTGCCATAAGCATCTTTTTCCTCAGGAGCATGCACCAGCTGTCCTCAAATTAAAATTTGAGTTTCAGAAAACTCTTCGGAAAAATATACAAAATACACTGTTATGCTATTCATAAAATACAACAAGTTGTCTCCAATCTGTTCCTACTAATCAGTGTAAAGCCAGAAATAAAAAAAGAAATTGCTTTAAGAATGAAAATTCTCAAAGGGTCTTAGGGACCTAGGAAACATCTGAAAGAAAAAGTCTAATTTTGAGTAAGGCTGACATTCTGACTATGACACTGGCCTAATAACCTGTACAGGCTCAGGTGCACTAACTTATGCCAGGTTTCCCAAACTGTGAAACTTGAGTGCTATTTCTTACCTTGTTCAGAACAGCTGATGCACTTTAGTTGGAAAAATACTTGTTTTTCTTGGTCCCCTTGCCTGCTCTAGTGTAACAGAGTCTGCGTTTTTAGCATTTTACCGTGACATCCTTGTTATCTGTTATCCCAAAGTTTTTGATGATGCCATATATGTATGCGATGCCTTGTAAGCAGTAAGGTTCAAAACTGCTGAACTTGTGCACCCATGCGTTAATCTACATGCAAGAATAATCTGGTTAATGAAAAGATGGCCAGGGGAAAGCGAAGACTGCCTGTAAGCTCTGGATGTGAGAGGTAGCATGGGCTATGGCAGGCACTAAGAAGACCCAAAACTGCCACTGACCCATTGCATGATTCTGAGGAAGCAATTTCACCTTTCTATTGTGCTTTTCTTCTCAGTCTTCATCTCTCCAACCTGGCAACCCCTCACAGCACGATCTGTCTCTTATGATATGTGTCTCACGGTAGGAGCTCAGCTGGGGCTTCCAAATTAGAACTGATTGGGAATTTTTCAATGAAACAAATTTTCGTTAGAAGGTGCATCTCAGTTTCAGTGCAGTTCTGCAGTGCAGTTGTGGGGATGCTCATCCAATATGTGAGGAAGCAAATTCAGATAATGACTGAAGAATGCACTGTTAGAGGAAGTAAATCACCTCTAGCAGGAACGGTGGAGTGCACTTTGCCCTGGGATAACTGTCAGGGTGTGGGTGAATTGACACAGTCATCTGTAGTTAGAGAGACAGCAGATCAGGAATTTGAACCTGAGTATGCTAGGAGAGATCACATGCTCTTTTGTTGTTGTGTGTGTTTGTTTGTTTGTATAAAAACAAACCTTCTAGAAGCACTTATGTGTGCTACAAGAAAGAACTGGAGCATCAATGGAATGTTAGGAAGTTTCATGGGTAGGTTTGTTCGGTCTCACTCGGTTCTGCTCTGAGCCCTGCCTGCTGCTAACAGTGAGATCAGACATATTTCAACTTATAAAATAATTTCAGTCTAAAGAAGACCAACAAGTTCAGAATAAATCATGATCAAATATTTGAGGACCATTCACGACAAAAAGAAAGAGACTTTATTTTTAAAAATAATTCCAAAGAGAAATAAAAAGACTCGGTGATTAGTAAAAATAAATTGTCCCCAGCAAGAGGAAGGAGACCACAGTAAGCAAGCATGGGCAAAGGGAATAATCAGATCACTGAACCAAAGCAAATAGTAAAAACGTCCAGTGAAGACAACAGGAAATTAAAGCAAGGAATTAGGGGGAAAGTAGTTTGGGGCTTTAGTAAGTTTTGATGTGCTATAATGAGAGAAAGAAAATAGCCAGCAGTTTTCAAAAGTGATACCATTACAGCTTTTAGAACATTTCCTTAGTAGCTTCTGAATATTAATTCTGGTGAAACACACTAAAGAGAGCAACACTTGAGAAAGAATTGAATTTTATAGAAAAAGTTCTGTTGTTATGAAGCAGATCTCCACTATATACCGGCGTAAGTTGCTACCCATGTGGAACACTGCAGCAGTACCAAAACGGCAGTGCTGAAGGAAAGATGTCTTTTCTCCCTTTTCTAGCCCCGCTCCATCTCCTCTTACTGTCTGCCGGGCTAAAGTACCCTTGGTTTGTAATCCGGAGAGTGGCTGAATCATATTCAATTTACATGATCACTTTGCAGCTGAGTATGATTGCACTACCTATGTGGCATCTCCAAAGGATATGCAAAATGTCATTTGCTGAAATGGCAGCCCTGTAAACATGCCTCCAGAGGGCATTTTGTATAAAAGTTAAGAATATCAGGAGCATCATATCACTTAGGCTACAGATTTGTGCTGGACCACACACTATTCTCTCTCTAGCTTCTGCCTACCAAATGCCAGTTCTGTGCATGTGGCTGTGAACTTGGGTGAGGGCTCAGGCTCCAGTGTAACTTCAATCAGGACACAGTCTGCTACCAGGCGTTGGCATTGCCACTGTTATCAATCCCCTCTGCAGAAAATTAAGGCCTTAAGCTCAAGCTCACTCTGTTATTTTCCATTCTCTAATTGTTCACTTTAGACTCGGCTAGAAACAATAATTTTTCCAACTTGTAGAACAATATTCCAGGAGAATATATGAAGAAACAAGTAAAATCCTGGAAGAAAGTTCAATAAAAATATTGGATTTACAGTAGAGATTACTAACAAAACCACTAGATCAGGCCCCTCCACAATGAAGACAGTAACTCTTCCAGTGCAGGTTGATGACCTGTATTATTTCCTCAGAAACGAACAAAAAAAATGTCTGTTTTTAAATTACATGGCTGAAAAAGTCCCAGCAAACTACAAAGTCTTTTGTGGGGAAAAGGTTAGCCCATGAATCTTCTGCTACATAAATTCAGATTAAAAAGAGAAAAAATTGAGACGAACAAGCACTGACCTGTGAGTGAGAGTTAAACAAACATGTAGATGAATTCAGAGATACAGTCTTGTGATGGGGAAATACTGAGGGTAATAAATGTTTACAGAGGAAAGTTCTGTAGATTTTCAGGCAGGGGAATAGCAGTGGTTACCTCCTGCTGAAATATCATAGCCGCAATGAAGTGGCAAAGACGACAACTGACATGTCAGAGACACATAAATCTATCCTTACAGGGCTGACAACTTGGTATGATTGCTCTCCAAAGATAACTTTATAACTTGCTGAAGTGTGACTTAAGGATGCCCTGGAGCAGCACTAACCTGTGTACCTTTCTTGTGGGTAACTTTTTATAAGCTATAGCTTTAGTTAATAGCTTATGCAATTTTTCATTTGACCTACGGGTGTCCCATGTGGGTGGGATTTTAAAAAAACACTCAGGGCCAGATCCACAGAGGGATTTACACAGAGATGATTGCACCTATAATATATATTAGGGAGCAGTGCAGAGACTTGGACACAATTTAGCCTGTAATCTAGTAAGGATAGAGGAGAGGGTCTGCAACACCCTTGGATGTTCACAAGGAAATCTACCCATGCTCACATGTGTGAAATTGCTTTGGACTGTGGTTATGCCTTAGCTGTGTTCCTTCTGAAATGTCATAAAACTGGCCACCAGGCAAATGTTTTTGAAAAGACCAATCTGAATATTCCTTTTCCTACTGTAACTTTGACCCTTCCCAAAATATCTTTTAGAAAGAAGTACTTGAATTTTCTTACCAGGCAGACCACTGCAGTAGGAAAAGTGTTCAGTTTTTATTTCAGTGTTTTGTTTTTCAAGTGAACTACTGTACACACTCACAAGAATAAAAAGGATGATAAGAAGGAGAGTAATACAATATCCATTTTGGTCCCAGTGATGTTAGCTGTGCTTAATCTGAAGCAGTTGATAGTCTCTGCATGCAACTTGAGATCTTTGAGTACATCTTCCCTTTTGATGCTGTCAAAGAGACGGGGTGGTATCTTCACATATGTCAAACGCTAGGATAAATTTTGTCCTCCATGGGAAACAAGCCACAAGCAGCAGTGTATCTTATGAATAAGCCCTTAGGGAAGCCCCTTTATTTCCATTTTTTCCCCTGTCTTTTCACAAAGCCAAACCATCCCCTGTGGCATTTGTGCACTCAAAAGACAGTTGCATTTGAAAGGCCAAAAACAGTCAAACTAAATAAATAGATGTGAAAAGCTGAATCCCTTGTGATGCCATGCTAAAAAATAGGTGCCAGGATGGCAACTACTGCATGAAGACTCACTGACTTTCACAATGACAAGTAGTAAATGCAGTAAACTGAACTCAGGGTAAACTTCTGAGGGCTGCAGAGTGAACTGGAGAAAAGTCTTTGGTTGTCCTCTAGGAACAGAATTAGGGCAAAGCCTATAAATTTAGGAATCCAGGCACAGAGCCTCCAATGACTTCCAGGGGAGTGTCAACTGAAGAAAAATAGCAGTGCAAAGGCCTTAAAGACATGATAAGGCTTCATTTCAAAAACATTATAAGTTTATTTTGCTCACATCTACAGGACAAAGCATGGTAATACTACAGCTGTTGTAGTAATATGGTCTAAGGATAAGAAAAAAAAACTACTGGGAGAGGCAGTATTTTCTCTTAGACCACCCGTTTTAACTAGGAAGAAAAAAGGTTGCAGGCACAAGTCCTCTTTAGTATACAAAAGACTTCCTCCAGCCATTGGTATCAGCTGTTAAAGAGGTCTCTTTTCCCTTAAACTTTGACTTGGAAACAAAGTGAGATCTGAACTCTGCTTTAACCAAAATACTGGGTGATCTAAACCCACACAGTAAATAAGCATTGAAAATGTTAATTGGTAAAGCTGATGAACTCACGACACTTCCTGAGACTGACATGATTTTAAAGTTAGTCAGAAAATAGGTTTTTCCCCACTGGGCATATTTTAGAGGCATAGGGATTTAAAGTCACATCCTTGCAGGAAGTCATCACAGACTATGAGAACACTTAAATCCCAAGAGTGAAATGTGGGCCCTGAGGAACTGGTATGGTTATAAGAGTGCACAGGCCTTGTAATAGCATGTTTGTAATAGGGTGGAAGTTGGTATAGAAAATGGGAGAAGAGGAAAATAAATTCTACCCTAAAGCACTTGCACCCTCGCTCTTGGTAAGAAGCCAAGTAAGTATTTTATGCTGCATAGCACTTCAAGATTTACAACCTCTTGTCTTCACTGCTAAAGGAAATACCACCTAAATACAAGTAGCAGAAAAAAAAAAACATAAAAATAATTTAGCTACTTCTTACTTCATGGCATGAACTGAAGTGGTGCTGTCATTGCTCAGTGTCAAAAAATGTAGTTTTGTCAGATAAAATGCACCATTCACCACTTGCTGCAACACAGGTGTTCTTGTTTGTTCTAGCATTTCATTCCTTTTGTGCTTTCTAGATCTGAAATGAGAGGAAACCTGATGAGGATGCTTTAGGATAATAGAACAGAGAAGCAGGTTTCTCTTTAAAGCTCTTTTTACAAGGAACTAAGATGTTTCTTCTAAATACTCATTGTAAAGGTAGGGAAAACTACGAAAAAGTGACTCCAAAGTACTATCTGCAGTCAGATTTGGGGTGAATGTTCTCAAAAACTGTTTTCTCTTACACTTGCATATCGTAGACTTGAGCATTATGTCCAAAAATTTGATCAGGAACTGCTAAAAAAGGAACAGAAACAGGAAAGCAGGATAGTCTCCTAGACCCCTGAATCCAGGACAGGTAGATCATATTTCTGAGCCCGCTTGAAAGTCTGTCGTTCTTACTTTGGTACCTGATCTTAAAGAAGGTAGTAACACTATTTCCTCTCACCCATCCATTTTCATTTAGTGTGCACTTTAATCACTCTTTCCTAATGTGTAATAGAACATTGGCCAGCACAGAGGGTTTCTCTGGGCAGCCCCAGATATAGGAGCAGCATAAATATAGTCAGTGCTACAGTGATAAGCAAATTCTTTAAAATAACATAAGTTTCAGCTTACATCCATATTCATACAATAAGCAGTAGGCACATTCAGCATTAGCCTGAACAGAGGACATCAGGTAACACAGCACAAATACAGAAAGCGAGTATAAAATGAGCCTTTATCAAACAGTTTCTACTTCATTTATTCTTGTCCTGCTCTGACTGGTGTAACTTATAATTAGTCTCTGCCTGCAGTGGTGTGGTTCCAAAGAATGGTGGATTAGGGAGAAACTCTAGAATTTCTCCGTAACTTGACAAGTTATAACCTGAAAAGCTACACTTAGTCCATTAAAGATTTTTCACAGTGACATTTTAGTGCAGCTAAGGAAATATGCCACTGTGCCATTTATCATTTTCGGGGTATGGACAGTGAAAAGAAGGTTGCTATGAAGAACAAAATAAAATAGATTACACATATAGAAGTGAGGTGAAGAATACTGATAAATATACACCACTGAATGTCAGCAAATGTCACTTGAGAAGCCATTTGCAGCTACCAGAACAGCCCTGCAAACCAGAAAAAGTAACAAAACCAGGCAAAACAAGTTGGGTGTACTCACTTCCACATGAATAAGCAATAAACCTCTCTGAAGTTACACCATAAAGTTGTTAAACTTGATAGATGAATCTTTTCCAAATTGTTCTGTTGCATACGGTATATGGCTACAAAGGACTATGGATGTTTTAAAGCGAGAAAGGGAAAGCATTGCTGAAAATGCAAGAATTTAAGCATTTTGTTCACGCACTTGTATTCTGCTTTGTATTAAATGGACGGTATAAAAAAAGAAGTGATTCATCACACCACTTTTTTTTTTTCTTCCATAGGGCTGCTCTTTTTTGTTATCTAAACTTCATGGTTGGAACTATTGCACTATTACCATTTCTCCTTTAAATACATTCACCACTTTAGCAATAGGACTTAGAGCTAAATAATTTGGGTTTGGTAGGTAGAAATGTTGCAAATGAAAGCTTTTCTGCAGAAAAACTTCTAATGGTAGCTATCTAACATGCCATCTAAGTTTAAGTGAGAGACCTGCAAGACATCTATCTTTCCAGCAGCATCTGATTTGTACATCTATAGATCAGCCCCATTTTGGGTTATAGACACGCTGACCTGGAAAAAAGCTCTCCTTGTGAAAGTTACAACACTTGAGAGACAATATCAAGATTCCTTCCGCCTTATTTTAATCTGGGCTGTCTGCAGCCTCTTGAGCCGCTGCTCTTCATTGATAATAAACTGAAATCTTTGACTCAGAAAATATCTCCAAGGAAAAGTAGGAGTTCCTAAAATTTCAGAAACTCTGTCTGCTTCTATGTTTAATTTTCCATGAGATTCTTCCTCCTAAGTTCTAATTTATCTGGGCAAAATCAGAGACAGCCTGAATCATTTTGATTTCATGAGACTGTTATCCCCAGACATCACACTCATGTAAATTTCACATCAGTTTTGTTTTCATTAGTGAAAAGTAGCAACATGGATCACATAAATGGGGTCATACAGGAACTACTTCATTCAAAATATTTCATACATGCTAAGATACGCTGATTGTGGAACTATTTCAGTCAAACTTCTCACCATATGTTCATGTAAAAGCTATAAACAACCAGCCCTACAAGGGCATCCTAAAGCCTGAGAGTTTAAATCTTCGAAGAGAACAAATTTCTTGTACTTACAGATCCTGTAGATGGAGTAAGGGTGAACCTTCCTTTCTTAGGCAGGATGTTTATACAGTGAATTTTCTCTCTACAAGTCTTCACTCTATTCTTGCAAAATCAAAATCAAAAGTGATCCTTATTAGTAAAGCCAAACCCTTTATTAAATTAAATGTAAAGCCTGTTTTAGAAATGAACAATGAAAATCGGAAAACAAAGATTAAACAGATGGGTTGAACTTTACTGAACCACTCCCCACCCCATTCCCCCTGATTCTTTCAAAACAGAGGTAATCTTTGAGGCAAAACGGGCATTTGACAGCATCTGTCATCCAGAAGCTCTGTAGATGTTGTGCTACTTCTTTGGTCTTGTTTTGAATTTTTCTGTCAATTTGAATAGACGTAACAGGGTCTCTAGGAGTGATGCTCTCAAGCTGAGAAGGCAAGGACCATGTCAGATGTAACAAAGGAGAAGAGATCTATCAGTTTGTTACCTCATCAAGAATATCAGAGTCCCCAAAAGCTTCTCTTTTTACATAAAAAGGTTACGTTTTTGTGAAAGGCAAGAGAAAACTTATTAACTGTTTATGTGTGAAATGTAATGTTACATAATAATATGCTTGCCATTTTTTTAGAAGTTCTGAGATGTAGTATATTTGCACACACTCATCTTCAAAACAGACAAAAATACAATTTCTTAAAGGGTATTTGAAAAACAGAAATGCTTGGCCAGGAGGTTTTAAAGAAATTCTTGAACAAATAGGCAGCACATGAATAAATATGCTGATTTTGCGACAAGCACTGAAAAGAAGCTTCTGGTTAGCAGCCTGCCTAACTTGTGAATGGTTTAGCCCTTCCTTCCTCCATCCTAAGCATGAAAGCTGCTATTCACACTCCACACTTGATCCAAACTACTGAATATGATACAGAAGTGCCTACTGACATTGGACCAGGCCCTGTAGGCCTGCATGAGCCCAGAGCCAACCTACGCTTCCCCATAACCTGAAGTCCCTCCAATGCAGCTGTGTTAAGGTATGTGCAAAATATCTAAAGCGCTTAATCAGACAGATCTCGTCCTTTGGAAAATGTAGACATTTCGCCTGAACACAGCGGTACAGGTTTTGCTCTGGTACAGACAGTAATAATGAAGAATCATAGTTTCTGTTATCGGGGGGTTTGATAGATTTGTCTTTCTGAGTAAAAGGAACACACAGTTCTAAAGGGCGGGGGGAGAAAATTGCAATTTTTAGTCCCTTTTTATTTTAATGGCTAAACATTGTAATGCTAGCTAAACAGAAATTCTTGTCTGTTAATAGGTTCCTTTAGTTTGTAATAAATAGGAATGCTAATGACTAAAATTTGGTATTTGGTATGCATTAGCTTTTGTAAGTCTTTTCTTTACAGGCTTCATTGACATTCAATATGGCAAGCTTCCTTTGAAACATATTTATAAAATAACTACAGTATAATTAAACCAACAAAGTCATCTTTTAAGTAAGCTTAATAGCTCAGTTTTTCACTCCGTAAATTTTTTATTTTAAGGAGGAAAAATAGTTATACTCAATTCTACTATATATTTCATTTTTCATCTAATATTTTCTTTTCATTTACAATCTGTGCATATCTAATTCTTGACAACTGTGATTATTAATAAGTGCGCATGAGAAACATGCTTCAGAGAATCCTCCACAAGAATATTTTTTGTTAATGAGAACTGAAACATATCTTGACAAAGACAATATATGTAATGTATATGTGTATGTATACATATTTTAATACCTAATGGTGGTGTAGTTAATACAGAAAAATGAATTAACAGATATGGCAGGTAATACTCGAAGTGGATGCTGTAACTAAAAATGTTTTAATTATATAAAAGCAATAGGTAAATAAAAGCAATTATATTTAATTTTGCTTTCAGCTTGTGAGCATCTACTGTAAGCTTTAATAGAGGGGAGAGCTTGTGCAGAAGCCTAATGGTAGCCTTAGTCACTGTTAGCACTACTCATTAGGGTTTGCAAGCAGTACTTATTCTGAGGTATTTCTCTGGAAGAGTAAAATGTTCTTTGTGAGGGTACTTGGATCCTGATAACTCTAATTCATAATAATATCTACCTCATTCAGAAAATTAAAGTTTACAGAGTCCTCAGGAGTTTGAAAATCTTCATACTATTTGGAGCCATTATCATGTTTACTTAAGGCCAAGGTAAAAAATGATAACTCTCGTCATAATAAGTAAAGTGGAACCTTGTAACTGTTTCTTAAACTCTGTCCTCTACAGTCACAATAATATTGAGACCCCATTTACGATATGGTGAATAAAAACGGTTGACATCATTGTTATAATCTGTATTTAAAACTGTTACCAAGGTTACTAATTACCATCACTGTATGCAACAGGTCCCTCTGAAGCAGTATCTTTACAGATGAACTGTAGTGTGTAGGATTATAATAAAAGACATAAGGGATTATGCACAGGCAAAAATGATGAAAATAACATAAATACATCTATGTTATACGGTCATCGCGTCGCAAAACCTCTGCTTTCAGTGCTGAAATGCACGATGCAGCTTTCTGTTTAATTCAAGATTTTAGAGAGATGTTAGCCGTATCCTGAAGTGGCTTCACAATGTCGGGGAGCAGAGGAGGCAGGAGTCATAGAGACCTATAAAATCTGCTGCTGATGGAAATGTTCTCAAGTCTTATCCAGTCTTAGCAGGGCACCTGGTTTACGGGAAAATATGCCTCTATTGTGTTAAGCAGGACTGCAGGGGGAGAGCACGGAGCTGGCGGCCGCACGACCCGCAGCCCAGGGCTGCCCGTGGCCGGGGGCGTCCGAGAGGAGCGGCAAAGACCCCCTGGGCACGGGTGTTGAAACCAGGCTTCCAGCCTCTCCAAAGCGGGGATCTCGCCAGGGCTGACGGGGTGGCTAAAGGGAAAGTGGGGCGGCAGGTGAGGTCCCGCTCGCCTCCCGGCCAGCACCTCCGTCCCCCTCTAAGTCACTCTACCCCGCCCTCAACTTAATGACACAAATCCGGGCTCTTAAAGTCTTTGCGACTGATCGTACTCGCTCATTTATAAATAATGATCTCCATACAGATGCATAACAACAACATACCAGAAGTGTTTGGGGAGAAATCCGATTAAAGTCTATAGCTTTTTTTCCCTTCTCTCACGGAGCAAAAGTCTTGCTACAGGTCAGCTGCCGCAGCCGGCCCAGACTGCGGGGTTAAAGGGAAGAAAAGGCTCCAGGCAGGCCACTTCCCCCCCGGGAGACAGGAGGGGGCTGCCACCGAACGGCAGGCCCTGCCGGGGGCGGCCAGCGGCCCCCTCCGCCCACCCGGACTGGGGGGAGGCTCGGCCGGGCATTTTGGGGGGAGGCAGCCACCGCCCTGGCTGGAGCGTGAACTCTGCGGCTGAGACCGATTTCCCCCCGGCGCCAGCATCCCCGGGCAGGGGCGTGGGGCCGCCCCGCTTCGCCTGGACCGGCCCGGCCTGGGGTGGTGGTGACGCAGAAACGTGCTTTCCTTTCCTCTTTCGGGCGATTTAGGGAAACTAGAAAAACAAACATCGGGCCGTTTCATGAAACGGTGGAGAAAACTACGAAGGCAAAGAGAGCGGGACACATCCTTTTAGAGGAAGGACAAGGGTTCTCTGAGGAGGGAAAACAAAAGATGACAGTGGTGGCTGTAACCCCACCATGAACCAGGGACCTCCTGGCCACGCTCGGAGAGCTAACCTCCCCGGACTTCCCATTACCTCTCCATGACACTTCACTAATGCTCACACAATGGCCAACTGAGCAGTTTAAGTAAAGATATTTTAACCTGAACTAAACATTGTCTCCAGACAATAGGATGCAAAGCAACATCTGGTACCACACATAAACAATGCTGTGCAACAGCATATGCTCGACGTCTGGAAGTTTATGTCAGCGCTAAGCAGTCGAGGAGGCTGTCGCTACTCGGCATGAAATCATAATAAATGGCTGTTTGCTGTGCTTCCTAGATGAGCATCTAGGATCTTTCCTCTCAGGGCATCCTCTTCAGGTTAAGATTGCTCAGCAAGACATCTTCGGACCCCATCCGCGCTTCTTCCCTCCCGCCCTCGGAGCAAACCACCAGTGAGAAATACCACGGGGAGAGCCCGTGGCCCGGCCTAGGGAAAATACCGGGTTACCACTTCCCCGCTGTGGCTCCGGCAGGCACGGCTCGGCCGCCGGCGCCGGTGGAAGCAGCCGATGATGAATGGCCAACTTCAGGGAAGCGCTTCTTTAAAGAGGAGGCTCTAGGCTAATGAAACAACGGGAGGTGACTATTGCAAACAGCTGTTCCTCATACATATTTCATTATACAATCAGATAATGCGTCTTACCACCTTCTCAATTATTCACAGATAAACATTTTCAAGACGTTTTGACATCTGTCTTAGGGCCTGCTATTAATTTAGTAATCACTATGGTTAAAAATGTATGGGGACTGCACCTCACAAAAACTCGGATTTCACTTACGAGAACAACTACACTAAGACCTTCCTCCCCAAGATGGGGGGGGAGACACGATCTTCGCCCTGAAGCCCTCGGGCTGCCGCTCCGGGGGGGCTGCTCCGGCCCCGCGGACCGTCCCTGTGTGCCCGGGGCTGTGCAGCGCCGGGCCCTTCCCGGCGCCCTCCGGAGCTCCCAGGGAGAAGCGATGGGCGGAGGAGGCCGAGCAGGGGAAGAGGCTACACTTTCCCGCCCTGGCAAGCCAGGAAAACAGGCAGAAAATTCGTGTCTGTCCCTTCCGTCGGGCTCTTGGCACAAGCGCTCCCGCTTCTCTCCGCAGGCGAAGGGCGCTCACCGTCGCCTCCATCCGCTCCATAAAAGGACACCCGCCTGGCCGGCTGAGTGATCGGCCAGTCCTTCACCCAGGTGTCCCGGCCGGCCGCCCTGCGGGGGGGGGGTCAGCCCGGCCGGGGACGGCGCGGAGCCGGTGGCAGCTCCTGTGGCTTCCCTCCCCGCGGAGAGAAGACCGCGGTTCCCCTGGCTGGGCGGCGAGACGCGCTCGTCCTTTCTGAGCCTCGGGAAACTTTTGACAGCAAGTTTGTTTCACTGAGGCTGGCTGGTTGTAAAATCGCAAGGCTTTAGGAAGGCGCAGCGTCTCTTTTGTGTCTCTTTCTGTGCAATAATCCGTTTTCTTAAAACAAATCTCAAGCCACCTCCGAAATGCACTTGCACACGCACAGATGTTACACACGAACATTAAAGAGCGAGTTAAACGAGCAAAGGGGAGAATCAAATCTCGACAACCCTTTCAGACACTTAATTGATTAAATTAAGCCGCTCAGCGCCTCTTTCCTTCCTCCACTTTCCCAGGTTACCTCTTTTTACCAAAAAATACACACACAATCGGCGACCTTCACGACCTCCTCCACCCCCCTGCCCAGGTAAGTGGATGAAAACCCTAGCATACTTTCCCGTCCTGCTACATAAGCCCTTGATTACAACTAGTTTCTAGAGCTGCGGTCTGACCAGTGATAAGAGGATTCTGCTTTGCACAGGGCACACGACCGACGCTCGAGCCAGTAAAAACGAGGGAGAAGTGATGTTTTCAGCCTGTGTCCCATTCCTCTGCCAGTCCCGCGGGGGCTTGGCCACCGCCATTCCTACCCATGCCACCCCCGCCCTCCCCTGTGCAGGGACGGCCGCTGCTCGCGGCTGTCGCACACGGGGGTCCACCAGCCTCCAAAGTGCTGGCCGTCTCCGTTTGGCGCATCCCGGCGGGTACCCGGCTGAGGACGGGTGTGCTCTAAAGCCTCAACGGAAGTCCCGGCCGCGAATTTCACTTTAATCGCACGGCCAAGAAAATTGCCGACACCAGGGACCGCTGGGTGTGTAAAAAAAAGCCTTTCTGCCTCCCAGGTGGTGAGAGGCAGAGGAGGGTTTGGTGACAGGCGAAAGAAGGGATGCTCTGTGAAATAGAAAAGACAATTCTTAGTGCTCCTTCCAAGTACTACCACAGCTGAAGACCTTGCCTTCCCTTTAATGCTCTGTAAACAGCAAGAGGGTTAGTGGTGAGCTCCGAGTCTCTGGTTCGGGTCTACCTGGACCCCACGATTTTCAAAGTCAGAAACAGGGGAAATCGGGCTGTGAATGTGCAGAGGGAAGAACCCTTCCATCTCAGCAGCATTCATATTTTAAAGTGAAGTGTCAAAAGCCCATGGAATCTTTCTGCCAGTGGCTCTTGAATTGGTCCTGCACTCGCTTAGAGCCAGTCCGTGCCTACCTGTCTCATAACTTCAGCTGTCTGAAGTCCTTCTATAGTTTCAACGCTGTACTTGCAACTGTGGCCCCGAGAGCCGTCCTGCTCCCCGTTCCCACCCCAGCCTCAAGACATCCTTCGCCCTATTGATGTGTGCTACATCCAAACAAGGCAAAAAGACGAGAATTGTGTTCGACAGATGCTGCTCACTCGTGAATAACAGGTTCAGCGCATACGGTATCTCTCGCCATTATCCTGTAAGTTAATATCGAGTAGCAATAGCTGTCTAAATATCAAAATCTATTTATAGGGGATGCAGAGCTGTGACCTCTCCATCTGACCTTCAGGAACCGCAGGCTGCAAAACAGGGCAAATGAAGAAAGAAAAAAAAAAAGGAAATAAGCAAAAACACAGGATTACAATGGAGATTCGTGCGTGGTGGAGCTGGGCTGGGCTGCCTTTGTTCCGAAATCCTGACAGGACTTGAACCTTTAGGACGGCACCGGCTCTGCGGCCCAGGGGAGGAGAGGCTCTGACCGGATTCTCTGTGTCCCTGCCGCTATCGCGGTGTTGTTTTGTCCACTTCTGCACCCCTACAAAAGTTGTTGTTGTCAGGCTTTGGGTGGGGTTGGGGTTTGTGTTTTGTTTTGGTCTTTGGTTTGTTTTTTTTTTTTTTTTCACATTAAAAGAAAAATGCCGGAAAACAACACAAAACAGCGCCATTGACTGAGCAGCAGGTATCAGTGAGAGGTGAGGGAGCGGAGAGCTCAGCAGAGTGCAGACTCACAGCTCGGGAAATCATTTCTCACGAGGGGCAGACGGGAGACGGGGATTTGTTTATTTCGCTCCTCGTTGCCTTCCCAGCACAAACAAGGGGTGCGCGGAGGGACCGAGACTTAGGGAGTCTTCCCAATCCCCTCCCTGACAAGAAGCAGGGTGCTCTTGGGCGCTGCCCGGAGGTTTCTGGGGCCCCTGGCAAGGGCACTGTCGGGGCCTTGGGCTGGGACCCCGTGACATCCCGAGCTCCCAGGGATCGTTCCCTGTCGGCACCCTTCCCCAGCGGGCGGGGAGAGGGAGGATGGTCCGTAGGGTCCCAGAGCAGAAATCAATGTTATAAAGCGCATCCCATCCCCTCGGGGGAAACTGGAAAAGGGAGGTGGAGAAGAAGAGAAGAATAATCCCAAAGTACTTTTTTTTCCTTTTTTTTTTTTTTTTTCTTAATGGAGCCATCGAGAACTCGTCCAGTCCGAATTAACAACTGCGTAAACCTAGACCAACTGTGAAACCTCCCTCTCCCCGCCCCAGCCCCGGCTCCCGGCGGTAATATGGCGCCTGCGAGCGAGAGAAGCACTTTTCTCGGTGTTTAGCAGTTGAAATGTGCTCCCTGAAGGTCACACCAGGCGACGCGCCCGTTGGCTGCCGCGCAGCGCCAGGGCTGGGCTGGGCTGGGCCGGGCCGGTCGCAGCGCCAGAGCCCCCGACCGCCATCCCACCGGGGACAACAGAGCGGCCAGGAGCACGGGGCGGTTTCCTACAGCCAAATGTGCCCCGGCTCGGCTTTTTCCTACCTTTTATGTGTCTGTATCTATAAGTGAATCGTACCTAGCCTACCTTTCTGTCTTATTAGGGGGAAAAAAACCACGAAAAACAACCAAAACACCTCAAACCCCACAGCCTAAAACAACCCGGGGCTCCGAGAGAGTTTTTCCTTGTGTCAGGAAATTAAGAGGCTCAAATCTCCTACGTGACCGTGTTGAGACACGGGAGCACTGTTCGCAGCTACTTTAAAGCGCCAGTCTCAGTTGGTTTGGAGGTCGGCGCTACTATTCTTCAGAAAGAGAAGTGTAGTTCAGGAGGCGAACTCTGTCCCCGGAGGGTGTGCAGACGCTCTTTCTGCCGTCTAAGTGCACCTACCAAGGGAAAAGAGAGGTAGGGCTGCTAACCGCGCAGCTTAAATGCTTTCTCCTACCGGGGGCTGAGCAAGGAATAAGCTTCTTTAGCTACCCGAATAAATTTAGAAAGCTTATTAAAATAACAAAAAAACCCCAAACCAACCAACCAACCAATCAACCAAAAAAAAAAAAAAAAAAAAAACACAACACCAAAAACAAGCCAACCACAAAAAAACCCCAAACCAAACAAACACAAAACCCACCCAACGTATTCTTGGCATTTGCGTCCCACTTGAGAAAAGTGTCTCGAAAAAAACAAATCTTCCAAACTCTTCCCAACACACTTGTCAATAATCTCCTTTTAAATCTTGGGTCTTGCTACCACATTAGGCTCCGTCATATTGCATTCCAAAGAAAATAGACTGGGTATTAGAAGAGGAATCTCCTCTTCCTAATGAATATTTACCCTGAGGTCATTACATCCGTAATGGTCCTCGCTTAACTTACCTTGCTCCCCCTCTTTCCCTGCTAGAGACTGGGATTTCAATCACAATGCCCTCGATTTTAAAGTGCCGTGTACCATTTAATGGCGGGGTGCAGGCGAGGTTAGAATATTATTGACTTCATGCAATATATAAGATGGATACATTTAAGACTTTTAACTTTTTGTTGCAATGACACGCTGTATTTTTATGAGATACCTATTATGCAGACAGAACCATTGTGCTGTAGCTGCCTCACAGTTGCTGGATCGTTTCTATCAGATGAAAGATTTTGAATAGTTTTCTTTCAACAAGGCATCCTTTTGGTCTTGATACAAAGAATGTAGGCATGGTATACACTTAAACAGCTCTGTCATAGAGCAAGATTAAATAGAGTATATATCGAATCCTGTCTGCAGTATAATACGCACAGGGAACAGAATGGAGCTCACTCCGCCGCTGAAGGAGTACATTAAGGTCTGATGTCCTGGGAGCATCTTCCAGATTTCCCTTATCTCTGATATTCTTTAAGCTGTTAAAAATCTTTACAGACGGGCTTTAAAACCGTCCGTTTCTCGCGGAAAGACGGAGTTTGATAAGGGAGCCTTTTAACAAAATCTACTCCGATAAAGCGACAAGTTACATTCTATCTAGTCCCCCATCTCGGCGGCCACCGGGACGCCGGTGTGCTGGGGGAGTCGGTGTGCGCCTGTCCCGGGCGGGCGGCTCTTCCCTGCCCTCCGGTATAGGCGAAAGAGGGGTCCCCACTTAGCACAGCCCTACTGTGCGGGCGCCCCCCCCCCTCCCCGTGGTGGCAGCCCCGGGACAGGCGGCGGGAGGGCGGTTCCCGCCACCTCCCGGTGCCAGGACTGGGGGACAGGGGGTGCAGCCCGCGGAAGCTCCGCGCCCGCGGCTCCCCCTCCGGTGCTCACTCGAGCGACTTGACCAAAGTGCACGTGCTGAGCCCAACTTCCCTCTCCCCAGCTTTGTGCTCTCCGCTGATTGAGACCCCATATTAAGCTCGAGATCCTTTCTAAGCAACTACTAAGAAGTCAAGAGCATCCTTGCTTGCTTTCTCTCCGTGGCCTTTCATGCCCTCAATTTGTTATTCTACTGACACTTTTCTTAAAGTTAGCGCCTAGCATTGAAACATTAGTAACAAAAGCCCTGGAAAATCTCTCCCTCCTCACCACTAAATCCTCTAATGGGTCAGTGCGTGTCGAATTTTTATTTGATTTCCAATAATCTCCAGCACTTCAATATTAAACCTATTTCAGCACAGAACCTTACCTATGGGATATTTTTCAGCGTTGCTTAGGAAAGTAGAGACGCTCAGATTTCCTTCCACGTGCACCCACTAATTTATAAATGAGTGTATACAGCTGTCTTCATGTATATCTGTGTCTCTATATCTGCAGTAACGCTTTCATTTTGTGTCAAAATAACATATCCTGTCACTCCACGCCAAAAGTATATTTATCGAATGAAACAGCACCGCAAGCTGCATCTTCTTTATTAAACCTTCATTTCTGTTTTACCCAATTGTTAAATATCTTTTCATTTCTTTTCCTATTTTAAAATATGTGTTACAGTAATTGTTACTTGGAGGTCTTTTGTGTATCTATAGCTCCTTTGATTCATATCTTTTCCTTTCTTTTAATCTTGTTATGCGAAATTATATATACATTTCTCAGGAAATTCAAGGAGCATAACTTTATTAAATAAAAACCTCCTAATCCTTGAGGTTTTCAGAAAATAACAATTTTTTAAAGTACATGTTCCTAACCCATGGGTTGTGGCTTGATTTTTTTGTGGGTTTGGTTTTTTGGTTTTGGTGGT
>NW_020955386.1:330770-528478 GCF_003031625.1 Empidonax traillii | reverse complement strand
CCCCCATTCGCTTCCAAATTTCTACTTTTCGCCCGGCACTTTAACCCTCTCGATACCTTCTTCCCCTCCGTGTGGAGCAATACCCTGCACAGGAAGGTTGTAAAGAGGCAGGGGCGGCTCGGCTGAGCTCCCAGTCTCAGCCCCAGCGGCCTCTCGCTCCCACCCCACCTCCCCTTAAGAGCACTTTCAAAAAAACCGGGTAGTGCTTTTGGTGGTTTCTTCTCTCTCTTTTATGGCCACTTTCGGCTGAGCTTGCTCCTTCCCCTAGTTTTCCTCGCAGTCACACTACAGGAGCCCCTGAGGAAGTGATCTTAGTCTAAATATCAAACTTACCGTCCGGAGGATCCTGCCTGGGAAAAGTTCTGCTCTGTTAGGTGTCGGAGTCAAAGAAACGTCCGTCATCCCTCGTTAAGAGCTCAGGGCTTGGAGAGAGGGGATACTGGCAGAGGGCCACGGGCAGGGTTCTGAGCACCCTGGTTTTGCCAGCCCGGCTGTGCCAGCTCTGAGCCCCGAGGGTCGCGGGGACCCAGATCCCCTTCCCCGCAGGCAGCTCCGACGCTCTCGGGACAGGGGCGCACCGGGCACCGACCCCGAGATTTCTCCCGCGGACACGGAGTGCGCACCTAGACTCGGCTCCGCGGGGGAATCCGCATGTTCCCCGTGGCGGGAGGGGGCCCCCGGGGTAGCGTCCCGTCTCTGCCCGACCACCCGTCTCTTTGGGGGGTTGTGTGGGGTAGTCGTGTGCTTGTTCACAGCTACACCGCTAAAGTGGGAGCATTTCGTGTTTACAACCGGCTCCGGCTTGTACTGGTGAGATGTAGTTCAAGCAGCGCTCCTGTGTGTCGCGGGCTCTTAACTGGAGCTTTGCTCAGTCATTGAGAGCAATAGAAAGTATATGGAAATCAATATATAGACAGTGTGGAGGGCAGATAATGGATTCGAGTCAGTGAGTGTTATAATCTGCATTATGGGCTTCCTATTGTTTAGACTGAGCACAAATTTCCAAAGGGTGAAGTGTTGGGTTTGAGTCTCCGTTCTCTCTTCCTCCCCAGCCCCCCTTCTTCTTTTTGGAGGGCTTTGTGTGTATAGGGGGAGGGGGAGTGTTAAATCCTCCTGCCACAATTATCAGAGTAAACCCCCCCACCCCCCCGCTCCTTTCCCGCCCGCCCCATCTGATTTTAAAGGTAGTGCTTTCACGGCGAAGCTAATGACTTTCATTTAATTGAACATGCCCTGATGTAGCGGATTGTTCTCGCAGCCCTGCGCCTTTGTTGCTTTTGGGGGGAAATAAAGCTAATCAAACCTTTTGTCACGGCCAAATTCTCCCTCAGGGTCTCCCAAACATTTGTTTGAATAATTCACCTTAAGAATTGAAAATACTAATTGATTTTAAAATGCTAGCCCGGAGGGACGGGGAGGTGGGGGGTTGGGGTCGGGGGAGCCTGGAAATTAGAGGCGAAGAGCAAACGTCTACCTGCCAGCAGCGAAGCCTCCGCAGCCGCTGCCCTCGCCGGGAGCCGCGGCCAGGCTGGGCCCCCCCGCAGACCGCAGTGCCCCCGCCGCTGCCGGCCGCACGCTCCATTCCGTCCCCTCCCTCGGCCTCTTCTCCCCCTCCCCACCGCCAAACTGCGCCTGGTCACCTTGGCCTCGGATTCTCCGCTAAAGTGCCGGCGGTGGCAGGGGTGGGCTCCACTGGGCGGGGAGGGGGATCCCGGTCCGGGCGTCTCGGCCCCATTCAGGGAAGAATTTTGATGCGATTCATTAGAAGTAACGAGTTGACATAAGGTAAATCTACATCGAGGGGGCCTTTCTTTGAGTGCATGGGGAAGCTTCATTAACCATCGCTAACAAGGCGTGCAAATGCTCTGATTGGGCAGCTTTCTTGTAACGCCAAGGCCTTAGCAGGATGCCCACCTAATGAGGGTCACTACAAGAGACTGATAAAATATTCAAATTTTCCGTCGCACCAGGAACTTTGTACTAAAGTAGAAAGTTGAAGCAACTGTGTGCTTGTTTACCTTGAGAAGGCACACTTGGGGGAGAAGGCATCTAGCTCTGACATCTCCATCTCACGGATAAGCACCGAGCTGGACGGCCACTGCTTTATGGACGTTTATTTGTTGAATTCGTCAACAGACTTCCCCCCGCCTTCCCTCGTTCTCCCCCGGTTTAATATTGTTTCTCTCCAGTTTAATGCAGTGCCTAATAACTTATCTGAGAGGTTCCACGCTTTTTTTCTCCTTTTCTATCCTCTTTTTTTTTCCCTTGAAGAAGAATTATTAAAATCAGCCTGATGGCTTTAATGATACGTCAATCATTTCAAAGTTGCTGCTTGTTGCTAATATGTCAGACTCTGTACACATCACTGCTACTTTTCTCGCTGCCGCGTTTAAAGGCTGTCCCCTCCTCCCCCCGCAAATTGTTTCTTCAAGTTTTCATTGCTAGGTTACGATTTCTAATTAGAGCTAAGTATTTCACTTAATATTTAATTTAGACGCCCAGCACATATATCATACCTAGATCAGTCAATCAAGTGTCCCTTGTTGATAATGCTACATCATTAAGAGTTGTGTTTAATTCAGGAGCAAGCGACTGTACGGCTGCTGCTGCTGAGGAGCAGGTAACTTTCGACTGATGGGAGCTACCGGCAACTCCAGAGGGATGGGGGGAAGCAGCCCAGCTTAGCCGAGAGGCGGCTACGGCTTCCTCACCTCCTCCGGAAAGTTCGCTGCTTCCTAAGCGGGCATCTCGCCGCAGAGGCGAGATGCATTCCTTTTCTCCCTTTTAAAAATAATAATAATTATTGTAATAGTAATAATAATAAGTATCTCACGTTTTCCTCCTCCAGCCTCTGTGCTTATGCAAAATATAGCAGAGGAGGGATCCCCAAAATTTTAACTTGGAAGCTGGAGCACTATTTTGGAACACTAATGAAATACCCCCTCGTCTTCTAAAGCTAATCCAAACAGCTAAAAAATATCACTTGCCCACTTGTTTCTTATCACGACCGGTACAGCACGCACCGCATCCACAGGGCTCTGTTATGGGAGCGGGATGGGCCACATCTTACACACCCATCAAATGCGCATTCATTATCCCGGAAAATCGTGACTAAAGAGAGAGAGAAAGAAAGAAAAAGGGAAGAAAGGGGGAAGATAGATGTGTTTGTAAAGATGGCATCAGTGCAAATTTGTCAGCGCTTACCCCTGAAGACTGACAAAAATTCAATTAAATCGTCATAATAATAATAACAACAACAACAATATCAAAAAGCCTAACAAGACCAACACTTTTACCTGCCCCGGGCTCTCCCTTTCTCCCCCCCTCGCCTTCCCCCTCGCCGCGGCCGCAGTGCTGCATTTTCCTCTCGCCGGTACCTCGACCGCTACGCCCCAGCCCCGTCTGAATCCCTGCCTCCCCCGATAAAAAAAATAATCAGCGTTTGCAAGCGTCGATTGAATCACTCCCGAGTCAGGATTAAGGGGCACTAACTAGGCAGGAGAAAATCGCAGCCTCCTGGGAGCGACCATCAAAACAAGCAGTGAAATAAAAGAGCTTCTCTCTCTGCTTCCCTTCCTCTCCCCAGAAAGGTCCTCCAGGTTGGGTGCACACACAAACGCTCACAACTTCGTGGGGCTCCCTCCATAAGAGAGCACTTGTTTGCCCGGGTTTGTTCAGGGCGAGGTTTGGGGAATTGGGTGGGAGCTGCTCCCCTGCCCTGCAGAGCCACATGTCATTCTAGCAGCTGAAACAATGAATCATGTGGGTCCAAGTAAGATTGACTGGAAACGGACGGCAGGTTCCCCGGCCTGGCGAAGGCGGCTATCGTCAGCACAGGGAGACCCCCGGGTCCCAGAGCGGGGGTGGGGAATGGCCGGGGAAGAGGGGGTGGGGGGTGGGGGACCAAGGCCGCGCACCCCCTGGCCGATCCCCCGCGGGATCTCAGCCTGCCCGTAATAAACTTACAGGATCCGGAAAGGATTTCCCCAGCCGAGAGGGCAGCCTCTGCTCTGCTCTGCCCTGCCCCGTCCGCCGCCTCTGCCGCCGTTTTCCCGCTGCCGCTCCCGCTGCCGCCCGCTCCCGGCTCTGCTCCCGGCTCCGCGCCCGGCGGGACGCCCCGCTGCGCGCGCCGCTCCGCTCCGCTCCGCGCCCGCGGGGATCAGCGGCTGCGCCCGCCCGGCGGGTCCTGGCTCGGCATTAGCCGATTCCATTGACAATTTGCAGCCAGCAGCTGCAGTCATTAAAAGCCATTTACACCCTGGCCTCCTCACACAAAGCTGGAGCGCCAACAATTATCTGCTTGCACATTTCAGGACATGAGAGTGTGTCCCTAACAGGCTTAGGGGAGCGCTGAGTCCCCGGTCGGGCTGGGTAAGCGCAGGATCCGCTCCCCGAGGTCTGGCTGACGACCACCGTGCCTCGATGACCCCCTTCCTCGAGCTGCGGGAGCTGACGGAAACATTTTAGGATGCTGACTCCGTCCTTGCAAGAGCCTCTGGCTAGCAGAGCTCGTGCGCTGGACCTTCGCGGCACAGAGAGGAGAGTGGGGTTCAGGAAGACCTTGATATTAGCTAACAGGCAAGGCTGTGGGTTTGTTTGGTTTTAAACGTGCCCGCACACGGAGTAGAAGCATTGAAATATCCTATAGAAGGATATTTTGGAAGAAATGTTTTCATCAGAAATGCAGTTGTTACATGTTTCATATGTCTGAGTGAAGAAATGGGGGGGGGGAAGGGGGGGAGAGGAAGAGAGAAATAGGGAGAGAAAGAAAGAAGGAAAGAAGGAAAAAAAGAAAGAAAGAGAAGGAAAGAAAATACATATAGAAGCTTTGAGAGATTCATTAGGAATCCTCATGGAAGAGTCGCAACCTATAGGCGAATGACCAGTGTGTGATAGTCCGTGAGGTTAAAAAAAGGAAAAAAAGAGAAGCGGTTTGGATGTTTTTCTGGAAATACATTTTAAGGGAGTTTAATTTGCAGCTTGAAGAAAAATAGAATCAAATATTAAGAAACTCCCGCAGGAATTCCCCCCACTCTCCCCTCTGTAATCCTTTACATAAAAGGAAAGGATTACAAAGAAAAAGATTGTGTGTGTGTGTGTATTAAAATCTTTGGCTAAACATATTGTTGTCCAATTAATACCTCCAAGTCGATTTGTAGAGGGGCTGAGAAGTCTCTTTCCCTTCTTAGCTGTTCAACTGGAAATATGAGCCAGGGAAGGTGGGAGGGTGAAAAGAAGTTTTTCCCAAGTCTGTTAACAGAAGTGCTTAACCAGATCACTAAAAATTAAGAGGGCGAGTTATTTCCATTAGGACTATGAAGCCATGTAGCACACCGATGACAGTTTAGTGGAAATCAGATGAATGTGTAATACAGCGAGCTTCTTCCAGTCCAGCAGCTCTTCCAACTGGACCTATTCATCTGCCACTTGGAATTATTTCACGAGGAGTGCGCTGTGAAAGGATCACAACCAGTTTGGAGCGCAGCTAAAGAACTTCTACCACCCATAGCAGTATTATTATTATCCTTCGGATAGGGCAAGTCACGCTATGTTTTCACATTTTAATTGTAATATCTCACTTCCCCCCCTCCTTCCCTCCATTGATGTCTGAAAGTAGTTTGGGCTCCAAGCCTCACCCCTCGATCTCCATCGGAATGCAGAAAAGATCTTTAAAAAAGTTTTGAATTCCTCAATGATTTTTCTTCTAGAAAGGCGGCTTAGGATAATTATTTCAGCTTTATTGAGGGCAGATTAGTTGAAGTCTGGATGCTGCGTTTCAATACTCGTTGTACATGCCTTTACAATGTCGGTATTGTTTGCTACTGTGTGTGAACCTATTCAAAATATACACTTTTTAACACCAAGCAAAGTCCTGTCTAAATATACACAGTAAGTCTGGAAAGATGTCCATGACCCGTACAAATCTCTGTAAATCACACTTCCATAGCTACAGAAACCAAACAAAAGAGTTACCAGCTCAAGATGCTGATTAAATCTTCTTAAAAGCAACATACCTAATAATAAATATAGTTGCATGGTAGCAAGGTCTAGCGATCCAGCTATGTCTTACTGAGGGATGGACTCAAACCATCACCACGGAGATTTTCCTACTCTCAATTAAAAAAAAAAAAATAAAATAAAAAAAAAGAATCTGGGCTCAAACCCGCTTATGCTCTCCTCCCTTTCCTCATGCCCGCACAAGAGTCATGCAAGTTCGGGGCAGAAACAGCGGGGAAAAGGAGAGGTCCTGTGTCAAGCCCCGACGGGTTGGGGGTGAGGAGCAGCCTCGCAAGGTCGCGGGGCTCCGGAGAAAGGAAGGGGCTAGAAGAGGTGAGGCGAGTGGAAGGAGGAAAGATAGAATGGAAATAAAACAAAGTGGAGAGAGGGAAGAGAAAGGAGAACGAAGGCGAAGACGAGAAGGAGCGGGAGGGTGGGGAGGCGAGGACTGGGACAGGGAGGCAGAGAGCGGGGCGCCGCCGGGGTCGAGCGCGGAGCCGGGCGGCCGAAGCGGGCCCGGGCTGGGCGCCCTGGGCGGCTCCCGGCGGAGTGGCCGCGGAACTCCGCTAGCAGCGGATCCTGCCTGTCGCGGAGAGGGGCAGGGAGAGGGAGAGGGGAGGAGAGACTCTTCGGTGAACCAGAGCTAAATCCAGCCTGTACTGTATGTGCCTGCTTCTGGGAGGGTCACCGGCATGAGGATGGGTCTAATGATCTCATCTTTCTTTTCTTCCCCAGCACTATTAGTGCTCAGATAGGCAGAATGAAGTGAAACTACGTGCAAATCATGTGTAAATTGTCTCAGTTAGGAGCCCTTTATCCGAACGTGTATCCCAGCCTGGCCCATTTACTTTTCCCCCATATCTCCTTTAGCTTTAACGAGGCTCGTTAAGATCACAATAATATTCCACCCTCTAATTGCTCATCCCATTCAACAAATATGTGCACACTGCTTTTCGCATTATTTGATCCCTTATTTAGGAGGGGTGTGGAGAGGGAGGGGGAAGAGACAGGGAGAAGGGGAAGTGCTGAGATTAGGAGTTGCAAAGATTAAGGAGGAAAAAAAAAAATCCAAACAACAAACCAGGCTTTTCCACCAACCGCCCCGCTTCCCTCCCCCCCGTGCTTTTGGGCGAAGTGGTAAAAACCTTCCTTACGTACTCCGTAATGATTGGCAGGGCTGACAGTGATTGGCAGCGGCTGCCATGGCAACGCCACAACGACACTCAGAAGACCAATAGAAAAGCGAAACAAAATGTTTCAGCGCTGCACTCACTGTGGATTTAGGGGAGATATTATGAGGCTGTTGTCATTAGGGCGATCGCTGTTGAATCACTGAATCCTGACTCGGCGGCGGCGCGGGGCCGGGTGTGTGTGAGTGCGTGTGCGTGTGGGGGGGGTGTGAGCGCGCGTGTGCGTGTGCCCGCGTGTGCGTGTGAGTGTGTGTGCCCCCGTGCCTCTATGTGGCTGTGTGTGCGTGTGCGGGTGTGGATGCGTGCGCGGTGCGTGTGCCCTTTCCTCCCTTCTTCCTCCCTTTCTTTCTTTTCTCCTTGATTTATCTCCCCCTCTCCCCGGTCATCCCATGGTGTTCAGGTCCCCGCTAGAGCTTTATCCCACCCATTTCTTCTTGCCAAACTTCGCCGCCGATCCGCACCACCGCTCCCTCCTTCTCGCCAGCGGCGGCGGCAGCGGCAGCGGCTCGGGCTGCAGCCCCGGTGCCGGCGGCGGTGGAGGCGGCAGCTCCCGGGCACCCCACGAAGAGTTGTCAATGTTTCAGCTGCCCACACTCAACTTCTCCCCGGAGCAAGTGGCCAGTGTCTGCGAGACGCTGGAGGAGACTGGAGACATAGAGAGGCTGGGGAGATTCCTCTGGTCGCTGCCGGTGGCGCCGGGGGCATGCGAGGCCATCAACAAGCACGAGTCCATCCTTCGAGCCCGGGCGGTGGTGGCCTTCCACACGGGCAACTTCCGAGACCTCTACCACATCCTGGAGAACCACAAATTCACCAAGGAGTCCCACGGCAAGCTGCAGGCCATGTGGCTCGAAGCGCACTACCAGGAGGCCGAGAAGCTAAGGGGTCGCCCGCTGGGGCCGGTTGATAAATACAGGGTGAGGAAGAAGTTTCCGCTGCCCAGGACCATTTGGGATGGTGAGCAGAAGACGCACTGCTTCAAGGAGAGGACTCGCAGCCTCCTGAGGGAGTGGTACCTGCAGGACCCTTACCCCAACCCCAGCAAGAAAAGGGAACTGGCTCAGGCCACGGGGCTCACCCCCACGCAAGTAGGCAACTGGTTCAAAAACCGAAGGCAAAGAGACAGAGCAGCAGCGGCTAAAAACAGGTCAGTGGGGCTGTGGTGCCACGCTTCGGGGCGGGAGGCGAGGTGGGCGGCGGGACCCCGCGGGCGGACGGCCGCACTCCGCGGGTCGGCAGCTGCCTGGGCGGCAGCTCGCCTCTGCCTTTCCTTTCCCTCTTCTCCTCTCTTCCATCACCGCCACCGGGAGAAATCGGTCCCCCCTCCCCGGGGCGGGTAGGTCTCCTCTCGGCAGCTGCAGGGATGCGACGGGGACAGGCGCGGCTCAAAGTTGCCTGACGTGCCTCGAGCAGTGCCCCGGCTCCGCACAGGCTCCCGGGGTGCGGACAGGGCAGGCGTGGGTAGCTCCGTCCGCGCGTGTTTGTCTGGATGTGCTCGGGGCGCATCGGCTGCGGCAGGGGCAGCGCCCGGCTCTCCCGGCCTCCCTCCCGCAGCGGCAGCGGGGGTCGGGAAACTCCACGGCTCCGGGTCGGTGGGCTCCGGTTTGGCTTTCGGCTTGCCGGGATCTGCGCCTGGCAGAGCTCTGGCGCGGTTCCCCCGGCGAAGGGCCGAGGCAGGCGGTGCGGTTCAGAGCGGGTTTCGGCAGAGCCAGCGGCTCCGCTCCAATTGTTCGTGCTGCTCTGCATGCGCAGCGGGACCAGCACACGCGTACCCCAGAGCTCTTTGGCTCTTGGAGAAAAAGGAAAAAAAACATGTAAGAGACTGGGAATCTTTTTTTCCCACCATCTCCATTCCTGTGTTTACACCACATGGCGACCTGGCCTCCTGGTCGTGTGTTTCCTGTGCATTTACGCTTGCATTTATTTGCGTGTCTCTCGGTGTCTTTTTTTTTTTTTTTTTTTTTTTTTTTTTTTTTTTTTTTTTTTTTTTTTTTTTTTTTTTTTTTTTTTTTTTTTTTTTTTTTTTTTTTTTTTTTTAATTCTTTCTTTCTCGTCACTCTCCGTAAAACTTATTTTGCAAATGAAAATGAACCTCTAATCCAGCTCGACTCATTGGTTTTATTTTAATTTAAGTTTGGCTACCACTGTAAGCGTGTAAACAAAACTTCTTGTTCTTGTAAATGCTGTCTCTTAAATTCCTCCTAATTATAGCACTAGTGCTATTGATTCACGGTTCTGTAGGAAAAATGCAACCTAAAAGTGCCTCGCTATTTAATTTCCATTAAATGGAAAACAGATCAGCTTAGGACTGTAAATAAACAGAAGTTGCCTATGGATGCTTTTGTTGACTCAACGCTGTTGACAGCAGATGAATGCATCAGGAATTGTAAATGGGAGAAAAAATCAAAGAGGCTGAAATTAGACGACTTTAATAAAAAATGTAGTATAAACCGTCTATATTTTTTTTGCGCTCTTTGCAAGCAGTTAAATAGAAAATTTCCCAGTGGGAAGCATTTGAGCAAGGAGTGTATTTTATTTCACATTGGCAGTGCTAAGCGCTAGCTGTTTGAGGCTGGCTGCTCAGCCCAGGACTTTTAGCTCTTATCCCTGAATCAGGTTTTTTTCGGGTTCCGAGAGGAATGAACAGGCCCAGAGGAATATTCACAGCACGCTAGGGAACCTAAAAATTATGTATTGCCTCTCAAAGAAATGTTCAAAGACAATATTTCCTTAAGCGTTGATGGTGAAAGGACCAGTACCTTTAAGGTGATTTGGGCTATCAGAGGAATAAAGGACTAAAATTTCGAGCGGAGAGAAGCACTGTGTTCCACAATCTCCTTCTTTTATTTTATCCATAGTGCCGCGTTCCTGGGACAGGACCTCCCCTCCAGCCCTGCCTCAGACCCCAGAGTGTATGTGCACTGGGGAATATTTAAGCAGATACTGTCCCGAGCACAAAATGGGTATCCAGTACGATTCTTGCCCGCTACGGAACCCTCTGTGCAGCTTTTCGCGGTGGCCAAGCGTTAAGGAGCTCACCCACACACGGTTTCTCCTAGGCCCGCCGTGCTGCGGGGAGGAATGATTGGCAGTCGGGGTAAAGAGAAGGCGCTGCTCGTGTTTTCCAAACCTGGGGACGGGAACCGCTTCTCCCGCCGCTCCCCATCCTCTTTCCGGCCGTGGCCCCTCTAGCTGTGCCTGCGCTGGGTGCTGTGCCCCCCGAGGCGGCCTGACCCGGCAGCGGGGGCAGCGCGGCCCGGGCGAGCGGCTTGGCCCTGCATCTCGCCGCCGCTGCTGGCTCCGCGGGGCTCTGAGGGAAAGCGGCCGGGCCGGACCGGGGTCCGCAGCGCTGCAGCCGAGGGGTCCTCTCCGTTCCTCTTCGGGCCGGGCCCATCCCCGGGCGGGCGGGCGGGCGCTGGGTCGGGCGGGCGCCGTGCCCTTGGCGGCGGCCGGTGTCTGAGTGGGGCTGTGCTGTTGTTTTGTCTCCCGGCGCGATGCAGGCTCCAGCACCAGGCGATAGGACAGAGCGGCATGCGGTCGCTGGCAGAGCCCGGCTGCCCGACACACAGCTCGGCCGAGTCTCCGTCCACGGCGGCCAGCCCGACCACCAGCGTCTCCAGTTTGACAGAAAGAGCCGAGACGGGCACGTCCATCCTCTCGGTAACCTCCAGCGACTCGGAATGTGATGTATGATATCGGAAAACAAACAAACAAACAAAAAATCCAAATCCAAACAGCCAAGCACCCTCTCCCCTTCCCGAGCAAAACAAACCGAGGCAACCTAGAATCAGGACACACACACGCATGCACGCACACACACAGCCGGGAGGAAAGAAAAGGCCAAACCCGACCCAAACATAATAGCAAACAAACAGACAGGGATCAGAGAATCCACCACCACCGTCAGCCAACACCACCACCAAGAGATGGAGCTAAAACTTCAACAGTCACAAACGCTGGTGCTGCAGCGGGAGGGGTGGGTGGGGAGGGAAATAATAATTATTATATATATAAAAAGAAAGAAAAAAAAAACAAAGCAAAAGTGACAATTGTATTCTTTTTAGGACAAGCACGATTTCTCCTTTGCGCTTTTCCATGGACGCATTTCACCCACTTGCATGATGATGATGATTAAATTTGTATCTGGGAAAAAATATTCTCTATAGTAAAGGAAAACAAACAGAAACCAGACAAACAAATGCAAACTCCGATCGAATTTGTACAAAACTAAAAAATAAAAAAAAAAATTAAAAGGAACTCCTTGAAGAGGGAAATAACAAACGTTTATCGCCTTTTTGTTGGTCCTATTTCTCTCTCTTTCTCTCTTCTCTCCCTTTCTCTCTCTCTCTTTTTTTTTTTTTTTTTTTTTTTTTTTTTTTTTTTTTTTTTTTTTTTTTTTTTTTTTTTTTTTTTTTTTTTTTTTTTTTTTTTTTTTTTTTTTTTTTTTTTTTTTTTTTTTTTTTTTTTTTTTTTTTTTTTTTTTAGTCCAAGTGATGGTCCAGCCAAGATGCAATTTTCTGTTTTTTTGTTCAGCAGACAATCATTTTATTCGTAAGCACCTTTTTTTCTACACTTCTGTCACTGCCTGTGTGGGTACTGGTTATAAATGTGGAAAAAGAATAGTTATGACTGTAACAGATTTTTATTTTTATTTCAAAATTTTATATGAATTATGTATATCTTAATGATGCGGTCATTTTCCCAGTTTGTAATATATGTGTAGAAATGCTTGTATATGATATTTGCTCTCTTCTTTCTTCCTCCCTTCTCTCTGTCTATCTCCCTCCCACTCTTTCTCTCTCTCTCTCCTTTTTATTTTCCTTGACTCGGTGTTCCTTGCACAAACTTAGCTGTCAAAATCTGACGTGCTAGGTTTTCAAAAGGGACCTCAGCGATAGAAAAAAAATAAGAAAAAGAAAAAAAAAAGCTTAGGGTGCAATTGTAGTTATCTTATGCAAAAGCTATTTTGAGTATTTCATAGCAGCTTTGGGGGGTCTCTTCTTAAACTCCACGTAGGACGCTTAAACTATTGTTTCCTTAACTGCGTGTTTATCTATATGTACAAACTTTCTAAATCAAATACAGTATTCCATTTTCTTATCTATCCAGCGATGTTGGTGTTTCTGTCCGCCACGGGAAATCACGACTTCCCCGTGGGCTCCTCGCTCCGCGCTCTGCCCCGCCGCGGTCCCACGGGGCACGCAGCACTGCGCGACCCCTGCGCCCCGCCGGCCCCCGCCTTTCCCGGCTAGGCGGGACACCCTGGAGGGATTTTGCAGGGACGAAGCGACCCTGCGAGGAGGCTGCGGGCGGCAACGGGGACACAGTGCTGCGATAGCGACGGCTGCGCGGGGCACGACCGTGTCCCTCCCTGTCCCCTCCGCCGCGGACTCCATCGTTTCCCCCCACCTCGGTCATTTTTTTGTGCACTGCGAACTAAAAGGCATCCCCCGACCGCCTGTCTGCAGGGCCGGGTGTCTCCAGAGAGCGGTTAAGACATTTCGGGATTTGTTTTGTAGCTTTAAATGAAAACAAAAACAAAAACTCCTCGCCCCAAGCGGGCTACGGCTCCTCCCCTCGAATCCGGAGTATATTGTAATGTGCTGAAAGAAGCCTTTATTTGCATGACTAACAGTATTTCAGCATCTTTCTTTCTTTTGTTCCTTTTTTTTTTTTTCCCTTTGCCCTTGGCAGATTATTCATCTGTGCATTAACAAGAAGTAAATTCTAAACTTGTTTTTACTTGAAAATACAATTTTGAATATTACCAGGGATTTAGAGAGAAACGTGCCTGGAATTTCTTGACCATTTCCAAACTATTACGGACTTCCGATCTACCTTTGTGTTGCTCAAGTCCTCTCTCCCTCTTCCCTCCTCACCCTTTTTTAGTGAAGTCCGAGCTAGGTCTACGGAAAGCCAAAGGAACTCCCTGGGTTCCCACCCACCACCCCTCCGCCGCAAGAGGCTACCTGTGGATTTGGGAGAACCCCCATGGGGTGTGAGATCTTAGACCAGGCCACTAATGGGTAGTTTTAAGAAATAAGCTGACGTGCGAATACGTTAATACACCTTTGGTTCCCCTGAGGACACGCCGCGCGTGTGCGTGCAGCCAGCACGTACGGAACACGTCCCCGCGTGTGGCGGGAGCCACCGCGGGGAAGGACACATATGGCCCGAGGCAGCCCCCGCCCCGTCGGGGGTCGCCAGCCCTGCCCCGCGGGCTTCGCTCAACGCGCGGCTCCGAGGCAGGGTCTTCCCCACGGGCACCTCCTGTGGTGTCACTGCCCCGCCGCCAACAGGAGTGGGGAGTTAACAGGAAATAACGTCCAGTTGTACGAAACTGGAATGGACGGGAATTGCTTGGGGGCAGACACACAATAGGGCTCCCGTGTTCCGCGTGGGTGGTGTGATGGACCTAGTTCGTCCCCTCCCCCACGCGGCTTTTAGAGGGGAGAAATCTCACCCAGGAGGGGATTAAAGATTCCCCAGTAGCTGGCACTTTTGCCGGGTCTCACGCTAGAGCTCAGGCTGCTTTTTCTGTCCCCCGCCTTCCCCGGCATCGAGAAAGTGGAGAGGCCTTTAGAACAACGAATTCCAGCCTTCCAGTCACCCCCAGATTTGGGTAGGAAGATCTTCTATGTCGGTACACTGTTTTGAAGCACAGTATTTCTGTTCCTCTTGATAGCAGTGTCGTTCTTATCCAGCAGTATTTTTAAGGGAATTTAATACCTGAAAAGATTCAGAGGCGTGAAAGTTTGGGATGTATTTTTTTTCTTTCTCTTCATTTTCGCGTCTCGAAGCTGCAGCTAGAAGGCATCAAGCCGGCAGCAGTAATCTACCTCAGCTCAGCCTCACACTGATAGGTTTGGATTTTTCTTCCCTCTGATTAATCCTCCAGAAGATCGCCCCGTCGTTCCGTGCCAGTTAGGGGATGCCAGAGATCTCCCTTATCCTCGCCCTACGAGTACCTGGACTTAAGCTTTAGGACAGTTTAAGCTTAAGGGCAGGGCCTTTCCTCCCAAGCCATTTGTCACCCGCATTCCCCAAAGTTGCTCCTTTGGTCGGATCTTCAGCCCAATCCCGAAGGAGGGAGCTGCCCCAGCCGTTCTGAAGGTGTCTCCCTCTCCTGGAGCCCATGGATCTTTGTGCGGGGCGGCCGCGGGGGGAAGACATACACTCATCCGGGGTGCAGGTGCCTCCGCGGTTTCGGGGTTCCAAGGGTGCAGCTAATAATATGCCGTTTCAAAGCCGGGCTTCGTAATGGATAAATGATGTTTTTTTAGGATTTGCATTAGAAACCTGAATGGTTGATTGAGGTGTAAATCTATGAAAAGCTGCATTTAAGCCTTCTCACCCACTAAGTCCATCTGCCCCGGGAAGATAGGGCCTATCGAGCCCCGCCAAACTGGAGGGCTGCCTCCTCCCTGCCTTTGGCCCGGCATTATCCACAGCCCCTCTCCAGCATTAGTTTTTTATCCTCTCCGAGCCTGGCCGTTGATTAAGATGAAATCACTCGGAAGCTGAAATGTGTTTGATCAATATTTACGAGAAAACCGAAGGACAGGAGGCAGATGGCCGGAGCCCGGACGCCCATCGCGCTGGCTCCGCGGCAGCCGGTCCGGTCGGCCCCGCTCCCCCAGTCCCGCACCGCCGCCTCTCGCCCGCCGCCGCAGAGGCACAGCCCCGCCCCGCCCGTCGGAAGTCGGGCCGAGACCAGCTGGTTCCGGAGCAGTTTGGAGACGGTAGTTACCCCCCTCACCGCCCACTCCCTCGCCGTGGGGCTATAACACTGTCTTCATCCCCAACGAACTCCGCTTTGCGGTTCCACCGGCGAGGAGTACTGGGGACCACCGAAGCCACCTGCCCTCCTCCCTCCCTTTCTCCCCGTGGTCGCTGCCCGAGGGCCAGCCCTAGCCCTTTAGCTTGGCTGGGGGTCCTTTGTGTGCCTGCTGGGCCGCGGCTGCTGCCGGCCCTCCACGGTCAGGCGTGGGCTTTGGTCACCCCCAGCTCTCTCTGTCCGATCAATTACAGCAGCCTTTTCGAGGGACTTGAATCTGCTTGCCCGTTGCCCTTAATTTTTAGCATACCCAGATGAGGTTACTGCCCCAGCCCGAAGTGAAAAGAAATGTGGACGTTGGTGCCCTGGTATTGCTCTGATTTCCTCGGTTAGCTGAGCACAACTTTCTATTCGTGTTTATTCATGCAGTTTCTTATTGAGCTCCACATCGCACTGGCCTGGATTCCGTGTATAGGGAGAGGATAGACAAACATTGCCTTTTTCTAGAGCACACACATGCACTCGGGTGTGCAGACTCACACACACACCCACGAGTCCAAAATGCAGAGGGCACCCGTGGCCTGTAGCCACATCACCAGCCTGCAGAGAGCCCAGATGCACAGAAGTTTGTAAATGGTGTATATAAAAAAGGGAGAAAGGAACCAAATCATCCAACTGTGAACTGACTAAGGGATGGAGAAGTCAGGGATGTGGGAGTCTCTGCGTCTCTCTGTGTGCAAGAAAGTGGTGGGAAGATAAAGCACTAAGGGTATTACCGACAATCATGCTAAATATTCTCTTCTAGCACGGTAATGACAAAAGGCAAGGGCTGTAGGGCTATAGCTGTGATTAAATGATACGAAAGGGATTTGTGTTCCTGTATCTGGGGGAAGGACGGCTGCGAGGTTTTGTTTTCGACGCTGTTCTTTTTTATTTTGAAAGCAAGGTGTTTTCAGACCAGGAGGCTTCAAAGTGGCTTGGCACCTCGTGATCTGCAAGAGAAGAAAGATGCTGAAGAATACTGAATAAAGAAACACATATGTAAATACCTGGAAGTGTGTGGTTAGAATCACCTCGCTGTAAGCAAATTGAAGTGGCAGAATCGTCTCTTTGTGCAGCAGACAGATCCTTTGCCGAACAAGTAGAAAAAGAAAGACCAGAACTACCCTAGACGTCAAGATTTACAGCATCCAAATCCAGACTATGACTGACCTTAATTCCAGTATTCCAGTCCTAATTATTAGCAGGACATTTAGCTATACTGCAAATATTTGTGGTTTTGTTTTGGGTTTGTGCTTTTTTGTTGTTGTGGTTGTTGTTTGGTGGGGTTTTGTTTGTTTGCTTGTTTGGGTGTTTGGTTTGGTGGTTTTTTTTTTTTTTTGGTCCCCATAGAAACAACATAAGGGAATGTTCGTTTAACATTAAGATCAATTAAACTATATTTTTAAATGAGTGAAGGAAAAATTGCTTTCCTACTGGATTAACCCCTCTAGCAATATCAGGCAACAATAAAGTAGTGCTACAGTTTACCAGAAAACCCCAATTTGGACACGGATCTGGAGAAGTGTGTGTATTCACATGAGTGTGTGTACAAGGGTGAACCTACACATCCATACAGTGTGGCCATGTGCACTCACTTATGGGATGGAGCTGATGTATATAATGTTCACACATAGAGAGGCATATATATGTGTACACACATATGCATGTTTTCAGATTAAAGTAGTTCTTGTAATATCTTGTAGAACACTAAATATTCCCTTTTAATATCTAAATAGGTCAGTAATACAGTTCAATAACATTGGAGGTGTCTGTATATTCTCTCTTCAGTCTGTGATAAAACATTCTTTAAGACTATTGGGATTTTACACTGTAATTCTATTAAATAGTAATTGAAGGGTCGCGAGAGGCTATGATACAGGATCAGCAGTGTGTAAGCCATCCGTTTGAACTTTAATTTGGAATCATAGGCAGATGGGATCACGGCCTCTTTGTGGTGCTTGCAGATTTAAAACTAGCCGGCACATGGAGTGGAAAAAAAAAAACCTGCAATGCAGATTCATTCATTAAACATGAAAGGTTAGTGCCAGAGAGGATAAACGTTTAGACGTCTAGGTAAATACAGAAATATACTTCACTCCCCTCCCTTCACTGCTACTGTAACCCCCAACTATCTCAGTTACTGATTTTCTATTGTTATTACAAATAACTTTCCTTTACATCCCCAGTGGGGATAAGTGTACCTGAATGACTTATTTATACCTGCATCACAGTCTGTCTGCGAAACTTTTATTCCACTTGCATCCGAGGAGAAGCCGGATTTATTTATTTATTTACCCTTTTGCTGCTTCTTCCGTGTGCCTCCTTGAACGCTTTTAAAGCTCTCTGGGAAAACTACCGGAGCCAAGCCCCGCTGCATAAGGCACGCGGCAGAGAAGGAGCGAGCTGTTTTCTAAAATGGGAAAATAGTAATAATAAAAAAACAAACCCCAAACAGAAAGAGTGTGGTATGAATTGATCTGCTTGAGCCGGGAGGCAAATGATAAAAGCCACATTCTGCAGGAGGAGCCGTGGGTGCTGCTGCTGCATGTCGCGGGGAGCTACTGAGCACGGCCGAGGTGGTGTGTGCGTGTGGGAGTGGGTGCGTGTATCCGTGGGTGTGTGTTGGTCAACTCTTAGGGCCGACGTTGCAGTTCCACCTTATCTGAAAACAAAAGACTTTCCAACTGGAAGTCAAATCCGCCCCTCCTCCACTCTTCCCTGGCTGTATCGTATTAAAAAGGAGCTTTCATTGTTTATTTCTAAATATTTGTGAAGCAGACAGTCTATGGGTTAACCTAATTAACACATCCATACTGTATATTAGTGGACCAAGCGGTACGGCGAATTTCTAATGCGATGGTTGAATGTGATAGTCATTTCTGTGTTACAGGAGATTACGGCAACACTGGAGCATTTCCAGATTGTAGATGGTTTTAGATGTTGAATTTCCAGATGAGTATTTACCATCATAACTAATTTAAGACCATTATTAAATAGAAATTCTCAGCAGGGCTCTTTAATGATGGAACACATTACTAATTACAGAGTTTACGCTCTGTTTTGGCTAAGCAGTCTAGAGGGATGGGATTGTGCTCTGCATGCAAAGCCAATATTACTAACGAGGAGGCATCATACTCCTAACATTTCAATCATATTATTAAAGAAAGCCTCTTCTTGCCTTATCTGCGCGGGGAGATAGGAACACCGTTTTGTTTACCGGCCTCCTAAGCTCTGAAAATAGCTGGGATGGAGAGCGGGATCCCTCCCCTGCCTCCCCCTACTCCCAGAGGTTTGGCCGCCGGGGAGGCTGTGCAAAGCAGGGCCTCCCCCGCCTCTCGCCGTGCCGCGGGGCTCGTTCCCCGCAGCTCCCGCCTTACGCGGTCTGCCCCCACGTCCCCCAGGGCCTCAGCGGGCAGCCTCTGACCGGCACTCCGCGCAGAGGGGAAGCGCAACAGCGAGGGCCTAAGCGGAGAGAGGAGAGGGGGGCTCTTCCTCGCTCTCCCAAAAGTCGGTGGCACAGATGCACGCACGAGGGGCAGCTACACAGAATTGGTGTGTGTGGGTAGATGGGTACAAACAGCCTGCCAGTGAAGGACAAGTAGGAACAATTTCCTTGTCCCCACCCTCCCTCACCCCTTCGCTCCTCCGGGGTTCAAGTCCAGGGAAGCTGCCGGTGCGTTTCACCCTGAGGCCTGGAAGACAGCGACTCTCCCGTCGAAGCTCGAGGAAGCAGATCTGCGTCCCGAGGTTTGTATTAAACTGTGAAGATGGGTTCAGGTCTGCGAGAGAATGACCCCGGTGGGATCGGGGGAAGTGGGACACCGTGGTCCCTGTCCGGATGAGCCCCTGTTCCAGTAGCCCTGTCCCCTGGATCATCCCGCACATGTGGGACTGGTGCCCGCCTGCCGTAGCGTTTCTTTGAGACTACAGTGGCCTTAGAGACACAAGGAGGCAAAGAAGATCTATGGCTTATTTACTCACCTCAGGTGTGGGCCACATAAAATTGCATTTAGTTTTTCTGACAACGGCAATTTTCCTCTTACCCATCTACTTCCTGGCCCACCTCCTTTCCCTCTCCAGGTTATGGAGCACGCTGTTGCATTCAGACCCGATGTCAGTCCCGAGTTTTCATTGCCCTTGAAAGGACGACAGACAGTTCTCAGCCTATTTTCATTCTCGCTATCCATTAATGTACTTGATCTGGACGATTAATAAGTACCGAGGATAGGTTTGCAATAACCTGCTATTACGTTCAGTGTTGGGTTTGCCCGAGTAAAGAGTTTTGGATTGGCTTGCTCTGCCTGTCTTAAAAAGGTGCAGTACCCATTCTCTCTGCAGTTGAGATCCACATATATATGTATACAGAGAGAGACAGAAGCACATTTTCTCTTTATACACATACGTATTTCCAAGGACAGTTGCATATTTTCCACACACCCCCTCCCCAAGCTGGCCTTACAGAACATGAAAATCTAGGAGGCACAGGAACACAAACCAATTACCAGAGACTTGCTAGGTTTCCCCCCCCTCCCACTCCTATTTTAAATAACCCTTTTATGTCGTCTAAACAACGATCTAAACATAAAAATCTTTGGATGGATTTGAGGGAAATTAAATTGTCTCCCCCCACTGTGTGCTTGTGAGAGAGTCAGACTGTGTTAACTTCTAAATGGATTCTCTCAGTTTGTCTACTTATGTGTTTTACTGCAGCGTGTCTTGTTCAATAACGCAGGATGTGGCACTCGGTGAAAATCCGGTCGCTCTTTTGGGGGCTCGCTGCTTCCCGGTGTCGAGGAACTTCCATCTCACAGGCCGGGCCACTCCGTCTGCGGCCCCAGGACGGAGATCCCTCCTCCCTGTTGCTCCGGGGCTCTCCGCACCGCGCCGTTTCTCCCGGGACTGTGACTCCCCTATCCTCCGGGCAGAGCTAAACAGAAGGCAAAGTCCCAGAGATGGACGTGCATTCCCTCGGGGGCACTGACTAGGGACCCCGTGGAGCACCGGTCCCGCTCCCGCCCGGCACAGCCAGCCATGGCGAGGAGGAAGGAAGGAAGGAATGCCGCCCGCCTGGGGCTGCCACCTCCCCTCGGCCGGGCACCGCCAGGGCTGCGCGGGCCGGGCCGGGCGCGGGGAGCGCTCCGCTCTGACCGCCCCCCGCCAGGCCAGCCCTGCCGGAGCCGAGCCGAGCCGAGCCGAGCCGAGCCGAGCCAAGCCGAGCCGAGCCGTGCCGGACCGCTGCCTGCAGGTGCCCCCTTCCCGGCGGGTTCTTCCCGCCCCGGCGTCCCGGGCGCCGTGTCCCTGCCGCGCCGCGCTCCCGCCGGCACCGACGGCGCCTCAGCCCGTTTGGAAACTGACTCATTCTGTAAATAATCTTTGACGTCCCCACAAAGCCGCCCTTCGAGAGGAGTTTATTAGCACGGAGCCATTAAAACAGATGTCATGTTAGCTTCCCCGTGACATTTGGGTGACACATCTCTCCCGATGAATTGCTAATTGTCTTCCCGCCTGCAGTAAACATCCCGCTCCATTGTCTGCGCTCAAGAGAGTTTCTGCCTCAAAATACAGTCCTGCACGGCGAAGAGACCTCGCCGTGCGCCTCCCCGACCCCTGACCCTGCCCCAGCCCCTCGCCTCGGCCTCCTCGGTCGTACAGCTACTCTTCTTCCGTCCCTCAGACCCCATCTGCCGCTGCTGCCCCCCGGCTGAAGCCCCGGCCCCTTCCCCGCACCTGGAGGTGCGACAGACCCGGCCCGACAGCCTTCTGCCCTGCCCTGCCCTCCGCCGCCGCTCTCCGGGCTGGGCGCGGCAAGGACCCTCGCCCGCCCTGAGGCACCCTCGGGCCCTTCCCGCCGGGCTCCAGCAGACAGCCGCGCCCGCGGAGCCGGGGCGACAGCAAGCCCTGTCTTCGTCCTTCTTCTGGCATAACATCCCTTCTCAGCTCCTCCGAATTACTTATTTTGCCTGGAACAAAAGGTGTGTGTGGGGGGAGAGGTGTTCCATTTCCAGCAAAGTCCAGGCACGGCGGTGACATGTCTGTCATTTTCGGATGTGAAAAGCAGGGATGTGCAGGGCCGAGCCTTCTCCTTATTCCCTGGTGGAGGTACTCAGAGGCAACTGTCTGAGGGCTTTAGGAGGATAAGACAGAGCAGCTTTAAAGACGAGCTTTTCAGCTGAGTGGCTGACAGAATCCGTCTTACCTATGTACGTAAGGTTTCATATTCATAGCTGTTGTCTGTACGTTGATACATAATCTCTCGCCCTTGTTAATTCTCAATAGATGCAGAGATAACTAATCCTCCCAACTAGGTAGACACGGGCAGATTACGTGAGTGCTGTCTATCTACCTATCTATCTGTACGGTCGTACGAACACATTTACAAGCACGTAAAGCATTTTCACTGGGTTTTCTTCCACAGAACTACACAGAAGTGGGCAGATGCAGAACCCAATGCCTTGTCTAGCAGATGAAGAAACGAAGATATACGTATCACTCACATATTCAGGGCTACTTGTGGTTAGAGGCGAAAGATTGTGTAGATTAGGAGTCTTTAAAAAATCCAAATCAAACACAACTCTCTCCTCCCCTAAACCAGTAAAACAACACTTGAAATTATTTATCTGCTGGGCAAAGAGAGTTAAAGGATATATTACTTTGATTACCCAAAAGCGTACCCGTCCTTAAAGCCAGCCAGCGTCTACAGAGAGAGTTACCTGGGCTTTGCTTTGTTCTGATTTTTAGCGTAGATGCTTTATGGACGTCAACTGCAAAACAAAGCGATTTTGGGATGCATGCTAAATCTCTCCCAGAGTGTGCCTAGACCTTGCCCGCTCCTCATCCGGCAGCGCTGGGCTCTCCCTTCCCAGGAAAGCCGGGGACGATGGCGCCGGTGGGGCAGCGCCTGTCCCCGCCGACTGCGCTAACACTGTGATCTGAACTCGGCTGAGTTTACAAATGTCGTTTAGTAACTGTCCACCTCCGCGGATGGGATGGATTGCAGCCACTCGGGAAGGTGCCCGGCTCGGGCCCGGCGGGATCATTCCCACGGCTGCCGCCGGGTCTCGCCCCACCCCGTCCGGCCTTGCCCGGCCCAGTGACCCAGCAGGGAACGGTCCTCGGCGGGCGCACCGCAGCCTGCCAGCCGCATCTCTGTGAGAACGGGAACCCTGCCCCCGGCGCGGGGAGGTAGGCGAGTGGGGGGTGCTCAAATGCTCCTCGGTGAATATTAAACATCATTGCCTTACAAATGAGGAGAAACCGCTACCGTCAGAATAAACTAGCTCTTGAAATCCCAAGTCTCTTACAGTGGGTCATTAGAGACGATGAAGCTCTTAGCCCTAAAATCGGATTCCTCCCACCTGCGACTTCTCTGTGTCCTGATGTCCTGAAACTATCCGTCGTGTTCGGCTATTAGCGATACCATACGCACTGGTCCCCACAAGAATGATGGGATGATCTCATCCCGGATGAATTCCTGCAAGGACCCTTCTCCGAAAATAGGTACTCTCACTTTGGTAATGCCCTTCCAATGACCAAGTTGTCTCCTTGACTGGAAACATGGTGGGGACATGGGACTTTGTCACTGAATCTGGGTCAGAAGAGAAAGGCAGCTTATGCTCCCTTGCCAAGATCTTTCCCTTCAGCTAATGACTTTGTCCTGTGTCAGTGAAGTCTCTAAGACTTGTTTTTATCTGTACATCCAGAGGAAACATTGAAGAATTCTTGAATTTTACACCTCTCTGCTGCGGCTGTGAATGAGTCAGTCGCTCACTAGAGAATTACCGAGTATCAGAGGGGAAACAACTACCTGCAAAATAGGGATTGCATATTAGGAAATAGCTTCCCGAGCTGTATTGTTCAGACTGATGCTTATTTCTCTCATTACAAAATCAAGATACTCCTACATCTCATGCAACATCCTAGTGTTACACCTTGAGAAGGGAGAGGAAAGTCTGAAGAAGTGAAGGTGACAGTTTGGAAAATGCAGGCAGAAAATAGTACCCATCACACTTCCAAAATAAAAACCTCCTCACCAAAATAAAGCACCAAATAAACCACAAATCTATACATAATCAATACTGATCTGGAACCAATCTGTTCCTCCCCAGCTTCGTGCGGATCCCAGGGCTGCAAATGCTTGTGATTACAGAGAGTAGGAGGGTCATTTTCTAACAAGGGTGCTCACTGTATCTGAGCTCCAAATTATCCAGAGAGGACAGATGGCCCTTCTGATCTTATAATGAGAGCAGGGAGTGATTATCAGCCTGAACCAAAAAAATGATGCTCTGCTGACATATTTTCACAGTTCTGAAATCTGTGCTTGCACTTATGCCTCGATTCATATCCCTCTTCGTTTAATTTAGGCATCATTTGGGATTTTGAAGGGCTGTGTGAAATCCGCTCATTTATCTCTGTCTGTGCTTCTCTGTCTCTCTCCCCATGTATCTCTCTAGGACATGTGTACAGACACAAAACAAAGGAAAGCAAAAGGTCACTTCACAGGAACTCTTAAGCCAAATCATGCTTGGCAAAATATTTATATATAAATATATTTGACAATAATTAAGAAGCCCAGCTGCCTCCCGGATGCCTAGATTTTATGCCTGCTTCTTGGCAGTTTTCTGAAGCTGTTGCATTCCATCTTTGCAATTACTACAATACATGGTGAGTCAGCCCAGCTCCCTTTGAAAAAAACCGCAAAAAAAATCATACTTGTGTATGTACATATTTGGGGTTTGTGTTTATGCTTTAACTAAATTTTTTTTCCCCCAGAAGGGTCTGTAGCAGAGAGCAGAATACCCTATGAAGGCTGAGTAAATGTAAAGAGAGATATTTCTTTCATTTGCAGATTGCTGTGACTTTTCAGTCTAAAAGTAGAGTTAATTACCTCTACCCTGCACAGAAGGTGTCACAGAGAAGGAGGCCTGGGGAAGCTTCTGGTGACTGGCAGGAGTCAGATCTCCATCCCTCTTTTCAAGTCCCTCAGAGGTGAACTTTCAATTGCAGAGAAGTTAGGTCAGTACAAACAAATTAAATCAGGGAACTATTCAGTGGTTACACAGTCATTTCACTCTCATATTTGCACTGTAATATTGCATTACCCTCTAATTGTCACATATACTTTTCACTCTCCAAATATGGAAGACAAATACTGAATCCATTTAAAGTTGTACCGCTTGCCAGGCTGCCCGGCTGGGAGAGGAAAGCGTTTTCAGTGTGTTCTTGCTGCCATCTACTGGTTCTACAGCTCTGAGCGAGCCCGTCATCCCCAAAACATCCCTCTGTTTTCACAGCCGAGAAGAAAAAGGTCTATGGCAAACAGCGGGAAATGCACCTAATGGGAAAAGCCGTGATAATGTCGCCGGTGGCACTAGGGAGGTTGCCACGCCATTAATTTTAAGCATAGGGAATAACTACTCTTTTAGTTACTGGAGCTGTACTCACCACTCAGAACTAAGCATGTACATGTATCTTTGCAGACTCAGCTCTGAGTGTAAGGTGGCTTTACACAAACAAGGTAGTAATTTCATATTTTTGGTGCTAAGAGATTCTAATAATATATTCTTCGAAGAACAACAATTTTTTTTCAGAAAAAAAGTTTAGATATCCTGTATCATTACCAATGTCACATTTAAGGGCAGCCAGTGCCAAAGTTTTCCCTACTCCCTTTTCCTCTTCAGCATCCATCTCAACTCGGCTCCCAAAATACAGCAGGACGTGTGCCATACTGCATAAGTCATATCAGTTTGGCTTTGTCTGCATTTTGTCAACCCTTTCTCTAGAAGGTATTTTGTTTTCATAGCAGCAGCATTTTTCCTAAGGTATCATCTCACATTGTCTGTTTATTTCCAAATGACTGCTGATTTGAAATAATGACACCATCTAGTAATTTTATCCAATGAAAATCATACCATATACATAACTTCTTCAGAGAATGCATGGTTAGGAGAAATTGATAGAAGAATAGATAGATAGAAGAATTAGAGAGATAGAATAGATAGATAGATAGAATAGATAGGATAGAATAGATAGAAGAATTTGAAGAAATACTTACGATTTTTACTTGTAGATTGCCCGGGTCAGATCCATGAGGCCTTGACTATTACTTAATTACTGAGGCTTGAGATAAGTCACCCAGATTCCTGTGATTCCTCCAGTGAAGCCTCTGGAGATACACAGTGTATAGCAATTGTCTGAGTGCATCAAGAAGCTCTGGGCCTTGGATCCATCAAATACCTCAGGTCAAGCATCCCTTTCCAGAGCCCATCTGTAGGACTTCACTCAGGGGGCAATGATTTATCATCTTAAAAATACTGCCACCTTCATGGTGGCAATGTGAGAGACCTCAGTATTGATTCTTACTCCAAACCAGGCAGGGTTTAACCACAGTTAACCATAGAAAACCTTTCTACTTCCATGTGACAGAAATCCAACATAAGGAAAGAAATTCTGACTGGATGGGCCACAACCCTCTAGAGAAGTAACTTCGGTAAGTCCTAATTCCTTTAATGCCTTAGGTTTTATCTGTTGGAGGTAGGTTTCTGAGGTAGTCTTTCTGAGTTGCCTTACTTTCTTGATTCATAATTCTGCCTGACTAGTTTAGTCCTCTGCTTGCTCCATGTCACAGTTTCTGGGACACCTGACTTTTGGTACCAGGGATCTTCACCTAACTGAGGTTTAGAAACCAAAGTTTAAAACTCCACTTGGCAGGAGAACACCAACAATGCAAGCAATGCAATGCTGAGACCTTCAGTTGTCCATGCCTAACAGTTAGCCAACTAAAGAGTATGGTCTTAACACAAGGAAGCTGGGAGTCAGGAAACACCATGCCTTCCTTCATATTGCTAATCAATGGATAAAGCCACAACCTACAGATTCCCATCTGGCATTTGCTTCACTATCAGACAGAGCACATGGGTCTTTTTAAGGCTATGCAAAGAATTTTAATATGTATTTTGAAACTGCAGATTTTTAGAGTAAGACCAAAGACCTTTACAATGTGTCATGAAACACACATGCCCTGTTGATCCTCTCCCAACCTCTCATGTAAATTCTGTCCATTTTGGCAAACAGTTTCAATGAGGTCTCAGCAGAGGAGCAGTCTGGTGTGAGGTATCTGAGGTAAGGATCAGCAGAATAAGGCCTTCACAAAATGGCAGTGTCATATCCATCTGTATGAGATCTCTGAGGGTCACTCCATCTTTAAGTGTTGCTTGTCTCTGATTAAGCAATACAGTGACAGTCATACCTGTAGGAAGCAGATGTGACAGCTTTTGGCTCCTGAGTGACTAGCTAGCCAGCCATCCTGGCCAGATATCTGCTTTTCTTTTACTGCTGTTAGTCTGACTCTCCACAGGGATTCTGTCTCAGCATATATGAACATCACCACAGTATGAAATGGAGCACTATCTGTAAAAGTATTTAGCAGGACTGCTGAAAAATAGCAGGACATGTTCATTTTAGGTTCTGCTTTGCCAGTGTGACATCCACATGATAGCCATGTCCGTGATCACTCATTTTTTAACCTGGTTGCAACTTTCACTTACACTTGCAAAATGCACTAATGCACTGCAGTGCAGTGCTGTATCAAGGTATGAAGTAGGTGCATGCATTTAACCTGTGCGCTGCTCTAAAATACCTGTGCTTCCAAGGTTGAACAGATGGCCATAGAAGATGTTACACGATATCTCTGGTTAAATGCCTCCCTGCACATGAGAAAATTATTTTTTTGGGCAGTGTAGCATATGATCATATGGGTCCTCTGTGACTAGGATGCAAGCATACTGAGGATGCAGCTGAGGCTTGTTCTCAGCTTGAGTTTTGGTGTGTGAGAAAGATTTGTGTAATTCTGCACATTTTGAATCATTCAGAGATCATGGAAATGGGTTTTGTGCTGAGGCTGTTGACTAATTTTCATTAAATAAGAGATAATTTTTATTCAAGAGAATGGTCCAGAATCCTGTATGAATGAAGACATCAAGGATTCTGCAAAGCCCGGTAGAAAAAATTATGTTATTGTTGTTTTAAATAGTGTTCAACACATGACACTGTGAAACACAATGAGTAGCTTGAACATCTTGTTGCATCACTAATTCATAGTAATACAATTCTTTTTTCCAGGACGGTTTGTAGTACTTTTCGTACCACTTGTCAGTGGTACATCGAAGTCAATCGATGCCTATTGTTCTACATCATTAACAGATTTCAAAACTGAGCGGTTGTATTCTGTGGAAATGCTAACATTTCAAACTTTTAAGACAAAAAGAGGTAAAATTTTGAAATCTTAGATATTTAGGAATATCTACATGAATTACTAAAATCTTCCATTTCAGTAAGACTGCAACACTCCATGCTGTATAGATTTCTTTTGACTTAATAATTCCAACTTTTCTACTCTCTTAATCTAAATTATAAAACTAAAGGAAAATACTCCAGTAACTTAGAAATTAAATATTCCAGTGTTCTTTGCAAAGAACATTCACAGAATTTTCAGCAACCAGTATTGAAATTGACAAATTATAATATTTTTAACCTGTTCTAATTATCAGATAATTAAGTGGCTAGAAGGACAGGAGACTGACTGCTCTGCAAAATAATAATTTACACTGAAACTATCACTCTTATCACTCGACGATTTATGTGCTAAAACACGTATATGTATTAAAAAAAAATGGAACTTACATTTAATTTAAATACTAATCAGAGGACAACTATTGAGATATTGTGACCTTAAGTATGCATTCAGCAATACTCCATCTAAGCTGATATTTCTACAGTCAGACAAAGCACAATGGGATAAATATGATTTATTTTTCTTATTTTGTTTTGAGAAGAGGAAAACAATATTCTGCTTACAGTCTAACAATGAATGCTCTTTGGTCTTTAAAACAACCATGAAATTAGGTGAAGAGGAGAAGCTCTGCCATGTACCTTTACACATTAATTGTATACATTAGGACTGGTACTGATCATTCATTTGGGAATTACTCAGGCTTCCCATGTGGATCTGGCCTACTCAATGTTCACAACAGATGATGTGGTTAAAGGGTACATCCTAAGAATTGCCTGTTTGAGAGTCAAGTTCCTAAATCCCTTACAGAGCTATACACCCCAATGAATGGTGCCTGAAAACTTTTCTTTTTCCTGCAAATTACATTCAGAGAATGTAAAACCCTTTTCAGGTGAACTGCCCTCCTCTTTGATTTTTCTGTGCTTGTGCCAATGGAAAGCATAAAATGAAGTCTTGTTTTCATAGGGGACCAAAGCATCTCTGTGCTAAATTTGATGCTGCAGACTGGATAAATGAATCCTGAATGAATGATGGTCTTACTCCTGTGATATGCACTTTCAGAAAATGCTTCACAGCTCATCTTCCCTTCAAATATATTGAAGTGACATATTTTCTGACCTCTGATGACTTCTGGTTGGACTAATTTGGTCCTAGCAATTGTAAGTGGTTTAGGAAATACTGTGCATTTTAGAACTGAAGCTTTGACATGATACAAGTTAGACCTCGTTGAGCAATCTGGATAATAATGTGTTTTATGGCTTTCAGATGTTCTTGCTGCAGTTTAAAGGTCCATAAATATTTAGAACAGCGAGTCTACAGTCCGTTTATGCCTATTTTATGTAGCATTGTTTTTCTGTATTGAGTTTGTTATTTTCATGCATGACATCTGCATTGTAGTTTTCAAATACGAAATATTTTCATTTTTTTCCTAAAGAGTTTCTTGTTACATGAAGCATTGAGGTGATCAGAACATGAACTGTATTTTAACACCCTCAGACTGGAAGATATCAACAAAGATTAGCCAGAGAAAAATAAAGAAATAATCTATGACAGTGTTGAGAATGATTCTCAGAATTTTAAATACTTGTTAAAGGCTTTGCTGTATTTCACTTCAGTAAACATCATGCTCCAGTTACTACTTGAAACCATAGGGGCATTATCCTGTGCAGCACTTATCAATATTTTAACACGTGAAAGTCAAATGATGTTGAAACATTGAACTATATTTCCATCTGTGCAAGCTAAAATGGTACAAATGCATCCCATGTAATGGAATACTACATCCCCAGTTACTTTCTTACAAGTGATACCTGATTCCTCTGTATTTTCTGTAGTTGTTTCCATTGCTCCGATGGTGCCCAAAGGAAGACTGTCTTTTAAAATTAATGTTTCTAGCATTTAAGAAGTTTTAACCCAACAGGCCTTAATTTCAGAGAAAACAAATGCTTGGAAATTCCTATAAAAATTGGTAACTAATTTTCTGTTGCCCTTGCCTTGGTGTCAAATCTTTCTGTGCAGTTTGTGTGAAAATGGGCACTGGTACCAAAACAGAGACGCTGAGACTGGCTAGAGCACAAATACACTGCTCCCATGAGAGATTCTGGGAGCTTGTGTCCAGTGGAAAAATGTGCGCAATAGGAAGAAAAGAAAGAGGCTGCTGCCAGAGGTCAAGCATTTCAGTGGGGTTTCTCTGAAAACTCTGGAAGGACAATTCCAGTCACAGGCCTGCAATGTGACCTTCACACTCCATGGTCCCAGAGCTCCCTGCATGAGGCACAGCTGGATGGCCTGTCAAAGACTAGACCAACTACCTGGTTTCGCCCCATAAGTCCATGAACCAGAAGCAGGATCACTGCACTGCAAACAGGTGTGACACAGGTATGACGGCATGAGAGTGTGATACCCAGGTCAAGTGTGTCACTTGAGAGTCTGTAGCCCTTCAAGATGTTCTTTTACCAGCAACTCATCAGAGATTAAATGATTGATACCCCTTTCGTGAACCCTGTTCCATGAACTTATCTCCTGTTGCTTATGTTACTGCTGACATAGTGAACCTTCTCTATGGTCACTGAATTTATTTTCTTGCCTTATATCATGCTGATTTGATTTTTTACACAGTCTCCTTGTTTCTCCTGAATTTTCTACCTGAGGCCTTGGCTTATATACTTTATATAATCTTATATACTCTTTTCTACCTGAGACCTTGGTTTATATACTATAACTAGCCATTTACTTCCTTATTTCTTGGAGCTATCTAAAGCTTGCTTTCTCCACGGTCACGTGTCTGTGTTGCTTGTCTGATTTCTTTCCTAGCGAAGCATGCAATGGTGCTTTTTGCTATTTTTTTTAGAAAAGGATTTGAAGACTACCAAATCTGCTTAATTGTGGGGCTGCTTCAGGCACTTCTCTCCTGTCATTCAGGGGCTGCTCATTTGGCTACCATGTTTTACTAGTCATAGCACTACTGGGCTGTAGCATCAAATAAAGCAGACTTTTGGTTTTCCTGCCCATGTTTTCTGTGCACATGGGAGGATGGATTTTTATACTGCAAAATTGCAGGTCTGGACTGTCTTCCCACCTGATCTGATATCTTCATCTAGGTGTTCAGGTAGACTAATGAGTCAAACAGAGAGCTGCAGTGAACAGGAAACTGGTTAAGTGTAGTTGGTCAGGTCTCTTCATTTGGCTGTCACTCCTTTCAGGTTCACCTGTGAGAGCAGCAGTTATATAGGCCATATAAGGCATGATGATTTTCTCTCTGTGCACATTCATACACGTCATGTGGCAATCAGATCTGCGCTTTGCAGTGCCCTGCTCACCAGTAATGGACAGGGCTCCAAAGTGCCCCTTATGCATGTGTCCAGTGAGAAAGCTTTCCTGTTTTCATGGGTTTCCCAGCTTCTTACACTGGCCTTAAATTTTTTCCATTTAATATAACCAACCACTGGACACATTTTTCCCAGGGCTTTGTTGACGCTGCTTTATATTTTTTATTCTCCTTGTGAGGATAACTGCAGTCTATCGCTGTTGTTTAGCAGTGTTTCTTGGAATGAGTTTCAGAAGGCTTCCCATCCACCTGGAAGCGACTTGATCCACTAGCCTGTGAGTGGCTGTAAATGAATTCAGCAGAAGGGTTGCAATCATTTAGTCAATATGTTTCTTCTACAATGTGTACATCTAGAACACCTTCAGAGCTGGTAAAATTATACAGCAGATACTGCTGCTTCATCAGAAGACCAGTCCTAGGGCAGCTCCCCATTACCATGGGATAATCATGGTGCTGGAATTAGTCTTTCCAGTAACATGAGTCTTTTTGTAATGCTCCACTGTTCCCATGATTGATTACAGGTTGAACATTTTCCCTTCTTGTTTTCCACTGGACCTGGACATCTGCATTTTCCATTTGTCTGTCTGCTTAGATTGCTATTTGCCTTTAACTAGAGTGCTTGGGCAGTGATGTTCTCTGTCACTACTGCAACCCTTTCCCCAACAGTTCAGCTGCTCTCTCTATCTGGATTAGCTGCTTCAGGCTGGTGCCTCTTTGTATTCTTTTTTTATAAGCTGCAATGCAGAGTCCCAGGCAACACCGTCATAGTGGTAGGAAATGACAGCAGTGACTGGACATGAGGCAACATCTCTGAGAACCCTGAAAAGGCTCATGTGATTATCATGGTAAGCCAGGAAAAACTGTTCTATATTCAGCGGTTTAACTGGCAACTCTGGAATGGAGACACTGGGGCTCTGTGAAAGATTTTGATTTTTCAAACTCTTGCATGGATCTCCAGCACGTAAATCTCAAAAGACCAGATCAAACATTTGAGTTCCAAGAGGATCAAAGTTAAGATCATAGAGATCATAGGTCCTTCTTAAAAGAAAGCTTGGCCTAGGATTTGTGATGTAGATAATTAGGCAACTCTAGTTCAACAGTAAAATCAGTCTTTGATCAGCTTTTGATAGTAAATGGTAAATACGGTAAACAAATGATTTTAACCAAGGTTGAAGCAGATCTGTGGTGTCTGGATATGCATGTCTGAGTGTCTGCAATGATGCAGGAAATAGGGATAATGCCAGATGAGGTATGTAACACCAATGCCAAGTGTTCTATGTTTGAGGCTCGGGTGACCCTGACTTCTGTTTGTTGTGTACCCCACAACTGATGTTGCCTAAAAGTATACATGTGGGTGCCAGTTATCATCTCTGTTAGGTAAATGCTGAAAGTAGTTTTATACATTATAATACAACTGAAAGTTCATGCAGTACTTTAGATAGGCTTTCACAACTTCTCCTCTCAAAGAAAGATTAAAAAAATCTTCACATTCTCACATAATTATCCTTCATGCCTAGCTTGCTATGCATGCTATGCTTGCTATGCTATCCTACTTTAGTGCTTTTACAAAATGTTTGATCTGGAAATCCAGCACTGTTAGAAGTGTGAGTCCTCGCATACAGGTGGGGGCATTTTCAGTGTACTTTTTGTTCTGGCTGTGCTACGTTTTCTTGCTCAGGACATTTTTTTCTTTGATGTGAACCTCCATAAACTGACTAATGTCATGCTTTTTAATGTACTACAGGTAAAGTAATTCTGCCCTGAGATAACAGATGAGATTCTATACGAATAAATGCATATGGGGGAAAAGCAGCCTATACAGGGTGATGGCTCAAATCTGCAGCATACTCTTGCTATATGTGCCATTTTGCATGTTGTTCTGAGCCCCTCATCTCTAAAAGACTATAGCAAAGCTGGAAAAGGTTCAGAGAAGGGTGACAAGATGGCCAAGTGTCAGGAATAAAATTGTATGAGAAAAAAAGGTGGAAGGTTCAAACCAGAAGAAAGTATTCTTTAATACAACATGTCTGGAAACCATAGGAATGCTCTGCTGCAGGATGCTGTGAATGGTTAAAGATAACCTTGACTGAGAGAGACAAGGAAAATTAGCAGAAGAGAAGGCCATCAATCAAGACTCACTACATACAAATTATTTTGGAACTGTAAATCCCCGAGAAGCAAGCTGTTGGAATGTGGTTATGTGAGTTTGCCCTCTCTTAGAGACAGGTTGCTGTACTGGATGGATCTTTGCTTTGATACACTATGGCTGCTCTTAGCATTTATGTTAGAAGACTTCATATTTCTAAACAAAATGACAGCTGCCCAGTGGTTAGTTTTCCATTCTAGTTCCCGGCCAAAAGTGGAAAACCATATTTGAGCCCCTTCTCTTTGAACCTAGCAGCTGGACCAGGGTCTTCTATTTGTGCCTGGAGTCATGAGCAGCGAAACACGTATTTAATCTACAGCACAGACTCTGCTCTCAAAGATTTGGGTTTGTGCCAACAAGGAACAAAAACACATTTTGAAATTTTTAGTGTTGCTGCAAAGAGAACGAAGCCTTAAAGTGCAGGGTGCATGTTGCTTCCTGATGCCGTCTCTAACAATCTCTCCTGCAAGTGTGTTTTCCCCACATTCAAAGGGAGGAAAGAGCCAATTCATTACTTTCTTCCTTGCCCTCTTTGCTTAAAGAAACTGCTTTTGAAGGTGTGGGTGTCTGCTTTGGTCAACCATTTTGGGGATATTAGGATAGACTTTGGGACCCAGACTAAATGAGACACGTATGGAGTTTCTATACAACTGGATGTCACTTAGTTTGGCAAGATTGTCCTGTACCTGGAAAGGTAGGCAATAAAACTGAAACCCGTTTTCTACCTAACATATGGTATCTAACCCCACTGGAGGCTTGTGCTTGGCAAGCAAAGCAAAAACACTGCAAATTTGATTTAGGCACATATTCAATAGTACTCATATGGTTTCCACACTCTCTGCTTTGGAGACAGGCCAGTGTGCATAAACCAGGGGATATATAATACCAGTAGTATGGAATTCTCTTCCTCTTTTCAGTTTACACTAAAAATTAGGTGTCTTTGTTCAGGAACACAGACCATTCCTTCTGGCAAAATAACCCCCAAACCCCTGGCCTTCCATTCATCTTCCCTGTATGTATAAAACAAGTTATGAGGTCTAAAGGATCACAAGAAGGACAGGAAAATACATTTATATGCTGTCATCTTTATTCATGTTTTGTTCACTTCATCGTTCACAAATGTTATCTGAAGTTCAGAAGTATGTAGAAATCCTAACGCAATGGCAGCTGTAAGGAGCTGATGTCTTCAACAATAAACCATATTGAACATCCATGTTTGAGTTTTCTCTGCCTCAGCTTACCTCCCTAAAAAGAGGAAAGCTGTATCTGCCAGCTGACTTGGCTGGTGCCTTATGGGATTAAACTGGTGACTGGAAAAATGTTTTGATGATCCTGTCTAAAAGACAGTGTGCATTTGTGAGGTGTTATGGTGCTTAAACAATCAGTGATAACATATAAATTCAACTTATTCACTGTACTATGCAAAAGCAATGCATTAGCCTTTTGGACTGCATCAGAGTTTCAGCTTGTGATGGATTAGAGATCTCTCTAAATGCATTAATGCATGCAAGCATAGCCAGACTGATGAGTCTATACTGCAGAGACAAGCTGCTGCGGTATCATTGTCAGCAGGAGCCAGAAAGCGAGGAGACTGCATCAGGGCATGGGTCAAGACAGTGGTTACAGCTACTGTTAAACAATTCAACAGCACAGCAGTTCTTCTTCCTCCTCTGCTGTCTGAAGGTAAATGGTTATCTGAGACATGAACTGGAACATTCAGGTAATGTCACTTTTCATAATATTTTATGTTTGCCTTACTGTGCAAAGCTCCAAAGGGTATGCACTTTTCTTCCATCCTTGTGTTTGGAAGTTTGGACTTGAATCCAAGGGTCTCCACTAGATTGACAAGAGAGTTGTTAATAAGCTGGCCAAGATTTAGCCATGAATATTTTGAACAATAATTGTGAGTTATTTGCAGATGCAAAGGAGAAGGAAAAGAAAACCTGTTGGGCCTGATGATGATCGCAGTTCTATTGAAGTTCTGGTCCTTTCTGGTCCTCCTCTTGATCTGATGAGTGCTACCAGAAGTCCCCGAACCCAAAATTTATATGTGCTCAAGTTCAGGTGGGAATGTCCAGTACCTCCCCCAGGGTGGGGAGTTTCATAAGGGGTGATTTAATTCCGTGAGTTAAAAATATCATGGCATATTTTTGGAATCTTTGATGGTCTAAGTGTTGCAGCTGCCTATTATGCCAGCCCATTGTGGCCCGTGAGCAGAGATAACCCCTCAGGCTGGGTGTGAAGGTGTTAATGCCTTTCCGGAAGGGAGTTACCACAGCTGAGTCATTGGTGTGAAAACAAAAGAACTCCCCCGACTCTGCAGGGGTTCTTTAACACCCAGCTTGTAGCTTGAGGTGTCAGGTGTGCCCTGGGCAGCTGCTGCAAACAATCTATTTGTTACCAGTCCATCAGAAATTACATAGAGGGTGTAGAACACAGTTTTGGTTACATTCACATAGTGATAAACTGATCCCAGCCCCTGAAACTAGGAAAGCTTTTATTGTCTTTCCAGACAATTCATAGTGTTTACTACCTTTGTTCCTAGATGCTGAGAAACTACCTTTCAGTTGCCATTTTTCCCATTCTTTCTGCTCATTTGCTCTCATTCTTCCTCATAGCAAAAATGTTCTTAAACCATTTTCCAGAACAGCTTTCCCCATAAAAGAATATTTTTGCTCTGTCCTCCACAATGCTCTCTTGTGGGCTTATACTCTTAATTTGCTGCTCCACGTGCTGCTATCCTCCTAGACTGTCCGGTGGCAATGTTACTTGACACTTCTAAAATTCAGCTTCAGATGTAACTGCTTTCTGATAAATGAAGTTCCAAGCACATTCATAAGCATATCCTAACTGTACATCTGAACTGTGGGATTATTTTCTCTATTGACCAGCAATCCATATTTTAAGTACCTTGCTGAAGACTACAGTTCTCACGTTACTTTCTGGCACCAACACTGCACGTTTTCAGGCTGTGAGGTGAAACCTACACTGATTTCACAAAGTTGTTGCAAAGGGGTTGCACAAAGGCAGCATCAGAAGCCTGCGTCCTCTGAGCTCTCACAGGACCACAATTTAATACAGGTGAGTTAAAGGTGCTAGTGCAACGAGGCTCTCGGCCTTGGCATGAAATTTATCCATGGTGATTAGAGAAACCCTATCATTTGGACTATTTTGGCACGTTAGGCACTTTCTAAAGCTAAATGAATCCCTTATCCCCTTATAGCTCCTCTCCGTCTGTGAATCTGTTCTGGCCAGCTGCTTGTACTTACTGTCATACAGTCTGTCCTATTTATGCTTCAGTGTGCTCTGTTCTGCATAGGAAATTATTTCTCTTCTACATTAAAGAGTTTTTTTGCTCTTGAATTTCCTATAATGTATTGGTTCCTAACACAAACACACACAAAATCCCAACAAAAATGCAAACCCAATTAATTCTATGACAAAGACCAAAATTAACATAAAAGCAGCTTTATGTTTGTTAGAAAATTTAGAGGGATGTAGTATAACAGATTAGGTGGTGACATGTGAGACAAATGGCCTAATTAATGGCTCACCATTCCAGGGATTTTGTCAGTACACATAGTTATTTTCAGTGGCATTTATTAAGGAATTTGCTGGTGTCCTCCACAGAAACATCTTGAACAATGAACATTCTACTTTTTAACTGAATTATTACACAGATATCAATACGATATCCTCACACTTAGGGGAAATGACTTTCAGAGGAGTATAAATGCAATCCTGAAAATCAGGCCATTTCTTTATGAACCACAAGATAATGTAAGGCCCTTAAGGTGCATGAAATCTGGAGGGGAGAGTTGCCCACTCTGCCTTTCCCTCCACAACTAACTGTGATTGTGCCCAAGCGCTCTTCAGCATGTGAGGATTTTAAGACATATTGTCTCTATTCTTGTTCTATTAACAAGAACCTCCTGCCTCTCAGCACTGTCCAGCCTGGGTGAAAGAATAGGCATTTGGGATTGTACAGGGTTCTTAGTGAAGAGTAGCTTAACATAGTTTAACAGGCTATTTCTGGGATATCCAATACAAGTCATACCAAACTCCCCTTATATTTTAAAGATTGATGTTACTGAATCCTTTTAGCCTCCTTTAATAACCCAGCCAAGACCCAGGAGGTTTGAGTATATCCCACCACAAATAATTCCTATTCCTACTCCTTATAAGGACAGAGGATGCAAAGGAATGAGGAGGGATAGAGTTTTTCAGTTTGCTGGAGCTTAAAGATGCAGATTCCATTTGTCATGTGAAATTAAAGGCGACTGGGTGCATCAGCATTTCTTTAAATCTTTCTGTGGCCTCGAATCTCAAGACCACAAAGATATCTAATTCCACCTGAAGTCAATGGGAGTTGAGCATCAGTCTGAAGACCTAAACCTTACGGAGAATTTTCAAAGGTGCCCAAGGTAGCAATTTCCTGTTAATACTGCATATAACCTCGCTGATTTCCACAGAAGAGGACATAGGGTTTGCCATCTACCTCTGTGAAACACAGAGGTAAACTGAATTGTTACAGATTTAATACATCTGTTAAATCTCACTGTTTCTCTACCTTTTTATCAATGTGCCTAATTCAGTGCTCACAAGTTCTTCCCCTGCAGTTACCAAACATGCTTGTATCTGTGTGTGAAAGTACTCATAGAAGTAGGAGGGACCTACCACAAGTTTTTCCAGGCATTACCGTTTCAACTGCAAAAAGCTGGCAGCAATGTCAAATATTAAGTTATCCAGTGTCTGGGTTTTTTTTTTTAAGCACTGGGATCCTACAAGTCTTTAATCAACAGTGAACTCAGAAAACCTATTTTTGACATGAATTCTAGCTCAGAGAGACGAAAACTAGTTCAACAGCACCCTTAAATAAAGAAACATGACTAAACAGGAGTACATTCTTATTACCAACTAGTTGTCTGTCCTACAGAAAGCAGAACATGCTAATATATGTAACCATAAAGACAGACTCCAAAATATTTAAGTTCATGAGCAGAGGTGTTGACAGTTAAATTGAACTTCTGGCAGGCATTTGCAGCTTGTGAGGGAGCAAATAGCAACTCTTCAGCTTTCAAAACATTTACCAAAGATAATAATTACAAAGCCACATAGTTTCAGAATGACTTTCATTTGTCAGGACAGTTAACAGCAGTGAGAAGCAAAGCCAAGAGAAAAGCCAAATGTTAGCAGGAAAATAGTGACAAATCACTCCATGTAAAGTTGAGCCTTGCAGTATGCCAGGAGAGTGCAGAACCTGCCATCTAGTCCCAGCAGGCCCACACTGAACATGGGAAGGAACCAGGCTGCACTGGGATTGTACCCAAGAGTGTGGTGCAGCCCTGGGGCAGGACATCCAGTCTGACAGGGTCTCTTTCTCTCTTCACCCCTTTCCTAGTCTGAGTGGCTGTGGATAGGACTGCATCATGTCCCAGCCAACAGACTGAGGACTTGTGCTTCATGATGACAAGGAAAAGGGGAGATAAGGAAGAAGGTTTCTAGGAGTAGACAGCAGGGATAACCACCTCTGTGGGAAGGGAAGCATCTGGGATATTATCCTCTTCTGCTCGACTGGAGCAAGTGTATCACTCAGTGGATTTTGTTCCACCTTGTGCCTTGGCATTCATCTCCAACTTCCTTCTCTTCCTGCCTTTCTTCTGTCCTCTCTAGCCAGCGCTCTAGCCTTATTTCTTCTATTCTGTGGCAAAAGTGGCTGCTGGCAGACAGCTATCCAGAGCAAATGCAACTCTTAACTGATCTTTTTTCTGGTTCTCGTTATAGCCACTGCAGCCTGATGAATTTAACACAGACTCAACAAGACATCCCACTCTGCAGGAATGCTTGCAAAAGCTGAACTTAAAATATCAGCTCTGGGCGATGCAAATTTGGGATGTTCTTTCATTTGTAAATGAATTGCAAAGAGCAATCGCTTACCATCTCTATCAATTTCTGTGCAAAATAAACATTGGAAATAAAGGGGTGGGGAAGCACATGAACTGATTTAGGTTAAATAACCTCTGGCAACCTAAAGTGGTTTCAGATACAATTTAGGTTACCTAAGTTTTGTTTTTCAGGTTTTTGCTTTTAAACTCAGCTAACTCTGACCAGTGTTGGTATTCTTCTGCTTTCTGTCTTGGAATAGATCCAGAAATAGCAAAATACATTGCAGAAGATGCTGTTCAGAGAGGAGGTCTGGGGGTACAGAAACAGGACAAAGAGAAATTTTATGAGTGGATATGTTCATATTAATTTTCTGTCCTGATTATGCAGATTAGGAATGTTTCCATAAGCTTGTATTATTTGCAGTGCAGAAAGAAGTCAGCCAGGATGCACACATTCTTGAGCTCTGTCTATTCATATATAAACAACACAGGCTACCCATGCGATATTACTCCTGGGAACAACTCACAGCTATAGCAGCTGCCACCAACTACGTAGCTCCTTACCACGGTTTGGGAATAAACACGCAAGACCAACAGGGCTCAAAGCACATGGAAGCAGATCCTGGGCAGATCTGCCTTTAATGGGGAGCTTTTATAGGGCAGGCTGAGGAGGGTTCTGGAAAAAGGGAGTGGATATGTAAAAACAGGGCTCAAAGCACATGGAAGCAGATCCTGGGCAGATCTGCCTTTAATGGGGAGCTTTTATAGGGCAGGCTGAGGAGGGTTCTGGAAAAAGGGAGTGGATATGTAAAACCAGGAGGGGTTAACATGAATATGTAACAGGGAGGTGGGTACATGACCATAAGGTAACTTGGAAGGGATCTGATTGGGTAGGACACACACATCGCAGTAAGTTGTCCAATAGGAGAAAACTTTACAGCAACACAGGGGAAAGTGCCTGAACATGTCCTGAAACAACAGAATCAACTTAACTATAGGTTTTAGTCAAACAGTTCCTGCAAACAGTCCGTGAGACAAAGGCAGAGTTACTGCTCTTCTCCTCAAGAAACTCTTTCTTCCACAGCAGGTATGATTCATCCTCCTTGCAGTCACCTCCAGCAGCTGCTCAGCTGAGGAGACTATGATAACACTGATCACTCTAACAGCAAATGATATCAAGCATTTGTTTCCTAATATGCAGCTCAGAAAAGAGAATGTAAAAATCTTCTAGTCTTGCAGTGAAGCCACTAGCTGTCTTCAGTGTATTTTAGCAGACACAGAGTGAGGACTAAACTCCCACCAGATACTCTAGTCCAATACTTCCCATGTGGATGAGCCTCAAACAGATTTCTGAGCATAGACAAACTGTAGGGGCTTGCATAACATCACAGACTTGCTGTGATTTGGCAATATCAACAGGAAGATGTTGAGGTGTTACCATAGTACTTTCCTATTCACACTTCAGTAAATAGTTAAAAGGAATATTTAACCATACAATCTCCACACTGTTATTCCTTTGTGACACTTTTTGAAGTGATTCTGCAGATAGATGATACCAGTACTGTGCTGCAGTTTCTGGTCCGTGTAGAAACTCAGCTTGCACAGAATACCTGGCTTTGGAGAAAGCATAAACAGAGTTGGAAGCTTGGTTCATTGAACAGATGTTAAGAAACATAAGGCAATTACAACTCTTTTAACTCAGCCTTTTTGTGTTGAAAGCATTGTGGCATCTACAGAATTATTTATTGTGGACTTCTGTGGGTGCAGTGTGTTACTTCTGCTGTGTCTCCTGTGAAATGCCATCATAAGTACCTGTAGGCACATGGATATGGTCAGATAACTCTGCCAGGGTAGTTCCTAAACCTGAGATGTTTTCTAAGATAACATTTAGGAGCCTTGTAGATCTCATTTTACCCGCAGAAGACCACAGTCAGTCAAATCTGTCTTTAGGAAAGAAGAAGAAAAAGAGGAAATTCCGTTTCTTCCCCAATCACAGGTTTCTGAATGTGTACCGAGGCCCTTGATGGTTCTGGGACTGGTCAAAGGTGATGGTGACAATGACGACAATTTTTTGGAAAAGCAATCATTCATTCGTAATTGGGGCTGTCCTTACAGACTCATATTTTTTGTGGCAGAAGTGTGGGTAGAAGTCATCAACATGCTTGGCCATATCAGCAAAATGAGTTTTTTTTTGGGAGCCTACAGCCACTGCTCCCCCTCAACCAGCCTCACCAAACTCTTGTCTTTGGGGTTAAACCTGCTGTCTTCACTCACACGGATAGTAATAACCTAGCACTGCATGATCAGCCATCTCCAGCCTCACTCACAGAGCCCCCGTGGCTTTCTCTCCTGCACTTGGAAACTACAGGGTTTAGGGCAGTCAAGTGACCATCCAGGCAACTTCCATGCAGTCAGTGTCCAGGGAGTCAAGCCCCACTCTGATCATGTGCTGGGAGGACCAATGTCAGATGAGCTCCACTGGACACATTCGAGTTACATCTGAGCTTCCTTTTGCGGGTTTGTTTTCTGCATGACTGATGTGCCTGGTATCAAAGTGGCTTTGGAGCTGCCCCCAGCACACAGTGGGGATCTACCCTTGGGGCTTGGTGATCCTTCTCTTCTAATTATTTCTAGAGAATTACACAGATGAAGTGTACAGGCGTGATAAGACTTACCATGGATTTAAGGAGTACTTACGTGTGTCATGGGGAAGCTGTGGGAAGCTGCATTCTGCTCAAAATATGTGCATCAGGAATGGATCCTTTCCTTGAAGGGATCTAAAAATACTCCCTGTCACTACAATCGAGTTGTGTAAACCCTCTGCTTATGGGATTAGTGGACTGTATATATAGAAGGCTCAGGACTAGGGTTGCCAAGGTCATACTGTGATATAATATGTGAACTTTGAATTCTATTTTTGTCCCACATCACTGTAACAATGCATTAAGAGCATTTTGCCCCTTTATCTCTCCTTTCTTCCCTTAATTCTCACATCATCCTGGTGTCTTCATACATGAAGGCTGGAATAGTTTTTCTTTTCAACTTCTTGTCATGATGACATCAGGATTGGGACTCCACAGGCTCATACTGAAATAATTGATGCTATTTGCATTTCACATTCTAACAGCTTCATAACAAGATCTCTGTAGACTTGCACTGAAATTGTTTTCCCACTGAAGTCTTACAACACAGCAGCAATATAATGACATTTTAATGGGATCCCTATAGACTTGCTATGAAATTGTCAAGAGAAAATAGTGATGATATTAATTGAATTGGGAATGAATGTTGTCAAAATCAAATATGAAAAGTAATTGCTTTGTTAGAAGAATTGCACAAATTTAGGTGCTGATCCTCTGAAGATGTATGCATGTGAGGAATTTTGCTGATCAAACCAATCCCCTTGAAATGTACTACTCCAGGGAATAAAGTTAGGACCTAGAAGAAATCAATTCATTATATATTCTGTCTTTGTAAACAAAATGATTAACCCAAAGGCAACAATAAAAGTGCCTTAACTGTGACATTTCCTATGCATGTCTGTGCAGATGCTAAGCAGCAGTTACCTGAAAAGCTTGGCACTTGACATCATGCATCCTCTAAGTGTACATAAATAGAGTAACAGTTGCTTAGCTGGTAAAGCCCTTGGGTAAAACCATATTTAAAATGAAGCAACTACTGCTGTAGCAGAACTAGCTTGCCATTCCCAATATCACCCTCCTGCAGATCCCAAAAGCTCAGATACACACCTGCTTTGGAGGCTAAACCCACAGAGAGAAGGGCTGTTCTTTTGAGATCCTTGTGTTTTTCTGAGATATGAGAATGTGTTTGAGAGAAGATTTTCTTTTATTTCTGGTGTGATGAGAAAGGGAAAATTGCTTTAAAAATTGACCTTGCAATTCTCATGTCATCATCTCAGTGTCAGGCTTCGGAGTTCAGTTATTTGAAATTTCAAGAGGCTGCTGGAGTGGCCAGTGCCACCTGACTGTGGAAGACAGAGTGAACCTTCTGAGCTTACTTTCTTGCCTATATTGTATGTAAAAATTATACTAACACCTACCAGCAGTTTTTTAGTTGGTCATAAAATAGCCAAGGCACAGCCAAAAATAATCCCACCTGATTAGAAGGACCTTAAACTGTTATGTCCAACATACGGAGTTCTATCTAGAAATAAAGTGCTTTTTTATAGGGGATATTTCTGAGAGCAGTTCCTTGTAAGCAGAGCCACATGTCAGGAGGAGGTAAGAAGATCAATACACAAAACAAACCATTAGCAATGATAAAATATTCCCTTTCTCTCGAGAGAAGCCTAGAATCATTGATCTGTCGTGGAATCCATGCAGACCTACTCCTCAGATGAACAAAAGACTGAACAATAGAGTCCTGATAGGCAGCCTAATAACTCAGGAAATCAGTGCAGGTTGCTGGGTGAGCTCTGGGCTAGGGGTTCAACCTGCCTTCATGGAAAACAGATCAGAACTTTCATTATCAACTTCAACAGGAGCAAGAGACATTCCTATGTTTGGTAAAACCAAAACTAGGGACTGAGTTGTTAAGGAAAGAATGTAGAGAGGACAACACAGAAAATATTATTATGTCTTTGAATTCACCTCAAATATTGCATGCATTTCTTGCATTTTGTACCAATAAAAGGGTGTAGTTTATTAAAAAAAAAAAAGTAGAAAGAGGGTAAAAAGTTTGATAAGAAGTAGGAAATGGTTTCTGTTTAAGGAGAAATTCAAAAGACCCTTACTTTGTACTAAAGACTGTAAAAGGATAGAGGGCATAAAGAAGGTGAAAAGTGTAGACATAATCCTTACTTCTAACATCATAGGGACATGGCGACACTCAAGAAAGATAACTGCCAAATAAAGGACCAAGTGAACGAAGCCCTTTTTTTTTTTTTTTCACACAACTCAAAACTAAACCGAGGAACTCATTGATGCAGGACATGGTAGATGGCAAAACTGTAAAACGAGTCTGAAAAGGATTATATGCCCTCATGGAAAATAGGTCCACTGGTATATTTTAAAAACTATGGTTTGGATTCAACACTGAGCTCACAAATTCCCTCAATCCAGAGCTAGGTAGATAAACAAGGGAGAAGAGCAATATGTACCTGCTGTAATTCCTACCCTACCCTCTAAAGTATACATTGGAGTTCCTGTCATGGGACTTAACTAGGCGCAGTTGGCTGTGGTGGGACCGAGTGCAGCTGAAGTATTACAGTGTTGTGTGATATAAGTCAGCAGTCTCTCAGCACTGGACAGGTGTCTCGTTGTCAAACCGCTGCTCCATCCAGCACCTCTGTGCCTGTCAATTCTAACTAAATAATGAAGACTTTAGAAAGTAGAAAGCACAGCTGACATCAGGCTTGCATCTATGTACTCTTCCAATGGTCTGGGAGCACTCTGATGCGGCAGAGAGATGCTCCCTATGATGTTTGCTCTGTGTCCAAAAAGAGAGTTTCAAGCAGTAGGTTTACCAGTCCATTACCCCTTCCCAGTCACTGTGCTCCTTGCAGACTAGATGTTCAAGTACACAGTGCCAGTACTTACCTAATGGATTCTGATTCGTCATTTTAATTTTCAGAAATCATATAGTATTATTTAGAAGAACTATTTGCCTTTTGGTTTTGTTTTACCTGTAGGAACAAAACCAGACAGTAAAGCCAGCCATGGCTCCCCTCAGACCACTCCTGAAATGCCTGAAGATGAGCACATCCGACCAGCTCAGCTGTGCTGGAGCTCCTGGCCAAAGAGATCTATTTATTATAGCGTGTGATTGTCAAGTTACTTATTCCAGTGGCTCCATTGCTGCAGTGCAGAAAAACTGGGTGGTCCTTGAGGCCATCGTGAGTGCTCTGCACCTGGGGCTGCAGAAAGTATTAAGAAGTAAAGCATACACAGGGCTGGCTTGATGGACTGTGACCAGTTGGTCCGAAGTTGTGGGAACCACTGAATGAACTGTAATCCTTAAGGGGCCAGAGTCCATTCTCATGTATTCAGAAAGAGACCCATAATTATAACAGCTGAAACCAGATCAGGCACCAGAGCTGGACAAGGGACAAAACATTAAGTTGTTTTATTTCATTCTGACCTCTTTTTATGGCAATAACTGCTAAAAGGAAAACAAATGTTCATAGAGATCTGCTTTGTTCTGCCTTTACATGTGGAGCACACAAGGGGCCTTTTCATGCAGAAAAATGCATAAATCACTCCCCTAGTTTTACTTATGGGAACGCAGCATTTTCATATTAGAGAATACAGCCAGTAATGAGATGCACAGACATCCGACAAGGAAGAGTAAGGATTTCAGAAAAAATAAAGGAGATATGATTTAGATATTAGCCAAAATGAAGCAAGAAGCTCATGAGGAAATGTGATTACAGGAATTATGCAGAGAAAGCATTTCATGTATGTATACAGGGCCAGATTCTCAGCAGCTCTAAGCAGATATAGCTCATACACTTTCAGAGAAAAGACTATGAGAAGTCAGTTCCATGATTGTCTTGGCATCATTCAATTCCTCTTTTTTTTGTGTGCAGCTTTACTCATCTTAAAATTTTTTATTGTTTTTGTAGAGGGTCAGTTTCAGTTGGATTAGTGAACCATTAGGCACCCTGGGTGATGAAAAAACACTAATGCTGATGCAGAAAGGTAGTTGGAACACCTGGAAACAGCGAGAGAGAAGGTGGAAGCAGACCACTGCTAAGCCAATAATATAAGGGCCTTCCAATATTCAGCAGCTGGTCATATAGTGCTTTGAATATAGCAGTTCAAGCAAGAAAACAACCACAGGAAAGGATCAAAACACATGATCTTAAGGTACAATTAAAGTAGGATGACAATGTCCCATCTTATCTTTATCATTCCAATTAAGAGAACTAGATGTTTGCTTCCAATCAGACATCACCTATGTCAGACATTGTAGGACTGCAGTGAATGACAGCAGAGCAAATCTTCATGTATATTATTTTTATTCCAAATACTTTGAAAGCACTTTTGTTATAACTGGTCAAAACATAAAACTTACATTAATAGTAGTAAGCTGTGCTTATTTCAAAGAGGGATTAGAGATTTTTCAGAATCAGTAAATTACCAGTATGTTAGAAAGGACAATATTTGTAATAAGCTTTCAGTTTGTCAGAACAAATGCTATAAAATGTGATTATATAGTAAGAAAGTAAATATAATGTGATGTTGTAGAAAAAATGTCTTTAAAACCAGCTCACGTTTCACTAAACAATTGCTGGAAATGCTAGTCTTGCTGGAAATCATTCCAGCTTCACTAATCAATGAGGAAACTAAAAAAATGCTAATTTCTGGTAGACTGCACCCACTATGACTCTTTCAGAGCACTCCCTTGGTCTACAGCCTGTAACCTTTAAGTACTTATTGTAAATCCTTTGGGAAGGAATTATAGTTTTATTTAGTATTTGTAGCTGCCCTGAATGATTCAGTCTAGATCTATGGCAAAGTTGCTTAAAAAGTACTGGGCAACAAAACTGGCACCATGACATTTTAGCAGAGGATTTGTAAATAAGCATGTTGCAAAATAATCTTGCATCTTTTGTTAGCAGGATGTTGTTTTGCCTCACTAAGGCTCATGCAGCACATAGAGTATGGAAATAAAAGAGAAGCATTCTCAGAAAAAGATGGCAAGATTCATCATAGGTAGTGAGCTGCTTATGAGTGTCAAATTTTCTCATGGACATTTTCATCACAGAAGCAGTTTGGGAAAACTCGGCAGGAGCATTTGTGTGTGCCCTTTCTCCAAAGTGTTAAGCCTCTAGGTCCTGCGTGTTCTACACCTTTTTACCAGCTGATATCATGTCTGAGTTGCAATATGTTATGTGCTCATATCTACACAGTTAAGGCTCGTGAAATAACTACATCAGACAGTTTATGGTTTGCCTCTGCCAAAGACCTGAAGTGGTACTTTGATGATTTCCTTTAGGCAGGCTGTAACCCTTGTTTCCTCAAGTAGAACAATCTACTCACTGTGTCTATCCTGTAAACATTTTGACTGGTCTTTCAGTGCTCTAGCTGTCCCATATGCAGTAAAACATCCCAGATGAAAAAGCTTGTGTAAATAGTGTGTACAGATATCCTTTGGGGAAGACCACAAAGGAGCTACCCAGATTTCTCTGGAAGGCTCTGATACTAACATGGCAAGGGAGCGGAGCAGAGCAATGTAGACACTTCGTGGTAGTTCATTCTGTTGTTCTGCGAAAGAGGCCAGAGTATGAAAACTCAGATGACATCATTGCCCTTGCCACTGTACCTCTAAGTGAACCGCATAGCTACAGGGGCTATGTGTGTGCTTTATGTGTCAGCTGTGCAGTCCTGCAAATATCTTGAAGATCATTTTGCTCCCAGGACACAAATTCCTGTCTGTACAGTTGCTCTACGGACAGAGGTGCTTTAAAATTCTTTCTACCCCCTAGATTGGTACCAGAGGGGTCTCTTTGGGGAATGCTAACTATCTTTGTCTCTCCAGTGTCTACCACTTACTGTTTTCCAAAGGCCTTGGAGATGACCAGACCAATCTCCCTTGAGTCTGCAGGACAAACCCTGCTGCAAACAAGGCCATGTTTATCTATTCCTTAGGGAAGAACAGGCTGTTACTTTCAAGAGAAAGGACTCAAGTTTTACATGAGTTACTCATCAACCTTATCTGCTCTTGAGAATAAACTGTGTAAATGGGATACTTATCTAATTGAAAGTCCCATCTGGACACCATTTGGAAGGCTGGGTAAAGATACTCAGGTTGGCTGCTGTGTTAAACAAGGAAAGTGAGGAAGAAAGCCGTGGTCTGGCCTTAATATTTTTGGAAGAGGGCCATATCTTACTGCAAAGAATTGAATAGAAAATCTTGTAGCCTGAGTGAGCCCTAAAATAAAACAATTCCACATGCAGAGAGGAGAAAAGCCTTGCTATATAAAGGATGATTTGCATTCAGATTCAATTACTATTCCAACCAGTATGTGGCATCCCACCTCATAATGGCAGTCCTGAAGATTTAAAATAAGTTTACCATCAAATAATACACCAAAGCTTTCATGCAAACCTGTATTTGATTCAAATTACTCATGCTGTGGTAGTTTGAACATGCATCCTTCTGTATATGGTCTTGATCAAAACTGGCAGGCAAAACACAAAGAGCAGTGTCAATTAAACTCTATGGGCGAAGAGGAATGTATGAAACATAAACAAGAAGTAGCAGTATGTCAAGGATTCTTGCCATCTATTGTTTGATGTGGTGGTTGATGTGTAGTTCAGATGGACGCTTCATTCATGAAGTGATCCTGTAATCAGATTTGCACAGGAAATGCATCATTTTCAGACCTCATGTGTCTGCTCTCCCTCAGGATAAAGCACTCTGGGAAACCATGGTTTAAATAACGATGGATGTCACTTGCTGAAGTCAAACCTTGCTATTTGTAGCCTTCTCCACTCCTAGGAAAGGAAAATCACTGCAGGTGCCACAGGCAGATACCTCAGTGAGGCAAACATTGTGATTTTAATGCCATCTACAGAATGTTTACTCAACATACCCATAGCTCAGTGTGGCTAAAAGCCGTAACCCAGTTTTTTTCTTTTTTCTTTTTTCCCACCTGGTGGGATGGAAGAAAGTTGACATCTGGACACTTTCGCATGTGTTTTCAAATCATTTTTGAGCATCTAAGTAGGGAGCTTATGATATGTTGGGTTTGGAACCTAGTGTGTAGTACTACACTTGTAGAGGTAAATCACTGTTCTCCAATAGATATTGGGGGGCTGTGACTCCCTAGGGACACTCATTCAAGCATTTCATGCAATAAAAAATAACAGGCATGTGTTTTCCTGAATAGGGGAGTAAGTGCTGCAGACTTTTAAACATGGAAAATGTCTGTGCACAAATACACATTTGTATGTTTATATATATATATATATATATATGCATACACATGTCTTCCTACTATGAAAACAACTGACTGCTTTAATAAACTGCTTTCATTCTGAGATCATAATCACTCTTGCATGCATATGTGCACACACACAAAGGGATAGAGACAACTGGATCTCTAAATAGAAATGTACACGTTCTGGCTGTTTTTGGCTTTGCTTTTCTCTCCAAGCCTTCCAGGCAAATGGCAGCAAGGCTCTGACTCTTTCCAAGCTTGTTCCTCCTGAGGCTTGTTTGTCTGAGTTCAGGCCTCTCACAGGGAGCACGCTGAGCTGAGCTACCTAAAAATCTGCCCTGCATCCTTTCTGGCATCTATGCTGGGTATGTGAACAAGATTATGTTACCTTCTTGAGGTAGACTTAAGAGTTAAGTCCTGCATTTAAGGCATATCAATAGTGTATGTTAGGTGTGCACACTCCTGCAAGCAAAAGGATTGCATTGTGACATGAAAAGTGATAGGAAGCACCAGCCTCAGGTTTCCTCAGCCCCAGTGAGCAGTTTAACAAGGCTTCATGATGCATGTCTCCTCTGCTGCCATGCCCGTAGGACATGCTGTGTGTCTTTATTCCTTGTGCCTACTATATCACCTCATCTGTAATTATAAATATATGTTTAGTGTCACTTCAAAGCCTCCCCTTGACAGGTGTGTTCCCTTTTCAGGGATTTTGAATCTCTGACATTCTTTCTTCAGAAACTCTGGAGTAGGGTGTGATAGCCTCCTGGTGACCTGTGTTCAAAGGGACTGTCAGAGAAAGCCCATTGCAATGCAGAGAGAAAATTGACTTTTGTGTCACCTATTGAACATGCACTGGCTTCTAAAACAAGAGGCCATTTTCTATGCTTGACTGTTTTTAACCTGGAAGGTATTTAATGATGGGTATGGAAAGTGGATTTGTAAGACATAAAAAGGTTAGCAGTAGTTTAGACTTTCCATCAGGTATGTTTGATGAACAAAAAAACCCCTTTCCCAACTGTGTTTACTCATTACATATATTTTATACAGTCCAGCCATGGAAGCTGGAACTTGGCTAACCCATTTATTCCTTTTGTGGCATTTTCCTGCAAAGTGGCCACTATTTTTTTAGAAGTATCCATCTGTCAGTTTATTATATTATTATATTACAGTACCATCTAGAGGTCCCAAATGGGATCAGGGCTTTTTAGCATTCAGTTGTCATCTGGGAGAAAAAATGTACAACCTCATTAGATAAGAGGAAAAAAATAATTCCTGTCCCTATCTCATAAATTACATTACCGACACTATTGTATAAATTTCTCATACAGTAAGATGCATGCAGTCAGTCAAGGAATACAGACCTGACAGGTCTGTCATTTTGAATAGGACTATATTGTTTTTAAAGACAATGCACTGGCCTACACAGATTCCTCCAGAAATCTACTGGATTTCTGGCTGTCTGGCAGCCATCAAGAACTCCCAGACAAAAAGGCTGCTGTGCAGATCAGCACCTCTCAGACACATCCAGTTACTTCCTTGGGACTGGCCAAGAGGTATGGAAATGAGAGACAGAGCTGGGATATGAACTAGGTCTGCTGAGTGTTAATCACAAGGCTCTCCTGCTGCCTTACTGTTCATTGGTCATAGTCACCTGAAAATGAGAAAAACATTGACTGGCAAACTTTCATCTTCTTTTTAAGGGGTTCATATTTTTGAAAGACTTTTCATCACATAGGATCTATGAAGATATTTCTGAGAGGGTGAGTTTTCAGACCTTTAGCCTCTGACCTAAAGGAAGTCTTTTTATAGACTTCCTATGAAAATCCCACAGTGTAATGCCACCGGTGATGGCAGTACTACAACCCAAATTCATGGCAAATTTGGTCCATGATTTAGAATTACTATATGGAGCTGGAATCCATAAGCAATTTGAAATATCTTTACTCAGATAGGCTGAGCATTATTTTCCCAGAAGGCAGCAAGGCAGAAGTTGATCCTTATGAATGTAGATAAATACAATAAATTTGTACAAATTAACATATCCAAATCACCTAACTGAGGTACAGCAACACTTAACTATAAGCCCCTTTAGCTCCAGGAAGAAGACCTGGTGCATCTAAATGAGTCAGATAGGCCAAACATACAGTTAATAAGTGGATGCAGGAGTCTCCGAATGGCAATCCAGAAAGCTGGTGTGTTGTGTGGGAACTGTGAAGAGACAAATCACAAAACAGGCTAGATGCATGGCAGCAAAATATCTGAAAATTCTTCCGTCTTCAGATGCTTTCATTCACCTGGGAATTAGAATGCTTTGCTAAGATTATGGGTGAAGAGGAATGTCAGCACAAAAAAAAAAAAAAAAAGTCTATCAGGCATTCATACCAATGCCCCGTTCCTCCCTTTTTCTTCTGAGAAGTAAGCTTGCTGTGTGGCTGGAAATGCAAAGTCACAAGGCCAGGAAGGATGGCAAAAGCAAGGACAGTCCCGCACTAAAGGCAGAAAGCTCAGTTAAGGGAGATAGCAAATAGTTACTTCAGTCTGTATCTCTGTTCAATCTTTGACAGTATGAAGGACAAAACATGTCTTAGAGACACTAATTATAAGTGAAAATGTGGTCTGTATTTTGCCTTTGTTGCAAGAGAAGTTCGGGACTTTGCAGTCTACCATCCCGGCTCTGCATCAGCTGAGACTGCAGCAGTTTTAATTTTCACATTTTGACGCTTTGTCTTGCCTGGTCTTATCTAAATCTAGCAAGAACTATGAATGTTCAGCTCTTCTGCTACCAGGTGTTTGCATACTCAACCTTCCTGAGGCATGTCTTGACTAAGGGAAAGTATTTTCTGGGGTTGTTTTTGTAAATGAGGGTGTTTGGTAACCTGGGATCTACTAAACTGTTGACATTTAATCTCATTTCTGTGTATCTACTAATAAGGTGTCCAAGACCTCTTACGTATTTTTGATCAGCTGTCATTCATCTGTTAAGGATGCTATGACAAACTTTGAGCACAAAAAGGAAATCTGTTCCTTCTGCTATTGCACACCAGGGTATTTGGGGCCATCTGCTAAGAGTGACTGTATTGGTATATATTTAAGGAATGTTGTGTGGCTACATGACCACTCTTTGCTCCGGACTGGGGTGAACTCAGAGTGCACAGGGTGAGAAAGGCAGGGAATGCCAGCTTGATAGAAGAAAAAGGACAACAGATCCTCCATGCTGGACCCATCTCTGGTCTCATAAGATCTATGCAAAGCTTGTGTGAGCTTTGTTGATAAAAGGTTGTTTTTCTAAAAAGAGCCAGAGAGAAAGACCACTGAGGAGAAATCTCATAGGACTCTGAAAATTTGAGCTTTAGAAAAGAAACTATGAACCAAAAAAATTAGATGCTATGATTAAACTTTTATAGAAAATGACACTGATCTTGAGGAAAGTAAACCCTTACAGTTCCTATGGCTCAACTCCACAGATACTGTATTGTGATGTATCTATTTTTAATGAATAAAAGGTGGTGCTAGACACTGACGACCTTTGTGACTCTGGACCCAAGATCCTAAGACCTCTGGATAGCTGGGCTACAGGGCAGTCGGCTCTATTCAAGTTGCCTGCAAGAGCAAATCACAGTAGCTGGCTTTGTGCCATTGTACCTGTCCCAGTGGAGGCTAAATACTGTGTTGTATGACTGACCTACATATCATTATAGAAGAGAAATGTTCCCTGCTGCAGTTTCTGCCAAGTGCTATAGAGCTCTGATTGGACAGATGAATGATGGCAAATGCACTCCTAATAAAGCCAATGCCATTAAGTTAGAAAATGAGGCTGCTGTCATGTATGAGTGGTGGCAGAAGCATTTCTAGCTTAACAAGGTCTGACAAGACCTCCTCAACATGCTCAAATGAAATCAATGTCAACACCTAATCAGTTAAGCAGGTAATGGATTATTTAAAAAAATTTAAACTGTAGCTGCATTAGCTCATTTAGAAAGAAGGAACACATGACTCCTACAGATAATGTAACATATTTTAATAGTTGTCACATTTACCAGGTTCAAGGAGAAGCTGCTTTATCCTGAAGAGCTGTGTACAGCGGCATGGCGGCAAAATGTAGGGCATGTCATGAATCTATGGACAAAGGAATTTGCAGGCTTTATCAGTCACTGCCTGGGTTTGCATAACAGATCGGCTCAATGAAATATACATGAACAGCATCTGTTTCTGCTTTTAAGATCACAGCATGCAATGTGAACCACCACCCACTGGATAGAAACTGGGTGATAGGAAGAGAATCCAACACTTTGATGAGCAACAGATAAACTATTTGCTGTCATTGCCAGGAAGCTAGGAAAGAGGCTGAAGGGAGTGTGGACAAATGGCCTCAACTTGAGTGTCCTTAGGCTCTCTTGAGTTAACTAGAGAAGTTAGAATCATAACCAACACTCTCAGATAGGGAGCGGAGAGTACTCCTACACTTGCATACTTACTACGATGGTTTAGAATAAATCCCAAGCCCTGGGGTCTAGTCATTGATCAGCCCACAGAAATGAGGCAGGTATTTGCAAAGTGCTGACATACAAAGGTTCTTACACCTCTCTCTGCAACACCTGCAATGTGTCAGTGTCCAGGACAGGCCAATGGACTGGGTGCCTATTCCTGTGTTCCTAAGAAAAAAGTGGTTTAGAAAACAGCCCTGAGAATCACCACCTGGAGCTTCTGATGCTTCTCACCTGAGAAAACTGGCAATGTTCTGCACTGAATTGCATTTGGTTCCTGATCCCTGCTTCACTTGCTGTTCCAAGGCTGCCCCTGTTCTTCCCTCTCCGGTCCACATCTCTGCAGTTCCAGCAACAGGTCTTTTTCCCCAGTACTCACCACCATCTCTTTTACAACCATCTCATGTCTCATCTCTGGACCGGAAAACCCACGGCTTTGCTCTCACCCTGGTTTAAATGAGGAGCAACTCTGAGCTGATTCAGTAGACAACCACAGAACTGGAGGAGGTGAAATGAGAACAACTGGGGTAGTTTCACCTTTTATATATATATATATATATATATATATATGTATTTTTTTTTAGCCCCTCGCTGCTGCTACCAAGACCCACTGGAGGCAGGTTGTGCGTGTGCGATGTGCAAGCCTGAGGCCATCACGGGCGAGCTCCCCTGCCAAGTTATTAGTCTGATGTGTCTAAGTCACATAGAGACCAAGAGTTCGGAACGTAAGACCTTCACTGCGTTTTAATGGATCTTCAGGTGTCGTAAACTATCACTGTATCATGAAAGTCGGGGGTTTATTAATACACACCGGGAGACTGGGAGTCGCGAAGCTTTTCTTCCCTAAAACTCCGCCAATAATCAGCTGCCCGCCGCCTGTCCCTTCAGGTGAGAAACCCTCATTTAGCTTACCGGTGCCTCTAACGGCGCTCTGTAAATTAGTCCGAGAAGCTTCTCCTCCTCCCGCGGCCGGGCCGATGTCCCGGGGCCGGGCCGGTGTCCCGGGCCGCGTCCGCGATGCCGAGCGGGAGCGCCTCGCTGCTTCCCCGCCGCCGGCCGGCAGGTGGCGCCGCGGGCTCAGCCAGGGCCGGCGGCCGCGCCCCCGCCCGCCGGCACCGCCCGGGGCGGGGCGGGGCGGCCTGAGGGCAGCGCGCCGGGAGAGGCCGCCGGAACGGTGGGGCCTGAGGGGGTCGGGGCGCTTCGGGTGTCGCTGTGGCGACACCAGGCTGCAGGAGGGGGACAAAATCTGACGTTGGGTGGCACAGGCCCCCCCCTGACGGCGTGGCGTGGAAGCCAGACCGGCCGCACAAGAGGCAGTCGAAGAGGCACGTAGGAGGGCTTATTGACCAGTCTGATTAGGTGCTAGAGGAGAAGAGATTAGTTCTCAGCACAGTGAAGACCATTTTGTTGTAATATGAAGCTCAAAATTGGTGTCTCCACTGTAACACGCAGGTTGAACCAAATTAAAGATTTGGTTTACTTTGTTTTTAATGCCTAGATTTCATAGCCCTAGAGGTCCGTCCAAATCTTCTGCAGGAACCCTGGTTATCATCAATAGTTCTCGCTTCTTTCTAATCTGAGATTCCCTGTTACCTCAGAGGGAGTAGGTCTTCAAAGTGAGATACTCATCATACTTCAGAGCTTACCCATTATTTTGTGGGCTATCTGAACTACCATGCTGACCATCTAGATGGTGCTGCCTGTATTTTTAAAGCTAATGCTTGCAGCTGGAAGAGGTGAGCCCTGCTCTGTCTACTGTCTTTGCCTTCATGTCATGTGGCTAAATGGGGAACACTCCACTCATTACCAATCCAGACGCTGGGCTATTCTAGAGTTTTTTGAGCTCCTCTCTTTCTCAAGAAGGTTGTCTCCTACCCTTTTGTGGGATGGTGACTGGGGGGCTTCTTGCAGCCTACTCTAAATGAGATGTTAAGAGCCATTTCGTTTTCAAACCAGTACATTAAGAGATAAATCACCAATGTTGGGAGGAACACGGTGAGAAACTCCCAAAACAAAATAAAAATGTTTAATACAGATCTCATCAAGAATTAGTTTCCCTTCTTTCCCCAGCAGGTTGGCCTTTCTTAATTAGATAATTCTGTATTTTCAGATGGTAAAATATTTTCACGTGAATTTCTCTTAGTTTTGACCAGAACAGGAGTTTTCCACTTCTAGTTTGACTTTCTGGCTGTGTACAACCTTCCATCCTGAATATTCCTAATACCCAGGGCTGAAAATTAGTCTTTAATACCGTATGTGCAATAAACTCATCACTTCAGGGAAGCATTAGACCTCTTTTACGTGTGCAAACTGATCATGACTGTCAAGAAAGAATCCTAATGAGGTAAATTAATCATTCATTTTCCTATGTAGTCACAAAACTGGATGTTGAAAGAAGTATGTTAAATATATATGCATTTTATTAGATTGGTTTGTAATGAAGTCTTACCTGGACATTAATTTTAAATTCCTAAGAGCATGCACGAAGTTGGAAAGGTGCCTAAATGGCTCTGAAAAAAAGCATCAAGGTTAATGGTAGTGTATCAAATCAAGAAAGAAATATTTAGTGAGAGCAATACTTGACACCATCTTTGACAACTTCATTAATAATCAGAAGAAATGCAATACATATCAGTGACACTTTCAAGTCACACTGGGTTAAGAAATGTTGCTGAATTGAGAATGAAACAAATAAATCCAGAGACATTAAAATATGAGTAGAAAATATCTTTGAGAACAAAAATATTTGTTCGAATATGATTTTTTTGAGAAACAAATACAACCTAGAGATGTCTATGAAAAGTAATTAATGGATAGTAAAAATCAGGCAAGTTAATGAGTGTCAGGGTGGATATGTCCCTTCACTACAATGCTGTGTCAGTCCAAGGTGGGGTAACTGATCTACATGTTTGTTTATGTCATAGAGTTGCAACAGCTCTCATGTGATCCCACTCCACTGCTATGTTATGTTAAACTCAGAACAGTATTATTTGAACAGTAGGGACATACTGGTGAAACTTTGGGAGAAATCAACAGAAGCAATCTGAGATTTAACAGAAAAGAGGTAGGGGTGTATATGTAAAACACTGCATAAAATGTGAGATGTATATAAGGGGATTTATCCTTAGGCCGGGACAAATCAGGATGTGTGTCTTTTCCCTAGTAAAGGCAGAGAACTGTAAAATATCATCCTGTATGCATAGGACAGACACATAGACAGTTCTCAAGGCAGTGCCAATAAGACTCACAATCCATGCACTGGATACTATTCGTTCTAAAGCTCATTATGGATGCCTCCTGTCTAATTCTGAAGGTGGATTGTTCTGTCACTGATGACACTGAAAGGTAAAGTGTAAGCTTACAACTTTAATCTGTGAATTCCATGCAATAAATGAGAGTGGCAAAACAGTATTTCCTCTAAAACCCATACTTATGTTCAGAAGGAAAACATGAGTAGATAAAAGGAAATTAGCACCTTTTAGAGACCATGTACATTACCTGGAAGATTTTGTCAGCACAGAACCAGTAATTGACTTACTGATGGTGTTTTACCGGTCAAACTCTGCCACAGTCACCATTTCCTTAGCAATGTGATTAGGAATTCTGGGAGAACAGACTCTGATGAAATGCTTACTGCACACTACATTATGTCCTATCAGATCACAAAACCTGCACTGTTACTAACTGTGATAGAGAACGCTGATGGCAGTGAAAGGTAAAATACAGGTTTATGGCTTTGCAGTGTGAGAAAACAAAGCTGTGTAATCAATAGCAGCATTCTTTAGAGGTCACAGTAATGCCAGTCTCAATGGAGGAAGCTCCACATCATAGGTAAAGGAGGCTAGACTTTGTGCAGGACATGATAAAATGTGTCAGTGATAGTTCCACCTGTGCCTCTCAGGTGCTCAGGAAATTTATAAGGCTCTTTTGGTTGAGAGTTTTGATCTACAAATGAGTCTTAAAAGGTGTTTAACATTGGGCTATCAGTAGTTTGGGTTACCAGGCTTGTTAGCCAGTTTCCTGTCACAGATTGCTTACCAGTGAGATCCTCATGCTGCTTTTGCTTACAGGTGCTTATAGCTGTACCAGTGTCCTGAAGCACACAGGTCACACTGAATGTTTCTCATGCTGATGTTCTCTCTGTAATGGACAGCCAAATTAGCCCATTTATCTGTTTTGAGGAGTTGGGTGTGGGTTCCAAGTAGCATACTGTCCCCTTCTTTTATTTTTAAGCATTGTCATTTAGATCCCTGGATCTGGTTTAAAAACCAAACAGATGGCAAGTCCACCGTTTCAGCACAACCACGGATGAAAAGCAGCATTGCATTCCACCCCCTATTTAAATTGGATAAACTCATTTCTTTGTAAATTACAGAACAAAATCGGTGAAATATCAATGTCTCTGATCTGCTTGTATGCAAAGCAGTGATTTTATTTCTGGTTTCATGTAACCAGAGACTAGATACATTTGCCACAAAGTTAAAAGGCAAGATTAGTTGCTATTATGCCATAAATAAATGCCAGGTTTTATTGGCTCTGTCTGGCTTCTGTCCTCACTGCCTCCCCTCCAGCTTTCCCCAGCCAGTGCTGCTGCACCAGCTGGACATGGCAATGCTGGTGGTTTACACCTGAGTGGGAAACACTGGGACCAGCAACCACAGGTTTCCAAATCTGTATTTAGGAAATACACACAAATGTTGTACTAACTCTTCTGATCTACCCAGCTTTATTGACTCCTTGGACACTAGGGATTTGCAAAAGAAATGAGGAAACATTGATTATGCCAATATGTCCTCTTGACACACGTAACACAATCAGATTTTGCAGATGAAGTGCTAGTGAGTGCTGGTGGCAGTGGGTGCATGGGCTGGCTCTGGGTCGATAAAACCCAGCCACCCATTTTTACCTCCATGTTGCCTCATTTCAGCTCCTTGCTGGGCTCTGCTTACGCATCAGTCTGCTCCGCTGATTGCTGGGTCACTAACTGTGCTGCAGCGCTGACTCACTGACACCATTTCATTTCTGCATGACATAACAGAACAGGCCTTGGAGATTCCTTTATAATGCCACAGATAGACATAAACAGATGCTCCAAACAGATGTAATCAAACACAGATGTGATCTGAAGATTCCCAGGCAGGCTCTGGGGTCCAGCCAAGCTACATGTAGCGCAGACTGACAGCGAGCTGGAAATGTGGCGAGGGGCTCACCTTTCCCTCCTGCTGATGCTGGTTGAGAAGGGAGAGATAGGTATGGCAGATACAAACATGCACCAGCTGCTGGGGGGCACCCAGGGGTGGCCAAGCTGCAGGAGGGGCCTCGTCATTCTCCATGTAGTGCCTGCCCCTGCCTGGTGCTGGGTGCAAGGCTACAGGCATTGTTGTTCTTGGAGGATCTTGTAGTAGATGATTTGGTCAGAGTCAGCTGTTTCTGTTACCAGAATCCACCCAAGGAGCCTGCTCTTCCAAAGAGGCCCTGGTCCTTTCCTTTTAGTGGGTGGTGAGCAGCAAGGGGTGAGTTTTCTGTAACTAGTGGAGGGCATTAAACCCATTCCTACTCATATAAAACTACTTATCCTGAGGCACATTCATTGAAGGGAAGTCAAGGAGATTGCAGAGTGAGGAAAGGGGAGTGAATGCCAGAAATGAAGAATGGGGAGAGTGGGTCTTTCTTTTCACGTCATGCCTGTGTCTGGTGCTGCTGTTTGGGATCTACTGATTCCCTGTGTTTTCTTCTCCAGAACTGCCTGGTTCTCTTCTCACAAAAAAAAAGATACATTTGCTGGAGATTTATGGAGGAGACGGGTCAGAAGGTGAACAGTGACAAAAATAAATGTTTTGCATAAGATGGTGCCACCTAGAGCAAGTCCCAAACTGGAGGTGAATACTTGGTGGGGGCAGGGAACAGCTGGACCCATTTCAAGGAAATTTTTACGAAAGAATTTCTTCATTTAGAATCCTAGAATATAGGGGTGGAAAAAGTCCTCGAGTCGTAGTTATCTAAGCAAATGCAATGTGCGTTTCTATGAGAGAGAATTAATCACTTCTTAAATTGACTCATGCTATGGGCTTGATCCAAAGTCCATGGAAAAACTCTGACTGACTTCACAGCTCCTTGGGGTGTAGGTGGGAACTTTGCCACTGTCTTCAAAAAGAACAGGGCCAGGCTTTAGCTCTTGGCTGAAAAACAAATCAAGAAAAAGACAGAAATCCTTTTCAAAAGCTTTAGAAAGAATTTATTATTTGAATTTCTGTAGCCATACTGATATTGATAACATTAAATGGCCATGAATTTATGTGTTAAAGTGTGTTGTACCTAAATAGAAATTGTGTACATATCTGCTTACATATTTGTTGTACATAAATCACTTAATAGGAAATGTAATCATAAGGTCGTATAGATTGAAAGTAACATATTAAATAACATCTTTGAGTCTTTTGGAACTATAATCAATTGTTTTGTGGTTAGTGCAGATGACCACTTTTCAAAATAGCTGCTTTGTTTTGCTTTTCTCTACAGAAATGAGCTGGGTGTCAGTAACTATGATTTCAACAGACCAGGCAGGTGGAGATTTTTTCAAAAGCTTATACTGATCAATTTGAAGACAATATGAACAGTATTAATAGAAAACATAAAATATCCATTTGTCAAAGTCCATTTTTGCGCAATATGCCTGCAGAAAAAGAAATTAGAATTTTAACAACGTTTCAATGTAAAAACCTCTTAAGACATTGAAATGGTTGAAAAGTTTTGGAGAGGTCTTTTGAAATGGAGTAGTCGATTAAATTTAGATTTAGATTAATATACAGTGTATTCATACAGTGGTATTTTTAGAAAGAGGCTGAGATTGTGTTCGCAACTATGTGAACAAAGGAAAAAATAAAGATTCTCAACACTTTCTGAGACTCTTTTCTATATCCCATTTCTTTAACTTCTTTTAGATGTTCCATCTCTATAAATAGGTGGCACCAAACTAAACTGGTTTTGACCTGAGCTGCCCTTGTCATCAAAACTGTCCTCGGGAAGTACTGACTCTCACCGGCTCCACGTTCATCTAGGGTTGACTTAAACATGTGTTTTGCGTTCAAGAATGCCCTGTAAATATAAATAACTATTACGACTCGAGGACATTTAATGACAAAAATGTGCTAATGCCGTGCTGACGACGTTCGCCCTTGAATTACATTCCTTATAAGGGCGATGCTGCTCGACCCGGCCAAGCGGGCTGCGGGGTGGCCCTGCCGAGAGGTGTCCCCTCTCTCACTGTCTCAGCCACCCTCTCATCTTTGTCCCGAGTAAAATAACCTAAAGCAAAGATGTGTGCCCCCACCCCACGAGGAGGACCGTCACAGCCCACTGCAGGGAAGCTCACCTACCGGCCTCACAGTCGGTAACACGAAACACCGGGAAACGGGAAAGCAAACCCACCTCTCCCTCTAAAAACTCTTGCTCCTCCGAGCTGCGAAAAGGATGGGGGGTTTTAGACAACAAATAAATATAAATAAATATAAGTATAAATATAAGTATATAGAAATATGAATATAAGAAACGTCCAGCCCCACGCTGCCGCGGGACCAAGAAGGACAGCTCCGCCGGAACCCCATTACTCGCCAGGCAGCGATGGGAGACGGGAAGACGCAGGGGTAGCTCCCACCGGTGTGCGAGGAGCGGACACGCGTGTGCTGACGACTCGTCCCTTTCTTGCCCTCGCCCAGCTCGCAGGGCAGATCGAGGTGCAGGGCTGTGTTCGCTGGGGGTTTTTGGTATCAGCGGCCGTGGCCTCGCTTGGCAGCTCGCCCCAGCTCCGAGGCCCGAGTCGGGGCTCGGAAGGGCTGATGAGGGCCCTCCCGCCCAGCTCCCGGTGCTGCTGCAAGGGACGCACCTACCCCCCCCGAGGAACCGCTTTTAATTAGGAGCGGTAATGACCTTCTCCTCGGCCGGGGGAGGCGAGTCAAGTGCTTTTGCACTCCCGGCCGTGATCCAGCTTTCATTGACGGCTTTGCTGGAGATGCTCGACCCATGTTAAAGTTGCCGTAACAGGAGGGTTAAAAAATCCCCTGACCGCCGGAGGGGCCCCCGCCGCGTCAGCGATCCCCGCGGGTCCCACCGGCAGCGGGCTGCGGCAGTGCGGGGCGAAGGGCGGCCCCAGCGCCTCACGTCTTCCCCCATCACCCTGGTACCACTTCTGTCTCTCATACGTCCAAAACTGACAGAGGGAGGCAACGGGTTTGTTCTCCTGTTTTCACATTTCGAGGGAAGATACCAGTTTCCCCGGCGGTAACAGTTCCTTCCCCCGCCTCTGCGTCTTCCCTGCTGGAAAAAGAAAAATCCCAACGAGGCCCCAGGCAGACGGGTGGGTTACGGCACGGCCGCCGCCGTGGCTCTGGGCTGAAGATGCCCCCTTGGGGTGAGCCCACCGGTGTCCTCGCCGATGCCCCCCACCTTAGACCCGCCTCTGGCCCAGGCACGTCGGCGTTCGCCCGGCCACGGAGCGCGGAGATAGAGCTTGCCTCTGCTGCTTGTATAGCAGACAAGCCGCTTCAGAGGGTGCCCAGGGCTTCAGGAGTGAGGGAAGAACCTGCACCGAGGCGGGTTAAGCGGGGGCACAGCAGCTGCCGGGACCTGCTCCCACCAACATCAAAATGGCACGCGGGGCTTTGTTGGCTCGATTGGCCCCTCTGAGGCGGCATCTTTCGAGAACTGTAAAGAAAATACTGTCTTGCAGTCACTGTAATCCACGGTTTTCATTTACTATTATTCAATCAGGATTTATCTCTGTTTTTTTAGGAGGCTACTTTTCCAGCACTGTTACTCGATACTGATCCATTAAATCATTCCAGCTGAGAGATTAAATGTATGATTTGCAACCAGCTGGATTTCTTAAATGGTGTCTTCGCCTCCCTTCAGAATATGAGCAGACTCGACGAGAAATCACTTTGCTTTGGCATGGAAACTCGCACATTTGCCCGAAAATTACCACACGGAGTTCATTCAATGCCAACAGTATTCTCTTCCTTTCTCTTCACTGGATTAGATTTCCCCCAGCCATAAAATACCTCCAAAAGGGAGATACCATCGAAATGGCAACGCATGCCAAGCGAGAGGGTAGGCAACAGGCTTAAGCCTTCCCTCGTACTAACACCGCAGCCGCTCTCTGCGTCTCAGGGCTGCCCCGACTCCAGTGAGCCCATACAAGCGGCGCCGACCCCGGGAAGGGGCAGCCGGGGAGCTGCTGGGCACTTACCAGGGGCTGGGATTCCCCTGGAACTCAACCCTCGGGCCAGTCGCGGGGGCATTCCGTGGCCTCGAAGTGTGACAGGGGTGAAAGGCAGGCTGGGGAGCTTGGGCCCTCGGACACAGCTCCCCGTTCTACCCCAGAGGGGACAATGTAGAGGAAGGGACTGGTCTCCCCGGCCCCTTCACAGCCGGCACTATTGGAGGTAATAAACACACCCGATTTAGAGTAATTATGGGAGAACCACTGGCCGCCCTCCACCTCCGGAGATCCCTGGCGGGGACGGCATCTGGGAGAGCTGGCAGTAATAACCAGCAGATCTCAATACCGTATAGGTGGGAAGCACCGTCGCTTTGGCTGTGCCGGCCTCACCAAAAAAAAAAAAAAAAAAAACAAACAAATAAACAAAAACCACCAACCGCCAAAAAAAGCCTTTCCAAGCTAAAAGGGATCTGGGGCTTTTCTCCGACCGAAACCTCCGCAGAACCACCTCACTGGGGGAGATTTGCCGCACCTATGAGGGAGGAAGCATGATCTGGGCACACTTGAAGAGACAGAGCCCAGATCCGCACACACCCGCAGCAGCAGCGTCTCCTCTTCCCTCTGACCGCCCTAGTTTCTGCTAAAAGCGATATTGAGGTGGGATCGTACACCTTCGGTCCTCCTAATTTAGGAAAGCAGCGAGGTGAGCTGCTCGGGGTCGAATCCTACTATTCTCTCCACAACCACCTGTGGGGACGCCCGGCTCCGCGCCCCGCGCAGCACTGCCAACCCCTAGCTTCGTTTGGTTCCGGGAGGTTTCCAAACCATCCTGCTTTGATCGTTGTTGATGTTTTTGTTGGGCTTGCGCTCGGCATTCTCTTAAAGAACGATGTCCTAAGCTGTCTCATAATTTTTCAATGTCCATTCCCTCCCCCAACTCCAGCCGTGGCCTCTCTCACTGCGCGGCGCATTGAGCTGCGGATCCCCGCCCCGAGCAGCTCCTAGGCTCACGGGTAACCGAGTATCTCAGAGTACCGAAAGAAACCCACCAGTCCCTGGCCCCACAGCAGCCTGGGAGCCCCGTCCCCCCGCTCCAGCAGCCCCTGTGCCCGGGGGAAGCCATGCGCTGGCTCCACTTCCATGGCGGCGGATCGGAGCGGGCTGGGAGGAGAGCACTGCAGGGCACAGATACCCCACTTGCCGTGCGCGCCCCGACGGTGGGAAACAGCCGGTTCCCTACGACGGGGCAGCTCTGGCTGCCGCGGCACAGACAGCCCCTGATCCCGGCACGGCGCCGGGATAAATGGACGAGGGGTCCCGGATCGGCCGTGCTCGGGATGGGCCTCCCCCGGGCATGTCGCTAGCTCAGCCTTTCCCCCATCACGCAGCTCTCCGGTGACAACAGGGGGACAATAGCCTCTTCCAATTAAGCGCATCGCACTGAACCAGCGGTGCTTAATCACCTGCCACCGTCGCGGCAGCACCGCCAGGTGTTCAGGGAGAGACGTCTCACCGACGGGGGACGGACTGGCCGTTCACCCTCGCCACCTCCGTGCGAAGGGCTGCGTGTCCCCGCGTGGAGTGGATCCGCCTGCTACCGAGGTGGCCACTTCGCCCCGGGCACCTGCCGCAGAGGTTTCCGAAGCACCGGGCAAAAGCCGGCCCCGCAGCGGGGACAGCAGACGTCCACCTTTCGGAGGAGGTGGGAAGGAAAGCGAAATAAAGCCCGGAGCGGGACCAGATGTCCCCTCGGAACCTTGCTGGACTGTGTTTGTCTCTGAGGACGGGGTGGTCGGGGTGCGTGTGGGACGAACGATGTACTGCTAAGTGCTCTCTAATCGAGTCCTCTGCTCTCTCCCCGGACCTCCAGTACAACTGCATCTAAACTCCACACTTTGGAACGGTGCGGTTGGGAGTACCTCTACCCAGACTCAAACTCCGGCACGTCTAGAAATCGCTCTTCCAATACGATTCACTGGACTTTGTCCAACATGTTTTAGCAAACTGTAGGCTTTATAAAGTCCCACTTTCTAACTCTTCACGCACCCCGTGGTTTTTTTTCCTGCCCGTTGCCAGCCAGTCTTGCCTGGGTTGACATCCAGACGAGCTCTTGACAGTCAGTTTTCAGACTCAGATGTCCGTCTCACACACATTAGTTCTAACTGCTGCCTTGGTTTTCATGCTACAGCTTATTTTTGGAGAGCAGGGCAGCCCAAATGAATATTCCTGATGAAGGTAGCTTTCACCGGATTCTTTACAAAATCTATTCCCCTTCCTCCCTCCCACCCCCTGGGTACACACGCACCATACCGAGGTTTGCATTTTTCATGGCGGGACAGACAAGTCTATAAAAGGCATGTTTGTTTTTCCTGGCTGTTTCAAATATGTATTTCCTGGAGGACTTCGCATCTGATGGGGTCATCAGAAGCACATGTGCGATTTTCATCTTTCCAAGTGATTTCTCCTCTCCTACCCTCCTTTCCTTACCAGCAGTGTTTGCTGATATAACATTTTATCTGTTCATCCACCTTAGCTCCCACTAAACAAGTGTGTCCATCCCAAACTCTCGGTGAAGTCTCAGTTTGTTTCCGTGTGTCTGATTGGGTTTTTTTGGTTTGTTTGGGGTTGGGAGGGGGGTATTTTTTAAAGAAGTAATTATTTTTCTTCCTTTGGCTGTTGTTGTTGTCGTTGTTGTTGTTGGGTTTTTTTGTTTTGTTTGTTTCCTACAGTACGCGGCTTGGGCTGGAGGTGCTCTGCCGGCCAGCAAGCCCGACCGCCCACTCGGCAGCCTCTGCTTCTTGGTACCCCGGGGTGCGAAGCGCGACGGGCTCTGCGGCACACCGGAACTCCGGATAAAGGCAGATTTGATATTTAAAGCTGGAGATCGAGCGTTTTGCTCAAACTCGGCAAAAACTCCCCAATAGCTAATAAACAACCCCCGCCTCCCGTTTATTTCATGGTAATGAGATGGACCTTCTTCCCGAGCAAGAATCCACCTCCCCGATACGTGGAGTGGAAGCTTTGAGCACTGCTACCCGCAACAAAATGGGAAGAAGCTGATCTCACATCCCAGCTCTGATGTTAATGTATTTTTTCCAAATCCCAGAGCTACTCTCTTTCAGACAAAACCCTCACCTTTTCCTTGTGTATTGAAGCACTGAAAGTTCCCTTAGTATGTTTTCCTTGGCTGCCTGAGCCGCAGCATTTTGATTCACTAAGCAGAGGAAGTTAAAGAAACTCTGCAGTAAGGGCCGGTGCCCAGTGTTTTCATCACCACTCCCCTACATTATTTGTCATACTCAAGTGAGGGTTTGTTCAAGGCAAAGCCTGTGCATACCGGGCTGCATTTGTTTCTTCTAAAGAAGGCAAGAGATTTTGTTTCCGGGTCTGGTAACAGGAGCCCCTGTGCCTTACACAAACATAGCTGGGCAGGCAGGGGCACTCCCAAGGCTTTTTGTTCCGGTGCTGCAGCAGTCCCCTCAAACACACACTGAGGCTTTGGTTAGGCCCAAACTGCTGCGCTAGGTCCTGGGAGAAGGGGCAAAGTAGCGTTTTCCGGAGTAGCCCACAAAAAACATACCAAGCGGGTGACTTCTCTCATGTCGAGTGTTTGCAAAATGGCTTGTATTATCCAAAGGAAAAAGCAGCCACACAGCCTTGTAGATGATGCGACTATCTTTCTCAGAGAGAGTCCTGTTTACCCCCGAGAGTCTGCAAGGACTAGTGGATGGAAGGCGTTTAGCCAGTAAGCTCTGGCATACGCTCCTCTACTCATAGGAAAGGCTCTTTCTCCAATAAACTTGATTTTTGTCCCCACAAAAGTGTTGGAAACTGGGCCACATCTCCAGTAGCCTGTCGGGATGGTCTCCCATCAGTATTTCCCCCTGAGGATGATGAGTTGAGCCTTGTCAGGACAGATAAAAATGTTTTATGTCTCAAAAGAGCTATTTCTCTCATGACTCTCTTCAGCACAGCATCAGTTCTGTGAACACTCATATAGTAAAATGCAGCAGAAAAAAAAATCTGCCCCAGTATGTGAATATTCAGCTCTCTGCTATCTAAAGGAATTGCTCCAGTTACAGGTCTGGGGGCCGTAAATGCTGAATACACTATGTAATTTGGGAAGATTTTAGTTTGAGGTCAAATACTGCTTATATATAGATACACACACACATACATATATGGGTGCATGTGTATGTGCATACATGAGAGAAACAGCGACCGTGGTTCTTCCCCAGTTTGTCTAGCCGTGCAGTTTGCCTGCCACATCCTGGCCTCAGTCCGAGGTTAGTCAGGGGGAGTTTCACAGATAAAGCCTGCCGGGACCGAACCACCTTTTTATTCATACCTCAAAAACCTTGCGACTACCCCAGAAACAACCAACCCTGAGATGAGATATGCCCATGTAACCCAATGCTAGTGAATCATAACTAATCTGTTTAAAACCAAGGATTAGTCACGTTAGTTTCGGCATATTCCTCTATCGGGAACTTTTTTTGTGCGTGGAAAATCGGAGGGATTTGAGGTAATTTACCAAACATCAGTACTAAGGCAAGTATGGTCCAATACAATGAGTCTGAACATGTATGGGTTTTCAGGTTACATTACACACATCCCATCATTGAGGCTTTGAGCTGTATGCGCCGCCCTTTATGCCGGATTGACCTGCAGATTTTTTTTCTTACTGTATGATTTCTGTTTCTAGCCATCTTTAATTGGCTTCAGTCACTTGCCCTGTCTTGATTTCTCGGTATATAAGAGATACGCACTGAATTTACATGAGTTTTTACAGATTCCACTCTTTCCAAGAGTCTTTCTCACTGTGTCAGCCCTTCATTTACTTTCCCCGATCGAATTGTGCCTCCTCTGTGCAATATGACCTTTTATTAACTACATAAACCCCATCCTGTTTTCATAATGCCTCTTTAAATATTCCCCATCTTGGCTTTGCTCTTTCTCATTTTTTCTTTCTCCACAGGGCAAAACCTTAAGGCTTTATTTCGGTTTTGGGGCCATGTTTTATTAACCTAGACGTTCTGTTATCCTTCCAAAACTCATTTCAATCTATAAAAATACAGAATAATCATCTATCCAATTAATTCATTCTTTGCAGTATTGCACATCTGCGTGTGTTATTTTACAGGGAGCAGGGATCTTCTATAGCTCTAGGAAGCAGTGGTTCCTCTATTTGCAAAATGTTTATTTTCAAAGAATTAAAATTCATAGCTAAAATTATTAAATGCTTCTCAACGGAAATAACAGGATCTGCTATTTAGACCCTTATGCACGCAGGGCCACACTGGTACGGTCCCACAGCACAGACAACAGTCACATCATCTCCGCTGCTGAAAAAATGACCCCAAAGAGCAGAAACAGAGGAAATATAAACCTGAATATACCACATTGCCTCCTATATAAGACTGCACCCCGCCGCACCCCAGCATAACGAGAACATATAGGAGAGAGTGAGGGTAAACTTTTTTTCCATAGGCCGAACCTCCCCCTTACTGACATCCATACATTCCCTTCTACAGACTTTTAACGGAACCTCAGAGAAACGTGCTTTTAGCGAACACCCACAAACGCACAGAGGCGCTAATCCAGCCTCAGATTATATCAAATTAGGACATTGCCCACACAATACTCCCACTGATTGAAATTTCAGCCAACGTCTGAAACCTGGACACAATCTTTGCTGAACTACACATATTTCTATCCCGCTCGAAGTTTTCTCGGTTTACTTTTTACAAGAAAATAATTTTAAAGAGATATAAAAAAAAAAAAAAAAAAAGAAAGAGGAAAGTGTAAACCCCTTTGCAAGCTATGAGGAACATTTTAAGCAGATGATATAAGACATTCGGCTTCTCGCAAAGAGTTGGCAGCGAGGGTGCAAGATGCATTGAAATCACCCTGAGCTCTTATCTTTTAACGGGGCAAACTGGCAAGAAACTTGCCTGTCTCATTTGCTACCTGGTGTTTACAGAAAAAGGAAATTAAAAATAAAGAAAGAAAAAGGAGAGGAATAGAGCAATCACTTTCCCACCATCACTCCCGCAGGCGCTGGAAAGGCGTTTGCAGCCCAGCCGTGCTGAACTGCGGAGCAGGGGCTGGCCACACTTGGTTTGCCCGCCCGCCCTTTAAGAGAGGTGGGGAGCGGGTGGCGGTGGGGTCGACTTTCTGCCGGGGCCAGCGGACACTGGGCGGAAAAGCCCGCAGCCTGCACCGCCGTGCCCTCGGTGGAGCAGGTGGCTGACCTCTACTCTTCCCTCAGGGCCCGCACCGCTCGTCCTTCTCCGACCTCTCAGTTCCCCGCTCCCGCAGGGCGACTTCAGCTCCCCCACGGCGCACGCCGCTTCCCCGAACCAACGTGCCCGGGCTTTGCTTCGTGGGTCACCCCAAATGGGGCAGGCTGCGGGGGTGTGAACACCCGACACCACCTTCCCCGGCGTCCCCCACCGGGATGCCCGCTCTGCTCCGCTCAGGACTGAGTCCGAAAACACCCCGCGGGCGAGTGAAGCAACCGTACGCCGAGTTAGATTTCTAGTTTTTATTATAAAATAAAAGCAGAAATATTTTCCAAAGAAAGTATTCACATAATATAAACAAGAAACAAAACTAAGGTGAGTGACTTGCTGTTGATACTGTCGTTTAGGTCTAAACTTGAGCAGCAATTCCTCTTTTCCTTTTAAAGCCAGCTCCTGCCCACGTTGCACACAGAAGGGGGAATTCTGTCTCTGCCTTCCTCCGGGCCAGAGCTGGGCCGTCACTTCCTTTTCCACACAGCAAATGGCTAAAGCACCACATGGACAAGGCCGAAGAAGCTGTCTCTCTGCATAGCGTCAGCTACAAGAAGGTTACAGAGTCTGCCTAGAGCGCGTGTTGCTGCTATAACTTGACTACAACTTTTGTATTCTTAGTTGAAATTGTACATCGTACACCTGCCACGGATACATAACTACAATAGAATAACGGGAGAGATGTGTAACTTCCAAACAGGCATGGCAACAACAGCCTTGTGTTCCACTTTTCTCCCCGCACCCCCCAAAAAATTATTACAATGTGCCTCTTACCACACAGACCGGCCCGATCGAGTGACACCACAGAGAGATTCGTGAAATTAAGGCTGGAAAGAGCTGCTAAACCGATCCCCCTTACAGCTTGCCGTGAAAATCACAGCTCCTGTCCAACAGTCCTTCACGCCTGAGACCACCTGTAAACAACTCCTAAGGCTTTTCGCAACATCACTGCCCACAGTCGAGTCTGCTACCTTGCAAACCTGCAGCCAGCCTTCTGCCAAAGGGCACAACACATCCACTAAGGTGTTTATCATCGCTTTCAAAGTCTCTGGTAAGATTTAGGGGGGAGAAAAAAAAAGGAAAGAAAAAAAGGGGAAAAAAAAAAAGAGAGTAAAGGAGGGCCGGTGCGAAGGAGGGAGCGTGTACACTGTTTTAAGAGCCCAGATCGACCAGGTTAGATGACATGGGGTTGAGGATGGAGTCCTGCAAGCTGTGGTGATGCATGGGGTCGGCGCTGGGCACGGGGATGGCGCTGGGGCCCTGGGGGTGGCCCAGGCCGTGCAGGGGTTGCAGCCCGGGATTGGAGCTAAGCAGCAACGCGGGGCTGGAGGAGGTGTGATCCGGGGTCCCTGACGGCGTCTTCTCGTCCTCTGAGCTCCCCAAAACTGTCTTATTCCCGTTCATTGACGCCGAGAGCGGGTTGTGGCTGTTGGAGTTGGAATTCTCGTTGTTTTCCCTATAGGAAACACAAAAGAGGGAGGGAAATCACCGTGTGGCCGTCGCTCCGGGGCGCACACCACGGGAGCCGGGGCGGCGGGGAGCTGGCTCCGGGGAGCAGCGAGAGGAGGGGAGTGCAAAAACAGTAGGTTTGAAAACTGCAAACCTCCAAGGTCTCTTCATCTGGCACTAAGGTCTAAGGTCCGCTGAGCTTGTAAACAGAGTCTCCCACTAGCCCAGTGGAAAGTGTCACTTTGCCAAAATGTAATTTTCTGCGTCCAAAGAGTTTGCACAGTATGAGGAGGGGGCGGAAGGGAAGGGAGAAAGACATAAAAAAAAAAAAAAAAAAGTACTTTTTAACTTTAAAACTGCTCTAGGAAGAGAAATTTGGCCACGATTTCTCCTAGGAAGGCCAAAGTCCGGCGAGCTCCAGGCAGAATGGCTCCATACAGCAGAACAGCCTCCCGGGCTCACATCAGGAGGACAAGTCTTTCACTTAAGACATGTTTTTTTCCCGCCTCGCCCTGAGCCTAAAGCTCAAAATATAGCCGAATATGGAAGATAAGGCAAGCGAACAGAGTTAACTCGGCCCTCTCGGGAAATGCTCCGCACAGCCGTCGCTACCCCTACATCCCCCCTTGGGCGGCGGTGGGCGCAGCCAGGGTGGCCCCTCGCACGGCTCTGCGGCGGGGATAGTCGGCATCGCCGGTGCGCCTACCGACAAAGGCTCGGAAAGGCAGGACGTAGTTTCGAAATCCATCACCGGGTAAATACCGAGAAATCACTGGAGGCTGGCCAACCCCTTGCAGATATATCTATATATTTATATATCTATATTTTTTTTCCGAAATGAGAGGAGCAAGTTGGGGTCGGGGCGGCCACCCCTTCAAGGCTTAGGCGGCCTTTAGACATAGCCCTTGTAGAAATACTTTAGACTGAGCCCTGCCTGAAATACTGAAGGCAATGCGAGTCTATTTAAAAGCTTCTGCGGAAGTTTTGAAACACACTATCTGGCAGAGGGGCCCTATCCTGCAGGATTTGTCGAGAGAAGTTAAGCCATTGCACTGACGGTTTTTCCTCACTGAGGGCTGCAGGATGTGGCTGGAGACACTTAGTGCCAAAAAAATAAAAATAGACAAGAAAGCTCTGTTTGAACAAGTTTCCTTGAGTGAATGGCAATCCCATGAACGGTCTGTTTTCCAACGCCTGGAGTGTAATATTAGGTTGAGTGTATTTTTCAATGTCAAAAATCTTATTTGTCTCTGGAGACCTTTAAAATTTGATTCCGCGGGAAGAAAAAAAAAAAAGGAATGGAATAAGTGTAACCTTCATTTCCTTTGGATATTTGAAGGTGAGTCCCTGATATCAGCAATAAAAAGGATCTCTAACATCTCGTAAAACCAACACTTGAGAGGATTTGAAGTAAAATTAAATCGCTAGCACCGTTTCGTGAAATGAATAGAACAAATCTGTGTCCGAACCTGCCGGGCTGCACAGCTGCGGCGCTGCCCGTTTCCAAAACATGGTAGGCAGAGAGTCTCGAAAGGTAGAAGTTACCTCAGAGGCAAGGATCTACAGGAGATTTCTGATGTTAATTGACCGAGCAGGTCATACAATCAGATCCGTACGGACCGAGCAGTTCAGAGAACTAGTGAATGCAGTTAGAGGACCCTTTTTGCTTCTTCGAACCGTCTTACTAAGGCATAGGGACTGCTGATGACTTTTCAGTCATCCCAAATACCTCTGCCCGGCGATTATTAGTCCCTTCACTCCATTTAATGTGAAAAGCACAGTAGCAGAATCACGTTCGTCCTAAGAACATACACCTATTGACACGCGTTCATGAACACCTTACTGGGTAGGGAATAAGAACTGCAATGTCACGAGCGAGGCAAGAATTTGCTCTGCTCAGTCCTTGTCCAGGTCTCCCGCCGCACACCAGGAACCGACGACACTGGACCTATTTGCTAAACGCGTTCAGACCTACACCTTCCCCTCTGTACCCTGGCTTTCCCTTTCTGCACCGGGGTCACCCTCCAGGACACGCTCTGAGCTGTGCGGGGCGCGGAGCCCTTGCCCTTGGGCCTCGCCGCCGCCGGTCTGTCCTGAAGGGCCGCGGACTCCCACATGCACCTCCGGCCACCGGCGCCCGGCTGGGCTTTACTCCGGGTTGCCCCGGAGAGGCGGCAGACGCCCTGCTTAACCGGGAGTCGCCGCCAGCCGTGAGGAACGTCCCCAGCAGCAGAGGCTGCCCTGGGGCCGCCGCGCCGGCTGTGCGGGGAGTGGGATGTCGGCGAGGAAGGGGTCTCGGCCGCCTCTCCCAGGGCTACTTTCGGCAGACAGAAGCCCTGCCCGAGAGCCCAGCTCGTTCGCCGCTGGCTCTCTGGGCGTCCCAGCGGCGGTCAGCCCATGCCTTCCCGGTGGGCCTCCCGCAACCGGGGCCGGGGCAGAGAGGGAGGCGCGGAGCGAGCGGAGGGGTCGAGCAGCCGCGGTATCAGGGTAAGCCGTGGGGAGCCGTACCTTTCCTTGGCCTCGGCGGCGCGGTCCCGCTGGCGGCGGTTCTTGAACCAGTTGCTGACCTGGGTGGTGGTGAGGCCGGTAGCCTCGGCCAGCTCCCGCTTCTCGCGGGGGGACGGGTAGGGGTTGTGGGCGTACCACTCGCGGAGGACGCTGCGGCTCTTCTCCTTGAAGCAGTAGCTTGTCTCCTCGCCGTCCCAGATGGAGCGGGGCAGCGGGAACTTGCGGCGCACCCGGTACTTGCCCACCGCCCCTAGGGGTCGCCCCCGCAGCTTCTCCGCCTCGATGTAGTGCGCCTTCAGCCAGAGCTGCTGCAGCTTGGGGTGGTTGTGCGCCGAGAACTGGTGGCTCTCCAGGATCTTGTAGAGCTCGCGGAAGTTGCCCCGGTGGAAAGCCACCACCGCCTTGGCCTTCAGGACGCTCTCGTTCTTGTGGAGGTGCTCGCAGGCAGGGAGGGACCAGAGGAACCGCCCCAGCCGCTCGATGTTGCCGCCTTGCTGGAGCACCTCGCAGACGCAGGCCACTTGCTCTTGGGTGAAGCCAAAAGTCGGGAGCATCGACATGGTGAGCCCTGCCCCGCCGCGCGCCCTATGGCCGCATAGAGGGGAGCGGCGCTGGGCGGCGGGCAGCGCCCGGCATGCGGGGCCGGCCCCGGGGCGGCTGCGCCCGGCGGGGCCCGCTCGGGCGTCACGGCCGGGCGCGGGGGGCCGCGGCCATCGGCGGCGCCCGGCCCCGGGGCGGTCGCGGGAGCCGGGGAAAAAAGGCGAAGAGCGGCGAAAAAAAGTCTCGAGAGCCGGAGCGCGGGCGGCTTTTCCCCCGGCCGCCGCCTCCTTTTTGTAAGTCCAAGTTGCGAGAGTAACTTCGTGCCTCTTTTGTCTCCTATCTGCAGCGCTCGCAGCGGCCGCGGCTCTCACACCCCCACCCCCCTCAGCCGACGGTTTGGGATCTCCCTATTTCCCCCCCACCCCCCACCGCCAGATCCCACATAATATAGTGGTAAAGCCCTGCTCCCTCGCTCCTCTCCCTCTCGGAGTTTTCCCCCCCTTTCTTTCTCTCTCTCTCCCTTTTTTTTTTTTTTTTTTTTTTTTTTAATAATATTATTCTAAGCTGGCATGAAAAGTGATTATCCGCGCTGTGATTGGTCCGGTTATCTGACCCGGGGACTGCCAGCAGAAGACAATAGTTTTAGTCAAATTATTTGCCATGGTGACGCTGTCAATCAGGGGTAACCCGATCTGTTTTGAGGTGGCTCCCCGGCTGGGTTGACAGATTGCTCAGATCCACTCAGAGGCGGCCCTGCGAGCTGAGATATTAGCTAGCGAGAGAGAAATTTCCGCCGTGATTGACGCTGCAGGCGCCCGTCGGGGGAGAGGGGGAGCGCCGGAGCTCGGAGCCCGGGGCCCTGCTTCTCGCCGCAGGGCGCTGCGGCGCGGCGGGACGGAGCCGCCGCCCCGGCCGGGCCCCGCCGCCCCGTCTGGATCCCGCAGTCCTGTCCCGACCCCGCCGCCCCGTCTGGATCCCGCAGCCCCATCCCGGTCCCGCCGCTCCGGACCTCGGGCTCTGCCGTCCTCGGCACCCGCGGTGGGGAGAAAAGCCCGTCTCCGGCCCTTGCAGAAAAATTTCTTCCTAAATGCGTTCGCTTAGCCTCCCTCCCCAGAGCGCAGTAACCACTGTCGGAGAGTTTTATAGGGAAGGGGCCTCTCATGTACAATGGAGACCCTGTTTGTGACCTGGGATCCCATTACACGCTGGTCGTACCTGCCCGGGAGCGAGGAGAAGGCACGATGATACGGGGCCGGAGAAGTACTGCCTCTCCATGAATCGCCGGCCGTGCCCCACCACGCTCTGGCGTGCAGGGCGCTGGCATTTGTGACCACTGGACGCCGGACATTTATTTATACTCGATTTCCAGGAGCGTGTCGGGGTATTTCATCCAGGAGAGGTACACGTGTAAAAGTGTAAAAGTCAGAGGCACTTCGCTTGATTAGACGGACCCTTTATCACCCACGCGTGCCCATTACACACCGAGTTTTAAGTTTACTGACTCTGCGGGGCAGGGATCCGTATCCTTTCCCATTCCTTTTGGTCTACACAAAGTGAAAGGCGGGGGAGAAAGTTGTGCAAGCTGGAAGGTCGAGGGAGAGGGTACGAGTGCGACGAGCGGGTGAAGGGAGCTGCGGTGCTTCCTCGGGAGCGGCTCTCGGGCTGCGCAGCCGGACGGGGCCGCCGGGGCAGAGGCTGGCGTCGGGGCTCGCCCAGGTGAGGGCACTCGGGAGGAGCCTCTCTACCACAAACTCAGGGAGTTTCCATGGCCTGTAATGTACTCCTTTTGCGGAGAAATAATAATTAATCCCACAAGCTCTTTCTACGCTATTTGCAGCCCTGACAGGAGAGGTCTCTGCAATTGTGGGTTCCTGCCACGGTACCTTTTTAGCCGCCCCGGCGCGTCAGGGATTTAGCGAAGTCACAAGAGACTGGGCTGCGGCTTCCCGCCTCGCAGCCTGAGCCTCCGCGGCCGATGGACGGAGCCTCCGTGCCGGCCCGGGCGGGCGCAGCGACCGTCCCGGGGGAAGGCGAGGCTAGGGCGGCCGGCGCGCAGCCCAGCGGCTCCCGGCGGCGGCGGCTCCCGGCGAGAAGCCGCGCCAGGGCTGCGGCCAGGGAAAATGCGGCGGGGGAGGGAGGCAGAAGAAGGAGGAGGAAGAGGGCGGGGTAGGGGGGCAACGGATCAGCCCGCGTCCAGCTCCCTCCATGTCCGGACGCCTGTGCGTATTAGCGGCATATATCTGTACTTTCTCGAGTGCATTCCACTGTGGAAGCTACGTGTCCTCCCACCTGTCCGTCCGGGCTTTTCCCGAGTGCTGCCATAAGGAAACAGTGTCAAGCGGGCAGTTCCCGCCCTGGATCCCCCAGGGGCGCAAATTAGAGGCTTCTTTTTCAGGGAGAGAAAGAAACAAGCCAAATTCGTTTAAAACAAAATCGGGGATGTTGGTGACGGCTCGGTAAAACTCCCTTGCATGATTTTCCCTTCATCCCTTTACAAAATGAGCTCTCGACTGCTTAGTGCCTCTATTCCGGCCGATCTCTGCAGGATTCAAGCTGTACTTGTTTGTAAACGAAAGCATCCCGGTCCCAGAGCTTCCTAGACAACCTAAGCAGCTGGATGGTTCGCAGCCGTAGCATACAGTGACGGGACGGGACAACCGACCCACTTCAAATATTATTCTTAGCAGAAACAGGGGAGAATCCCTTCTCCCATCCCCGACCTCCGCGCACACACACCGTGTGCCTTCTGTTGCCTCCCGTAATGGGGACCGTGGAAATAGAGAAAAGTGCGAAAGAGGTCTGATTTGTGCCTCCCGCCTTCCTGCTAACATGCTTGTTTGCCCCACGAACGAGCCAACGTTACTATTAGGGATATACCTGCCTGCTCTTCCTCTCCTTCCATCTCACAACCACAGTGGTTGAATCTGAACGGGAGCAGCTGTTCGCCCTAGCCGGAAAGGAGATGTCAAAACCTATTGAGTGGATTTAGATCTGAGAGTCTTCTTAGCACCCTAAAATGTGAGTACAGAATCTACACGCCAGCTTCTCCGTAGGCGCTTTCACTTTACGCTGCAGCTTGCATATAGCGTAAGTTCACTTCCCAGAGAGCTGGGCAGAGGCAGGGTTACCCCCTTCCTGGGCACCCTGTATCAGTTTGCGTCCTAGAGCAATTGCAAATTAGTGACATCTGGATCCAAATTCTATATAACTGCTTTTAACTTTCTGGAAAAAAAAAAAATTCCCGTACATTCAAGTAGACAGAGCAGATACTGGCTGCAAAGCAGCAGCACGGGGCGAATAACATTGTAGTGCCTGGTAAGGGAAACAGGAGATCGGGCGAGCTTTTTTCGGTATTTGCTAAGGAGCTCGTTCACTGCCATTACATTTCAGAGCAGGAGACGCGGATCACCTGTTCACGTTTGCTCCCGGTCCGACGGGATGGTTTCACCTGGCTGCTGCCGGCTGTCTCCCGTTCAGCTGCTGTGGAAGGTTTTATTCGAGGCGACCCAAAAGGCGAGTTTCATCCCGGCCCCTGCCCCGTCTGTCACTTTGCCGAGGGCCCACTGGGCAAGCGCCTCACCCCTCCGAGCAGTCGTTGCCGCACACGCAGCAGCCAGAGATACTGTCAGTGTCAACATCGTTGTGAAATAAAAGGTCGTTTTTATCGTAACGCTCCTTTTCATTAACCGGGACACAGACTTTCTGAGGAACGGGCTGAAGACGGCCGTGTCTCTTCAGAGGAGCCTTTCCTTGCACGTAACTGCTTAGTGCGCACGGGTGAGTGCAAAGGTAGCACTGCAGTTATCTGGAAATCGCGTTCTCGGCTATGCCTTTAACGTCTCCTCGTAGATAGCAGCCTGTGCGGAAGGCTGCAGGCCCGCATCGTTCCCGTTAAAGGCAGGAGCTGATTCACCCAAACTCCTGCCCTGCACCTTTCCGCCAACCCCCACGACCTTTGCGGAGCCCCTTACCCTTTTCACCGAGCCGCTCAGCTCCTCGCGGGTCTCGGGACAAGCCTGTCACCCACTCTCCCAGGGCTGTGGACACGCGCGCTCTTGCCGGCCGGCCTCGGCTCCCGGCGTGGGCAGGGCAGGGACACGGGGCCCCTCCGAGGGCGCTTTTATCGGCAGGGGTAGCTAACAAATGATAAACCCCGCAACCTTCACATGCCAGAAAGAATCACATCTTCCTCGCAGATGGCGAGGACTGTAGCGAGAGCTACAGAACTCCAAGTTTTCGTTTCTTTTTTTCTTTTTTTTTCTTTTTTTTTCTTTTTTTTTTTTTTTTCCCCCCCCCCCCCCCCCTTGCTTTTCTTTCTTTTTGGTGGGGCTGCAGTATGCTTTTCCCTTAAAACCGATGGGGTTTACCGAGACCAAAGGCCTGCCGCAATAAAATTGCTACTCCCACTAGGTTACTTTTTTTTTTTTTTAATTAATCATAGCGACCTTTGCCAGGATATCAGGCCTACCTGTCCCACGCCCCCTAATCCGGGGGCTCAGCGGGTTTCACCGGGACCACATGTTTCTCCATGGTGAGACTAGGGATTCTTTAGGCAGCCAAAGCTCGCCCGGGATTCTCGGAGGCAATTTTGCTACCCGGATCTGAGGGTTGTTCCCCCCGCCCTCCCGTTATTTATCCACACTTTTATTTATTTTTGCTTTTTGTCTAAAACTCAAGTCTGTCCCATGAGAGATGGCACTAAGATCCTGTCCCGAATGAAAGAAAGAAAGCAAGGCGGAGGATCACTGCACACAACTATATTAAGACAAACAACAATTGGTTGTTGTTCCTTGATTCGGGGCGAAAGGAATAATTCAAAGCTTTTGCTGCGCGCAATGCGCCGTTCCTCAAGGGGACCGGTCAAGGATTTCAGATATGTAGCGGGTAACTCGATTATGCTAACAAAATCCGCTTGAAAGAGAACGTTGTTGGGCTGCGGGGCGGGGAGCAGGGTGCTGTGGACAGGGGCGGCCGGCTGGGCGCCCGCGGGAGCGGATCCTCTGCCCCGGGGAGCGTCCCCGCTGCCCGCGCCCACATCTCTGCCGCTCCTCTCTGTCACGAAGAGGTTTCCCCGCCGGCTCGACCTGAGGTGCTGGAATAACATCTTCGAAAGAAATGTATTAATTAGGAGATAGGGGCCTGATGCGACGTGACTGAGTTGGCCTCGGTGAACCTTCCCGCCTCCGCCTCCCGGCGGTCCCTCGGTGAAATGGGACTCCGGGGGCGGCACTGTCCCCAGCTCAAGGCACTGTAACCTCCCGCGCTCCCCACGAAACACGATAGCCCTCCAACCGACTAATGCGACCGGTCCTGATTACTTTTATATTATCCCTTCTCGATCTCGGGCTAGGGGCTGAGAGTTTTCACTCACTTCTGCTATCAGCACTTCCCCGGCCGTTACTCTCAGCGCTGGTATTTATTTGGGGTATCCCCCCTCCACGGCCCACAGCGAAACTCAGATCCTGAGGAGGGCACAGCCGGCTGGGGGGCTGTCCGGGGAGGGTGACGACAGGGGCCCGGGCCGGTGTCCACCCAACCCCTACCCCGCTCCCGGCTGCAAGAACAGCCTCAGATGCTCTGCGGCAGAAGGGATCTCTCTCAGCAGACAGTGTACAGCTTACAGACAAGACAACAACAACAACAAAAGGCACATATGGTTAAAATAAGGAAAGAGAGAGCTTTCTGCCTTAGGGGATTTGCAATAACTAGCCAGAAATGCAGGGTATTGAATCTAAACTTCTGGTGGGCTTCTGCGGGACTGACAACTTAAATCACACTACAAGCATCAATTTGACAATATTTGTAAACTTCTTGTTTCCAGGGATCTTCTTGATCAGAGATAGACCAGGTTGGTATGAGCTTTAGCCACCAAGGTCTTTTTTTTTTTTTCCCTCCTCCTTTCTCCTCTTCCGAGTTGATGAATAGCGATCAGGTTTCTTTTAATGGCTGCCCCCTATTCTCACAGCCTCCCACAACTAACCCAAGAGCCTGTTTCCTCGACCTCAGTTAATTCCACTGATTATTCCAAGATGATGAGGAAAGCACGAAGATTGTTCACTGTTCCTACCGATTCAGGGCACTTCTGTTACCATCTCCATCCCTGGCTCACGGGGATTTGACTGGGGAGTATTTTTAGGAACAGGCGCCCTCCCTTCCCTCCTGCCTTCCTTCTCCAGGCAGCTGACTGCTTCGGGGGCTCGGCCATAGTGCTACCGCTCCGTGGGTGCAGGATGCTCTGCGTGGGGTGGGGGCCGAGCACAGGGCCCCTTCGCTCAGCGGCAGCTGCTGGGGGTGTTTCGGAGCAAGAGCACCGATCAGGAGGCGGTGTCGCAGATGAACCCGCGCTCTCGCCGGCCGCTTTTCCTATAAGGGGAGCAAGTCGCCGGCCTCCCCCTGCAGCACGAGAGGGAATTTCGGTTCCCTCCTAGGAAGGAAAGCCACTCCTTCGGCCCCACGGGCTGCAGGCGGGGATCCACTCCGAGAAACCTCACTAGAGGGCTCTAATACTCAGTTCCCATCGTTGCTGAGAGAAAATAAGGCTCGTCCTTTATTCTTCCAGACAGATTCAGCCTGGTAAGGTCTCTCCCAGTCTGTCAGAGGTGATTTACATAGGTTATCACCATGTCTTAGTAACAGCCACCAACCATCCTGCCTACCTGCAAGTGATACCTGAACTGAGTCCCCTTCCTGGTGCATAATAGTACACGAGGACTTTGGAGGTCCCTTCCTCTTCTGTACATCTGGCAAGAGAAGAAAGTGCAGTCCCTAAAACAATCAAGGGCCTGAGGCACGGGTATCCTTGTCAACATCTAGAGAGCAAGCAGCGTCTACGGATATGTAGATTCCCCCCTCCTCCCCCCACCTTTACAGTAGAAAGAGTTTGTGTGAATTCTTCCATGGGGTATGCAGTGTAGTATGCCCATAAACACATCCATTGTTTAAATTCTGCAAGACAGAGGCAAGCTGAAATGTAATGTAGTATTAGCAAGTAATGCACAGAGATATTAATATCAAACAGTAATGAACTTAACTGGAATTCATTCTGGTTTGGGGACTTGTTTTTTCCCTTTAAATATTTGCTAAGATTTGCCATTGGGAATAAATAAAAACAGAAAATACAGTATCAATTAAAATTAAAGCAATTGTTTGTTGTAAGGGAAACTTCATAACATTTCAGAATTCATTCAGTTTAACTCCCAATAGTTTTTGTAAAATAAGTAAATTGCCTTATTTGCAAAAATTAGGAAGTGCAATTTAGTTGCTTGTCATGTCTTGCAGTTCTCTGAGAAGCTTTGTGTACAGATCAAAACTACAGGAAAAGCTTTGTGGAAAGCTAGATAGTTGAGATAATTTGACATCAGTTCAAAGGTGATTGACTTTCCTGTGGAAAATTTGCTACTTCTGAACTTGTGACAACATTCTGTACTTTCCCCTTGTGGATTGTTTCAACCTCCTTTTTTCCTGGCTTAATTCTGTCTCTGTCCTTTGATGTCCTCTTTATTTCACAGGTTCTTGAATCAGCTCAAATATGCTGGGGACCATTTACTTCCCAAAGAAAAACCTGGTATCCCTTTTCATTCCCTTTTTTTTTTTTTTTTCCCCTAAACAGTGACTTTAGTACTAGACTAAGGTCGACTTCATTACTTATTTAAAATGTAGAAAAGGCCAATCCAGCAAGCACTGCGTTGGTTTCAGTCAGTTAAGTCACTTCAGCAGGCAAGACTCTGTACTGGTTAAGAAACAATCTGCTGCTGGGGTACCATACCCACATCACATTTCCTCCAACAGCCTACTCACGTGCACCTGGTAAGGTGCATAAGGGCACATCATCTACGCTGGAAGTAGATGCTAATGAGAGCAACCACTGCTACTGCATAGTGCAAGGAGGGGGCATGAGCTCAAGCACCCCATCTGGCTACTGTCGTGCATTCAGGCACAACTTTGGCTGTACTAGATGACACCTGGTTTGACTCTCTCTGTCCTGCACCGTTCTAGTCCTCCAACACTCTTCCAGAAGTTTTTGCAGTCCCAGGAACCCTTCCATGCTCTCAGTCCACTCCCTCCTTTGGCTTCGTGTTATGAAAATATCACTTGAACAATTTATGATGCATTCCTTATATTAGCTCTGATACTCAAACCAAGAAATTGTTATGTTTTGAACTACAGAGACACCAAGAGATCCATTAGACCTAGTGACAAATGCCACTTAGCCCCAGGAACAGAGAAGGGTTCCCAGCTGCCGTTTATTTAGCAATAGGTTCATAGTTCAAACATCTTTGCAAGATGGGACTTAGCTTTCCACCTTCTTGAGACACAGTAATTCTTCCTTCCTCTAACAGACTTTAATCAGTGCTGAAGTAATTTTTAGTTGTTTCATTTTCACCATAAGTTGCAGGACAAGGCAATACTAGGCATAGGGCTGAAGGTTTCACTGAGTGACAGGGAGCTGCAAAATGGGATTCTTACGTGACTACCTCTCAATTTTTCTATATGTGCTACCTGATAGAGGCAGAAAACACTCAGGATATTAATTGTCAAAGTGTTTGAATACACACACACACACACATGCATGAATCTATGTGTATTTATATATGTTTAACTGGTTTAATTTAGCTTGTTTAATTTTAATTAATGGAAAAACAGATTGCAATTTCTTTAAATCCAAAACTTTCTTAAACAGTAAGGTAACTGCATCAAAATGACATAACCTGGTAAATACTACCTTAATTATGAGATCTTTTTCACTTCAATAACATAAGAGAGTTGGTTGAAGGAAGCAACAGAACATGAGGTAAGCTGAACAAAGTCCAGAGAGAATTTTACAGAACAAAAGGAATTTTTTTCTCTGTCTTTTTTTTTCCTTTTCTTCTTTTTTTTTTTTTTTTTTTTTTTTTTTTTTTTTCCCCTGATCAACATTCTGAAACAAATATAGTTGTGTGTGAGGGTGTTCATGTTTATTTTCAAGTGAAGAGATGTTAGCAGCAGCATTTGGCATGTGCTGAAGAAGTCTGGGAACTGGGCCTTATAGTCATCATAAAGTTAATTTCAGCTTCCAAGAAGAGAAGAAAGTAAAGAAGTATAATTGGGTGAGTAATATGAGTTATGATGTGGAAGCTGCAATGTAATGAGCGTGTTTAGTGCACATAAGGGAAGGAAATGTACTCAGTGCCAAACTGGATACCAGATTTGAGGCTGGCAGTGGTGAATGAGTGGTATGAGTACGTCAAAGAGAAGGATGTGCCTGAAGATGGTTTTCTTAATCCATCAAACTGTTCTTTGAGACATTTGAATACAGAGGACAGAGATGGGGCCATTAGTTTAAAGGACTGGGGCAAAAGAATGAAGACTGCAAAACAAAAGGACCAAGAATGGTACCAGCGACATCCCAGAGGAGGGTGTAGGTTTACCGAATGATCCAGGGATTGCTGGAGGCTTAGCTCAGAGTGCAGTGATCATGACTGCAGTGATCTCTGGTCTCAAATAAGATGAAACCTTCATCTACGTGAGAGACTACTGGAGAGCTGGGACAGTATGAATTTTGCTGATAAGACATCTTTCTTCCCCACAGCTGCAGAACGAATGAGGATGCTATGACATGGGGGAAGGTTTCAGCTAGGAAGAGTTCAAGGAGACAGTGTGCTTGTGGTCACCACAAAATCCTCTGGGGCCGCAGACAATGGAGTAAGGAGGTTGGAGCTCTTTTTATTTTCACACACTCCCTTTCAAAGGCAATATCTGTATTCTCTTTCTCCAGCTCCAGAAGGTTCAGAAAATCCCTATTGGATGAATAAACTGTGGCCAGCTCAAGGGTAGAAAGGTGCAATATAAATCTAAAGCACATCAACTGCGTTCAGGTAATTAGACGGCTTATAGTTTGCCTGACATTGGTGACTGATTTGGTTTAGTTTTTCAACCTCACTTGACAAAAATCTTTATGTAGGTGAGTGATGCACCTCTTACAGAATTTTGAGAACATCTGTGGACCTTGCTCCCATTCTGTTTAAGATACTTTGTTTTTACCATCATTAGTTGTGCAATATATTTAACGTTGTAATGTGTCCAGAAACTAGGAAAGACTTTTTCTAGCCTCCTTCCTTAGCTATGTAGTGGGGGAAATACCCTGAACACAGAAAATTTAATGGAGTGAATCCCAATAGGTCTTTGAGCTCTGGATCAGGGTTCTGAAGCAGTTGAAAGAGTAGCAGGCAAAGAGGATTTGCCATGAAATAAGAAGTAGAAGGAGGTTTATGAAAGTAAAAGTTTGAAATGGTGTTGATGAACTTTCCTCAGGCCTCTTCCAATTAGGCATCTGGCACACAGAGTGGCAGACCATATCGGATGGCACAGACCTTGGCAGTATTATGGGACTGGTATTTTCACAAGGAGGAACTGTTCCTGAACAATGCATAAACCTTTTTTTCTTCAGTGTCAGGTAGGCATGTTAGGAAGACAAGTCACATTATTATTAATTATGACTCACTTAAATTGATTCTATTCCTCAGGGACAATAAGATGAACATTTATGTCTCTGATTACATCTCTTGAAGTACATTAAAAACAGCAAAAAGGTGCAAGATCTTGCTCCTGGTGTGTGTCCTTTTGGATAGTCTTTCAAGACTCCAAAGGTGTTGAGATATTGTTGATATTATGAAACCTTCAGCGCTTAAGCATATGCACATCTACTTCTGAAAAGTCTTATTTAATCTCTGGAGATCCATAATGTGATCCTCATTCAGTCATAGAGGGAACTTCTCTAGGTACTACAGAAGCAGCAAAGTTTAAATGATCATTATATGAAGAATTTGATGAAGCAGATGTTTCCTGCCATATGTTAAATAAACAGCTACTTACTGTGTACTATGTGGTGATGCAGGTTGAAAATCTGCCACTGAATAGTATGATGTCGTGTGAAGACTTGAACTGTTTCCTTATATAGTCCTCAAGAAATAATATTTTCTTTGCCCACATCTGAAAATAAATTCACAGGCAAGTATGCAACCAATCAAATCTTGCACAAATGTTAACACCCAGATGTGTGTGTTTCTGCATGGAATTAATGTAGCTAGCAGAACTCTTGGATAGAGAAATCCTGTAAAAATACAGATTGGACACACATAAGTTAAATATTTCTAACCAGTTTGCCAAGAATGTATAGTTTTATGAAATCTGTATTAGGTACAGAACTCTCAGTAATTTCTTCTAAAACCTTTTCATTAGTATACAAAGGGAGAATTTAGATTTCTGTAAAAATCAGCAGAACTTTCCTGTTTCACGTACAACAAACCAGAAGAAGCACATGACCTTACCTCCAAGGGTCAACCATCACCCTCCAAACTCCCATTAGAAGCTAGAACTTGAATAACCTATATTTTAATGATAAATTCTACAATAAACCCATGTGATTTAGCAATAATAATTAATAGAAAGTTTACCTATTGGACAGACCTCCTTGAGTAAGGCTGTCTATTATTTACAATGCTAAATTCCAGTAGCACTTGATTTGACACTTTAGATTGTCAACTTATATTCCTAACAGAGATGGGAAAGAGTACAGATAGAGAGAAAATACCTATATCTGAGGGGACCTGCATCTTGTTCAGCTTCATACACCGTATATCCTCAGTAAATTAGGAGGGCTTATTTTAAAGTTAGGGAGCCATAGGAGGTCAAAATCAGATAAACCTCTGAACAGAAACCCAGGGTATGATTACCTGAACTGATGTCTTTTTTGAGAAAGGCTGAAAAACCTTGCCCATGGAATCGCCTTTCCTGGCCTCACTCCAACACTGTGTACTTTTCATGGGCAGATGGTTATTGACCTATCACAGTACTTTCTGGGTATCATTTGATGGCTGTTCAACCCCAGAAACAAAAAGGGAAAGTTGCCAAGTCCATTTGCTATATGTGACTCCTCACTTCAGTCACACGAGAAAAGGCCTTGACTCTTTAACCTGGGCAGTTCATGTATGGGTTTTCTCTTCATATGTATCCTCTAAAACCGAACTGTGGACTTGAGAGGAAACAAGCTTGATATGCCATGTGCTTCTTATTTGTTGAAGGTATCAGTGCTGAAGCCCTGTTCGCATGCTAAATTGTGAACATTTTTACAGTATAGCAGGTTATGGAAGCTGCTCTTGATAAATTCCAGTAACAGCATTTTACACTCCACGTGCTCCTTTCTGTGAATGACAGATTGCACTGCTGCATCTCCAAAGAAGCTCCTGACAAGGGTGATTCAGTGCACAAAGAAAGTGGAACATGTGTCTAATTCAGTTTCTACATTCCGTAGCACATTTACACAGGACTGTGACCTTGTTCTCTCTGCTACGCCAGAACAAGAAGAAATCTATGGATGTATTTACCTCTCCTTCGCTCTTGGCTGATTTTAAAGCTACGTAAGGAAGTTCACCTGAATTTTTTCTCTTAGCTGGACAGTAGGAAAAGCGACTGTGTCAGACAGACTAGAGGCAGATGATGTGGCTTGTTGGATAGTAGGGATTAGAGATGAAACAGCCTGCCTCAGTAACTACCAGATGTCTTCGTCTTGAAAATAGAGTTACCAGGTAATAATAATTGACACACATACTGTATTCTAAAAGTACTTGCAAGAAGATAGTTTGAAACCTTTCCTTGTAGTATTCTTCTAGGCATAGAAATCACTACTGGCTTTATTCATTTGGTGGAACCAATAGAAACAAATTTCAAAGATAGGTAATTGTTTATGGTTGACTAAATACCTAAAACATGTATCATTAACCACTAAGTGCTCTCTTAAAACAGCACATAGATCCAGTTGTAAATACTAAAACCAGAGTGCCTGATTTAGAAACCTTCAGAATAATCCAAACATTTCTTAAATGCAGTTTTAACTTTGCCCTGGTCTGTTTCGTGGTTTGTTCTTCAGCCTTCAAGGTGGATGCAGGAGTTTCCATTTCAAGTTTTAGTTTAATGACTTCACTTAAGAAGCAGGAGCAAAGGAAAGCAATATGAATTAAACATTACATAGTATTTGGCAAAGCACTTTCAGGAATTCCGTAAGAAAGAGAAAAAAACCCCCAAACCCTACACAGTTGCACAGAGTTAGTAGCAACAACGAATAGCACCATCTAAAAGTACACACTTTTCAGTCGGTCTCGGCTGGTGAAATGCAGAAGCTAATGTGGATTACACTTTTTAAAATCTTTCAACTTCAAAAAATAGAAGAGCTGTAGTGTGTTTTTATTTCAGAGTACTTTGCGTGCAATCTCAAGATAAATGGGAGATACTGATTGTCTTTGTACCTGTGCCAGCAGTTGTCGTTAGATATTGCTGTTTTGTTTCATCAGCTGGATGAACTTACCCAGGGACATCGATCAAATATCTGCATTTAAAAGAACACACTGTCAAATTAGTAGATAGAAAGAGCACATTATGAGAAAGAAATTGTTTGGTGAAAGATTTAAAGGCTGACTCACTTGTGTTTCGTTTCATTAAATGTGGGGTAGTCCCCTTTCATTTTCCATTTAGCATGAACATTCTTGTACTCCATTACAGCAACAGTCTTAGGAGAAACTAACTAGCTTGGGATACACATGAACCTCCTTGGAAAAAATACAGCTTCCCATCTTACAGATTCCAGATTACCTTATAATGTGGCATCTGGGATAGGTGACCTTACTGGCCTTCCTGGAGATATTCCCGTGTACTCCAGTAAGTCTCACGGCTGCAAGGTTGCATGGTGCACTACAGGAGCCTTCCCAGGTGGCCAGGCTGGTGGCTGTTTATCCGAAGGGAAGGGCTTGGGACAGCAAGGGAGTGCATCCATCTCTCTGAAGGACACAGAATATAGTCTGAAGGAGAAAACACAAAAATCCCTAGGAAAGTTTTCTCTTTGCTCTCCTCCCTTTTAGATACTCTTGGAAGATAATCTTGCTTTTTGCACTTAGGGTCAAGGGAGCAGCTCATGGTGGTAAGGGGTGAGGATGGGGCAGAAGAGTGAGCACACATGAATTAGGGGAGATATAGGTGAGCAGAAATAAAAGAAGAAAACAGATTATGAAAAGCTTCAGATGTTACAACTGAGAGTATTTTATCTTTGTTTTAGTAACGCTGGGTAATGTTATCCAGGTTGGCTGAAAGATCTTGCTTTTCAAAAGAGCTTGTCAAAGATTTATTTTATAAAAAGATATGAACAAAACACACTCTAAAGACCTTGTGTTTTGTGTCTTTTAAGTCTTTGCCTAAGTGGCAATTTCTTGCAATTCTTGCATTTTCTTGCTGTTTTATTTATTATACACTAAGCATTTTTAGACAAGAAATACTTCTGTTTTCTGATTGATAAGAATGTGATACCTGTCTATTTCTCTCTGCGTTCGTATCTGTATACCCAATGGTATACAGAACCCAATGGACCATGGAGGTCACTCCCATCCTACACAACAAAAACGGGCTATTGCTGGCCCAGGCAAGACCTCAGACACCTCTATTCATTTTTTTGTCTGTGGCAGAGGCTGAAAGGCACTCACCTGACGTTGCAAGGAAGATCCAAGGTGTGTTCCTTGGGAAATGTATATGTCTGTAACTAAGGTCTTTCCCTGCGTATGCTTGCCTGCTTGCTGCCCTCTAAATGACAAAACATTACTACTTTGGTGCAATGTCATGGTCATTAAGTGCTTTGCTTGCATGTTGAGGCCGTCCTGACTTTCAAGCCCCACCCACACCTTAGTTACCTTGGAGCCAAGCAAGCAGGCATGGAAAGGGTTCACAGCAGTCTTTCACACGGCAGAAATGCAGTGTTACTAGTCTTATACTTAGCTTTATTAGCCCTCGTGGTCATTGGTATGTTGGGGCACTAGTGTGTGCTCCTTGTTGTGAGGGATCCTGGCAAATGGGCCACTCACTGTAGTGAGGAGAAGCATACCTTGGTAGTACCCGGGCATTTGCCATTCCAAAGCCAGGCTTCATGGCTCAAATTCACACTTCATAGGGAAAGTTCCCTGTATACATTGTCAGCTTTGAAACCAAACACTTCCACACCTAGTCTGCACTGTAAATCAAGCTTTGGTGGTGCTTTCCATCCAGCTCCATTACGCAAGTAGTCTGACTTAGTTCTGTGGCAGAGATGTATTTTGGCTAAAGTGGTATTTTTTGTAGACTGGGGGATAAACATGACTATTCTGTTTGTAAAGCAAAAGGCTATAAGATGGTAACAGACAGGCATAGGGAGTGCGGGTGCAGTTCCAAATCCCTGCCTGGCTGTCTCAGTACCTGGGCTTGGTGCCTGAATTCTCCCATGCTCAGATCTACAGCAGCACCACAACATTTCAGAACTTCAAATGAGAGCATTCACTCCTCATATTAAAAAATTAATTTCCATTATTGCATGTGAAATTCTGCCTTTCTTTTGGAAGTAAAAGGAGATAGCCCACAAAACTACTAGACCATCCTTGTTCCCCAGAAATGTTATTTCATCATTGAAATTATTAAACAGTAAATGGCTGAGATGTGTTATTACAATCTTGAAGTATTTCCTTTGATTGTTTAAAAATCTCTGTTTTAATTCAAGTAATCTATTTTTTTGCCTGTTACAGTTTTGAGTGCTCTGTCTTACCACACGGGAAACATTTCTCAAAGGTGTCAAAGTGACTTGTCATGGGTTTGGAATGAGAACTAAATTAAATGTCCATACTGTAACATACTTATATAAATAATGAGATATTCCAGTATAAACCATTCATTTGGCAGTCATTTTGACATCATCAAGTACTAAGTACTATAGAGCTCCTGCCTAACTTTGACACATGCAGAGAAAATCAGGAAGGAAAATGTGTGTGTGTGTGTTTAGAATTTTATAGAAAAAGACAGCCCCTTGTAGTCTGTTGCCATGAAGTTATTTCTAACTTTTTTTTGGAAATAGTGCAAGAGGTTTAACAGAGTACTCTGGATTCACAGCAGAATGTTACAGCATTCATCCGTCTCCCACTGAACTCCAAAACCTGTTACCATAATTTAGAAACAGAAATGGATAAAAGAGAATCAAGAATGATTTATATATATTATGGATGATATAGTGTCACTACTCCTAAGAAAAAATACATTAAATAAAAATTCTTCATAAAATAAAAATTGTTTCCCGTTGAATGTTGCTCAGAATTTGCTTATTAGTGTATTATACCACCATGTTGCCAGGCATGGCATTTTTCATCCAAATAATGTTTTAAAGTGCTGGCAAGGCTTGAGGGCTGCAATGCAAACCATGTTAGGAATAATGCATGTACAGAAACACAACAGTAGCAAAGCCTCTTTTGCTGGGTTTCTAGAAATAGCTGGCACTGGAGGGCCCTTTTGTCTTGTATCAACTTCACAAACTTGCATGGAACCAGGCTAACAATAATCAAAAAATTATAATAGATACTTAGTTCCAAACTGTCTTTCCAACTGCCTAGCTGCTTTAAGCCAGTTTTTAGGGAAGAAATTTTTCTCACTCAAAGATCCATGCACACATTCTTTGACAGTGTGAGTGGCAAACAAACCTCGTACTCTAGGTGGATTTTATCTTCAGATAAAAGGCATCCATTATCTGTTAAAACAGCATCCTGGTTTGTTGGCAGCAGATCCTGCACCTACTGGAGAGCATGCCCCAAACCCCCAGACTGACAGAGACAGGCAGTCTGGCCCAAAGCGTGTCTTTACTTTCTCATCAGTAAAGACACCCTTCAGGTTAAAGTCTGGGACTTGTTGGTTGGGTCACAGAGGGATTTTTTTCTGGCACCAGGCATGGCATATCTGTCTGACTTTATGTTTGCGCATGATTCATCTCCAAAAACTGTGACTAATATCTCGAATGATCTCTGAAATCTCTCTGGATTAAGAAATAAAAAAAGCACCTATTGCTCTATTTGTCTATAACTCAGTGACTTAAAAGATTGAAATAATTTTTCACTTGGAATCAAAGTTCATAAATGTTGCTATTAACTTGGAGCTTTGCAGAGATTGCTTCATGTAAATGTAGAAGTGTCTCTAAGTAGTTTACAAGTGCATTGCAGCTTGCTTCAAAACCATGGTTAGTTACATGAAATCACGAGCTTCCAGCAAACAATTTAATCTACAGTCAATCTTCATTTAATGATACAAAAAAAGATAATTTTATGTCTTTATTGCAACTAATAACTGGCCAGGAAGCACAAGCCTTCTACCGCACTCTTCACAACTGTGTCCTCAGCTTGCCATGAAGAGAAAAAAATCTTTCAGTGAATTTGGGGAGCAGCAGGCTTCTAGCAAGGGCAGTGGTGTGCCAAAGCCACCCACCCATAGTCTGGGTTGCACCTATAGCATATAGTGAATGATGGCACCAGGCACCCCAGATGACTCAAGAGCAAATAAATAAGAATTACCCCAGTTGTTAAACTCTACTCATGGGGTGTATTGGGATAGAAAATATTAGCTTCTTTCATTCTCCTTGACATTCTTAACACACCCTTGGAACAACATTTCAGGACTTATTTTTTCCACCTGTCTGCTAGGGGTAATTTACTGACAGTTCATTGCTTACTTGGCCATGGGTTTTCTAGATTTTATTAGTTAAATGCCTAATTGTGTAAAGATTATAGACCTTTATAAAGCAACAAAATCGCTGTGAGCTTTCTGCTTAAAATCCTCTCTGACAGGCAATCTCACTAAGTATTCGCTGATCTCAGCTCTGTTCCTATGGCTTAAGAATATGTATCAATAACTCAAGGGTACAAATGTGTCAAGGGGTTGCAATTATCCTCAAAACAAACATTGGGAAAAAAAGAAAGCACAAACTAAGTGCTAGAAAAACAGAGTGAAGGCACTCCAATTTACTTTGTCCAGTAGTGACTCCATTGCATAATGATGTCTTTATGATGAGTGCATAGTAGAGTTTCTTTCTTTTTTTCCTGCTTACTTTCTTTCCTTCCTTCTTTCTTTCTTTCCTTCTTTCCTTATTTCTTTTCAGTCCTGCAGAGAGGTAAAAGTAAAATAAAATTCATTACTTCATTACATTGTCACAGTCTTTTTAATATATTACACTCTGGAGATTTTGAAAGTCCCAGAGCAATATTTTGACATGTTAATTTGAAAAAAAAAAAAAAGCATTGTAGGAGAGTTCATATAGGGCTAATATTTTCTTGTGTTAGTGTTTCTATTTTTACACTGCCCTGCTTTCCCCCAACATTTTATTTCTTCATTAATTTAATTAGGTTCTCACTGGATTTCAAATACAGTTAAGGGACAGAAATGGGAAAGGTTTCCTACCGAGACTGACCAAGATGTCACAGAGATACATAGTCACACATCCTCCCATTCTTCGTGTCTAAGGGGTTATATTTTCAGTCTAACACACATCTCTCCCCCAGCCACGCCAGATTCAAATACTGATAGAATGTGCAGTGTGTTGACAAGTTCTTGTATTAATAAGATAGCTATTTATCAAACAGCAACATAGAGACCCAAATTTCCCCTTGTCTCTTAATATATTGCACCATGCCATGGAAGAAATATTGTTGATGTCAGATTCTCAGTGCCAGGAGAACGATAGAAAGAGGAATTAATTCGGCATTACTGGCACCTGGAAAAGTCCGATGGAGGGAGATGTGCCTCAGTAAGTGCAGCCTCATAAGCCAAGGTGTCTTCCTGGGATCATGGGCAAACCTGTCAGCTGGGGAAGCTCTGAGGAGGCTCTTCTAGCACTGTGGTCAGATTGGCTTCCAGTTGGTCACAGGTGGTGTCACATTACCTGTGCTCCAAGGACCTGGCTTTGAGCTAAGCAGGGCCATGCTGATCAATGTGCCTGAGCCCTTCAGGCGTTTGGTGTTCTCACCATAGCTCGGAGAAACCATCAGCCACTTCTAAATGGAAAATGCACAACATATTTGTAGGAGAAATACAGCTTCTGTGGGAGATTTGGGATAAGAGTGGATCCTTAAAATTATATATTTTTTCTAATTAGTAGCAAAGCCTTCTTCTGCATGGAGTATTGTAAGGAGGCATTGTTTGCTGTAGCTCAAATGAAGACCATGTTTCATGGTCATTTTAAAGGGACAAGGCATATCTTTTCTGACTGCAGCTATGGGCAACTGGAACAATGCCACTTTCAGAGGGCTGAACAGAACATTCTCTGGGCTGTCCAGGATAGCACTTTAAATGGCTTTTCAGTGCAAGCGTGAGGGGTATGCGCACGGAGAGGGTTACAGGGCTGGGACTCTTCCTGGCTGTTTACCTGTCCCTTACTTGCCTCTTGTGGGATAGATGGCTTTCCATCCCCTCAGATATCCAGCACATGCCTTCTGCAATGGAAGTCTCACCACCTGGATGAGAAAGAAGGGAAAGCAGTTGCAGCTCTGCTCCTTGACAACATGCCTCCCCAGCCAAGTCTAGAGCAAAAGCTCGGAGGAACTCAAAATGTGGTTGAGGCTGCAGAGCTGACATGGGCAGTGGGACAAAACTTCTTGTGGGTACAGACTGCTATATGGGAATGACAGCTCCTTTGGGTGAAGTTGTTTTGGTTTTAATGCTATAGGAGTACTGTATTGCCTTGTCTTGGATGGTGAGAACTTTCCAAATTCTCTCAGGATCACCTCCTAATTCTTAGGCAGACCTTAGAGAGGAAGTTTACTATACAGAAATGCAAACTTACAAAATTTTCCACTATTCAGAAGTCCTTGAACAGGATCCAGATGATGTGGGCTCATGAGAAAGAGACACTGAGCCATGGCTACAGTCAGGGTGTGCTCCAAGATCACTTCTACTCACACACAAATATTTACTTCCAAGAGACACAGAGATATACATTCTGTAAGACATTGCATTACCTTCCAGTATTTGTAATCACCTGATCAATGTTTGGCTGATCTGATAGCTGCCTCAAGTATGGGTCACAATGAGTTATCACACTTTTCTGACAGCACTGAGTAGAAGGAAAAAGCTGCAAGAGAAATGATCCATAGTCCTCAGTTTCATGAACTTGGAACAGCAGATAAGAAGCAGATCTATTATTTCCATCTTCTGAAGGCATCCATCTTATATCTCTGTGATCTGTAGTGTAGATAAAGGTGAAGTAAACCTCTTGCCTTACAGAAAGCCTTTTGCCCCCTTAGTTCTGAGAATAAGCTCCCCTGGCAGTGTAAAAGGCATAAGAGTGAAAAAGTAGACTTTTATTACTGCCTCACAAAGAGAATATGCATTTAATCATGTACTTTCAGCTTGTACTTGAGCTTCTATCACTTTTTAATTGTGAATGTTAATAAAAATGCTGTGTGAGATCAAGTCAGTAATTCATAATTGCATTTATAGCTATTATTTCCCAATTCACTCCATTTCTAACCAATTCTTGTTGGCAAAGAGAGGCACAGGGTTTTCTGTCACTACTAGGTTTCCACAACAATGAAAATCTCCTTTCAGGCTCTTTCCAACAAGATTGGATTGATTAACTACGCTACTGTTTATTTTGCTGTACCTGCCAAGTATATGGCAATGCAGATATAGGAAAAAATAGAGTAATGTGAATATGTGGACAAGAGAGAATGCCAGAAAAAATATCATCCCTGAACATGAAACAGTTCCCATTTAATATAATTTCAGGACATTAGTGTTTAAGATGCACCTCTCAGACAAAGGAAACATCAGTTTCTAATTCAAGTTGGTCATTTTGTAACAAAATAAGTTGAAAACATTTATGAGAAAATAGTTTTATTGAAAAGTAAATTACATTCTTTTTTTTCCTTCTAATTTTTCCTCCCTTTCCCCATTCTCCTAGCAGGGCCAGATTTACCCAAGAAGAACACTGATGGGAAATGGAAAAGAGTAGGTTCAGAAAGGCAAGTAAGAAAAGCTGGAGACACGGTATACTTTTGGAACCTCAGGATCTTGGTTTAGTGTTAGGATCCCAAAACAATGTTCAACTAGTATTTATGTGAAGAATGTAACAGAGTTAGGGAAGATAGGCAACTGCAAGACAAGGCAAAGAAATGTTTCTTTCTTCTCCTTCTTTTCGAATTGATGTTGCATGTGGAGAAATACTGAAGAGTGCCAATGGCGGAGGGGAAGAAGGTGATCTTCCAAGACCGGAAGCCAAGCCTTTTCTCACTTTTCCCTGTCTCCCTTCCCTCACTGTAATAACCCATCAACAATGCTCTAGATATGTGTCTGGACACTTTGGCCACGAGCCTTTCTGTCATCATAAAGGGATACCTCCAACTTCAATGAAGTATTCCTATGGATGCCCACAAGGAATTGAGGCAAGAGATAGCAGGAAACAGAAATTTCTGCAGCCATTTCCTCTCAGATGGAACAGTGATCATTTAGATAAAAATTAAATCTGTATTTCTACTGATTGTGTCAGTAGCATCCCCAGAAAGTGGGACTGAGATCAGAGCTGAGATTCAGGATGTGTATGGCATAGGGAACACAATTACCTATTTGCTATATATCCCAACCTCACACACACACACAAATCTGAACACAGTTATTACTGACAAAATTGTAGTTAGAATTCAAATCAAATTCTAAGAGCAGCCCCTGGACTTTGAATGGTTTGGAGCAGAGCTGGGAGCAGTATTTCATATTTGGTTCTTATAGCCACGGTGGGTCAAATCAAAAGGTTGTTTCACATTTTCTTTGAATTATGAGTTCAAATTCCAGATCTTAGCTTTGCTGTTCAGTGGATATATATTCATTGGCATTAGTATTTCTGAATGGATTAACTCAGCCACTATGGAATACAGATCCTGTAGTTTACTTCAAGATAAGCATGAGCAGCATTAGAGCAAACGTTTTGGATATTTTCCAAGAGAAAAGGCTTGCTCATGGAAACTAAGTGTTCTGTAGAGAAGTTGTGAATTTGACGAGTCTGTTGAAACTAGTCCAGCAGGCATCTGACCAAAATCTGACTATTTTTGGGTCAGTTCATCTACCTTCTTTTTCCTGCCCAGGCTCTACCAACCTCCCTGAGCTCACACAGAAGGACTGTGAAAAACCAAAGGCAGCTTTGAGTTTCTTGACGTGTAATTTTGTGTCGTCGTGCCAATCCATCACAGCTCTGCCTCAGAAATCACTCAGGGATGTAGAAGCTGTTTCCAGGTCACTGTGACAGTGCCACCAGGATCAAACTTACTGGAGAAAGTGAGCTGAGCTTGTGGTCAAGCTTCCCACAATACACTGGTGGGAATGGAGCTGTTCAGGTGCTTGGGCTGGGACCAGATCCTCTCCTGATTTATCTTAGAATCAAAGAGGCTTCAAATGCAGCATCGTGGGTGTTTTGTATACCAGAGAGAACTGCTCAGCAAAGGCTACTGACTGTCACAGACCTTCAAACAGCCAGTAGATGGAAATAAACACTGGTAGCCACTGAGACATATTAGATATGACCTCATCACCTAGAAATGGAAGGCTTTCTATATAAACCATTTACTCAAGCAAAATTATGCCACAAAAAGGAATACGCTTACTTTTCACCATCTCTATTTATTAAAAACATGGTTAACGTGCTCCTTGATAACTTGATTTATGAAGTTTGTGACAAATTGCTTGCTTAATTGAAATATGTCAGGTTTCTAAACACTAAAGTTAATTATCCCTCCTTTTCTAGTGGAAGGCTGACCTTTAATTGTGCAATATTAATCCACATATTGTATGAATTATGTGAAATATCCATTTTGAATGTAGAGGGAGACATGCATGTGTTATTGTAGTGGAGTACAGTTACATAATTATTTTTAATTTAGGATATCAGTTTAATTAAATACTTGCAGAAAGCAAGCTTTTTCAGGAAATTTGCAATTACAATCAATTTGAATGTACAGCTACATTAATATGGTGACAAGCCCAATAATAAAAATGAACTAAGTAATTATGGGCAGGTGCTGAACAGATGTGTAAATAGAAGGTCTCTGCATGGAACATTGTTATATATCATTTTGAAAAGGGAAAGAAACCTGTTATCCATAGCCATTCATATACGCAGTTATAATCAGTCACAAAAAGTTAGTTCTTTCAATTTAGATAAATCATTTAAAAATGTATATGGCACTTAGGCTTTCATTTTCTGTTTCTGGAAAGAAAGTCTAGTTGATTGAAGACTGCTGCTCTACTGTACTCAAAGAGTCTGCCGCACTATTGAAATATATTCTTCTTTCAACACATTTATGATGAGTGGATTTTGAGTTTGGAATGGTTTAACAGTCAAAACAATTCACATTCCATATTACAAGCTGAGCTTTATTTAAAGAAGGGGGGAGGCCAAAACTAGTTTAAAGTTGTTTGCTCAAGTTATAAGATTGCCAAAAGCCCAATTTAATCTCCAAATAGTTAGAAAACAATGACATTGCATTACTACTGTGAATTGCTTTTAGATAGATTTACAGTGCATTTTTTCCTGTGTGTGTTTTTTTTTGCTGTTGGTTTTCGTGTGTGTGTATGTGTGTCGTTTTCTTTTTCTCCAAACCAATATATTAAAATACACTTTTTCAAGTCTTCTGTTTTTGTGTGGTGTGTTAGAAACAATCATATATGTGATATAAGCAATTAAGCTAAACTGGAATAGTGTACATAGCAATCGCAGAAAACCCGAGGAAAAACTGACATCTAAGGAATGATGAATGTGAGCCATCCCCTTGTATGAAATGGGATCCCCTAAGCTGTCTACAGAAGATCACAACGTCTAAACTAGCCATGTCTAAACAAGGGGCAAGTCTAAACTCAATTCTTTCAGAAACTTAGATGCTTTATTCTAGAGTGCAGAGATCTGCTTTCCTCTCCCCAAGGTTTACAGCTCTCAAATGGATCCCAATGGCTAAGCCAGATGCTTCTCATGCAATACTTGGAAGGGCAGTAAAGTACTTTTTATCATTCTCAGGAACAGTCAGTTCAGGTATTCTTGGCACTGTGGAAAGCTGCGAAAAGAGCTGGAGTTGTGCACCACTGTCTTCCTTATCCCACCATGTACAGGACCATCATCTTATCTGGAAAGGGAACAACAATTACCACGTCTGGAGAGAGACTAATAATGGAAGCAGTGCTAGTGCCGTTGCAACAAAAACTGTCTGGACAGATTCCACTCATCTATTTCATTCGTAAAAGGTCGAACTTCAAAAGCACAAACTTGTATTCTAAATGTGCTATGAAATATTTCAGGTGGGGAGGGTGAAGTGGGGACTGCATGCAGTCCTGCATCCTGCAGACCTCTGCAGCTCAACAGCCCCCGTGGATCACACAAATGGCAGTGACTTCTATACTATGCGCTGGTATAGAACTCTTCCATCCTATCACAAGGCAATACTCAGCCTGTAAACAGTATTAGAGCACAAAGATGACACCATCATGTATAGCAACCTTTCCCTCAACTCCAAACTCAAAGACACGCCAAGCATTTGCTGTAGAAAGTGAAAAATGAAACAGGAAGAATGAACAAATCCACAGCAGTGGAGAGGACAAAAGAGTCTCAGTTTTACAGTAGAAATCCTCAGGATGCTTACTGACATATGTGCCTTCCTTGCTGAAGGAGCATGGCTTAAATGATGGGCAGGCTCTTTATATGCATCATGCCCCAGCTACTGGAGGGAGGAGTTAATTTTAATAAAGGGCTTGGTGTTTCCAATCAGAAAGTTTGGAACACAGATTTTGTCTTGATCAGGAGAGCATCTAATAGTCAGACTTTGAATAGGAGTTATTCATGGTGCATTGTAAGGCAGGATATAAAACAAACCTCATACATGTCGGTATGGAAAGATTTTGCTTGCCATTTCAAAAAGAAAGTGGTTTGGATCCCCTGCATTGCCATACTTAGCCATGCCTCCTCCTACCTCTCCTTGCATTCACTTCCAACTGCTCCTGTTATCTCTCAGTTCATCCATGTTTGGTGTCTGAAGAGGCAAAGAGGGAGATTTCAGAAGAATTTAGGGAAGATCCACACCACGGGTGTCACACAAGGCAGTCACATCCAAGGACAGTGCTTATGACCCACATGGGTTAGCACCAGCACCAAAAGGAAGATTCCTGGTTCAGTGCCATGCTGAGCCAACCTGGCAATATTCCTCTCCAACTGCACCAGCAATTGTGCATGACTCCACAGCATTAGTGTTGTGTCAGGAATCTTCGCAACACAGCTCTCACCACAGAGACAGGCACACCTGTGTCAGTAGGTCTTTAGGTTGCTTTTGTCCCTCAGAGGATCCTCAAGTGATCAGGGTACTTGTGGCCTCAGTCTCTTCCTCAGAGAACCCAGTGCCTTCAGCTGTGTTTTAGCTGTGTGGGAACTGCTCAAGCCCACTACTGTTGCCACGGCTGCTAAAGGAAAACATTTAGTTAAAGGTGAGGGTAAGCACACATTATAGATGTAAGCACATGGCTGTCAAGCTGCTGCCCAGCAGCTTCCATAGATATGTGGCACCTTATGTTATCCAAAACACTTGGAATTTTTCAGATAACAAAAGCTAGGGAAGGCAGCTATTACAGCTTTATGCTGCACTTGCTTCCTGATAGAGTTGCCAATCCAGTGCTTTGAATTCTGTGCCAACAGCTTTGACAGAAGTGAAAGAGCAAGCTATGCTTTTAACAGATGCGAATGCTTTGGTTGCAGTGATGGCTGCTTTTTCAAAACCATTATCACATATGGAGGCTTGCAGATGCATACCTCTTCCGATGTGACAACTCTCAGACAATTGGAAAGCTTTTCATAGCACTGGCAAGCTTTTAAGGGGCAAAATCAACTGGCATCATCTAGCAACTCTTTTACTGTCTTGCAAGTGCTTGTATTGAACAGATGCACAACATGTGGTTGGCACTGCTGAAAATGTCCTGCACTGCAGCCAAAGTGTTATACCAGCAACAAGCCATGCTGCTGAATTTCAGAGAATTTGCAGTCCTTTCACTGACAACTACAGAATGAAGACAAACACAACAGCATCATGCATTAAATTACTGATTAAATATTCTCAAATTAAGAACAGTTCATCATCTAGTTTTAGCTTTTCTCACTCAATTTTCCATGTCTTAACCAAGAGCACAGCTACTGAAATACTGTGAAATTCCCTGCTTCACTTGAGCAAGCTTGTCACAATATCCTAAGAACTGGCTATCATCTATTTGATTCTTTTAATTGTAATTTTATCATGGAAAATTCCTTGTGTCTGTAACGAACATAACCTAGAGATACTGAAATATGTAAGACTGTCTTCCACCAGAAGACCTTATCAGCTTTTTTTTTTGTCATTAAATAAGTACATTGTTAATTCTAAAGCTTTGATTCACATGGACAAGATCTGGCAAATCTTGGCACTATATGCTATTTGTCAAAGAAAGAAATAGTCCAGAGTTCATAAACCCTTGACCCTACAGGTGTGTCCATTGGGCTTTAAATGGCACACGGTGTATAGTCCAATGCAAGTGAAGCTTGGTCCAAGGAACCAGTGAGGTTCTGCTTTGAGTAATCTGCTGAACAGAAGCATAATTCCTTACTTAAACAAATTCATCATTAAAGAAAAGCATGACCTGATTTAGAAAATCTAAGCCAAAAATTCTGGTTTTTTTGGTTGGATGGGAAAAATAATTTTTTGTCACCTTTTGAAACTCTGTTACAAATGAAAATTCCCCCCATATTTTGCACAATGAAACCTTATTTTGAGTAAAACAGAAGTTTTTATATTTTATATATATTTTATATATATTTGTTATATTTTCAATTCCTTTATTTTGCTTTTTCCCATGAGCTTCTCCATCTTTTGTGCAGTAAAAACAATGTAATGAAGTTAGCACAGATTCTCCAGAACATACTTTTTAGTAGGAAAACAGGATCAAGAAAATTTTACTTCATGTACTTGAAAAGCCACATCATAGAGTAAAAAGACTGAATTTTCAGGTAGAGACATTCAGTCTGTTTGACCTTTGCAGAGTAACTAAGGAATTGTGCTCTCAGCAGGTCCTGCTCCCCTAGTTTTTCTCTCTCTTTCTCTTCTTTCCTTCTTTTTCTCTTTCCATTAATGGATTTTTTCACATTTGAACTGTCATTTCTGAATGTGTGACTTGCAGATTAATGCATAAATAAATAAAGTGTTCCCCATAATCAAACTATCTGTGATCAGGACACTACCAGTTTCTTAGTGACTGTTTTGGTGCAAGTCACAAGCAAAGTGCAGAAATAGTTCCCACTCCTTTTTTATTAAAACAAACTTAGAACAGTTGGTGTGCACCTAAAAGGTACAAAGTAACTCTGACAGAGATTGAGGGTTTGTCCCAAGAAAAAAAGACATCCTTTTTGGGCATAGGTTCTCTTGGAGCCTTGTGCTTTTAGGCTATCCATTTAATAGAAGCAGAACCTTTACAAGGTTCTCCTATTCAATCAAATCCCCAGCTAATTTAATGAATTTATTCAAAGTAATGAAGCAATTTTCTTACATCTGTCATTTTTCTTACTGGGAAGGCCAGTGACTAATCTGCTGTCATAATCTAAAACAGTATCATATGGGCAGCTACTATAATGTACTCTGTCACTATGAACCAGAGCGTCATTCCTCCCTAGCTGTATATTATATCACTTCTGTATCAGGTGGGACATCTCTGAAGAGGTGACAGCATGTTGAATGGAGGTGGCAGGCAGGAGGTTGGCTCAGGAGCCACCATGCTCATCTTCTGTCAGCAGAGATTACCTGTAAATTCACACTAGCCAGGACAGCCTCCCATTTTAAGCCATGCAGAACATAATGTGAACTTGTAATCAGGGAATTTGCATTTAACTTAAAAGTGTCCTATCACATCTCAGCTGATGAAAAAGAAAAAGACTTTATCTTACAGTTCTATTTTCAGTGGACATGACGTCTTTTCTCTGACAAATGTGAGGATATGCAGGAAATTCTGTTCATAGAATTACTCACTCTAGGTTTCCACATATACATCTATCTGTCTTGATTGCAGAGATACTTCTCTCTTTTCATGTCCATAAATGACATCACCTACTCAAATAGACCACTTTAGACTTTAAGGTAAGATTCAGAGTGCTTAAGACACGTAGGTGCCTAAAATATTCCGAATATCCCTCCTAAGATATCCCATATTAAGGCTCTCACTTCCAGGGCTCCAGAAGAGCTTGCTCCCTAACTTTCTCCTAGGGCTTTTAACTATAAGCCAAGACAAGCCACTAAACCGATGTGTGAACCTCTAAAATGTTCAATATGTATCATAACACGGAGATATCTGGCTGACAAAAGACATCAGGCAAGGCTTTCAAGCTCTAGAGGATAAACAAAGTCCATTATTAGATTGATTCCATCATTAGCCCAACATCTGGCTCTCAGCTTCTTTCATGATGGTGCTGTGGTTGGGATGCTACCTCAACTTGCATTTTCATAAGCTACACTCTTCAGTGATTTATACCAGTCTGCTTTTAATCACATTGTGCCAAAATTAACCAACTATAATTGCCACCCAGGGCAGGCCCTCTTCTGGAAAGGCCATAAATGAAATTAGCTATGAGGGCAGGATGCAGCTGCATGGCTATGAAGTGGAAAAGAGATCTATGCGCTAGTTCGGCCTCTTCATCATTATGTAAATGAAAGAGCATGGCACTAATGGGGAGAAAGGGAAGCTGAAGTATCTGTGACTTCATCCTTTCTCCCCCTTCTCCCTTCAGTTTTAATTGTGTATGTTTTTCAGCTGCAGAGAAATGAAAACATCTTTTTTTTTGTTTAATTTCTCAAGCACTTTATTTAGAAGATCAATTAAAAAATTTAACTTCAAATCACAAAGTACTTCCCCTCTCTTCCTCCCATAATTTCAGTTTGTCAGCAAAAACGCACCCATAAACCCATCATGTTCACATATGTGCATACAGCATCCAAACCACACTGCACTCTGGAACGTGGTGAGAGCTTTAGTATAGCTGGAGGGAGCAGAGGAATGGGATCTGAGAGGTGGGAAACCTCCAGAGCATACCATTTCCCTTTTTGTACTTCAGATCCAGGGCTGGCTGAAGTCAGAAAGTGATTTCCTAGCAGCTTCAGTAGGCTTTGGAACAGGCTTTAACAATGGAGCTAGCAGAAGATACTTGGTTATGATGTCAGCTTCGTAGTAGTTGCCAATATTTTTTAAGCTAGGAAATATTAGCAAATGCGATAACACAGTGAAATGTGGTGACAATAGGAATACTGTTCATATCTTGTTCATTCGAGTTATTACACAAAGTAGAAAATACAATTAAAACCATGTGGTGATCTTCAAAGTGTCTGGCTCTGTCTAAAACTACCCCTTTTTCCGAGATCAAATGTAAAACAAAGTCTTTACAAATAATTTTGTTTATCAGACAATGGTCGTACAAAGACCGCTGTAAGCACAGAGGGGAGAGTGAGCTCGCTTTCATTCTGCTCCTGCAGAGGTGCAGGAAAAAGGGGTTGGGACGGGCAAAAGGACAGAAGGACAGCCTTCCTCCCCCTCTTCAGCACTCTCTCTGCACAAACCACTCATAGGAGTGGACTCTTGGAGGTCTTTCCTGGAGGGAAAGAAAAAGGTTATCACACAGTTAGTTGACTTCAGAGCTAAAAAGAAAACTGCCACATGAGCCCAGCCTTGAAATACAACCACCGTAGTCAGTAATCAGTAACAGCTTTTCCCTCCAGTGGAAGATGCAAGAAACCCACAGCACGTTCTCAGTAATAGTTTTGATGCATGCCTTGCTATAAAGCTGTTCAAAGAGAAACTTAGGGCCCAAAACTGTTACAGCTATACTCTATACCCTACAGACTTAGATCCTATAATCCTATTGATGTATCTTCTTTTTTTTCGTATGGTCAAAGGTTTGCCAGATAAAGACTGATTTATTGTTTATACTTCTATAATTACCTCATGGAATATAAGCCCTTAGATCTAGCAAACACCTCCTCTTGTAACATCACACCTATTCTTTCCTCTTTCTCTTTTCCCGTCTGCTCACATCTTTGCTTCTTGTATCTCCATCCTTTGATGTTCAAGCTACTGTCATAATTAACATGTGCCAACTGGTCCCGATCCCCATCTTGCTCCCCTGTGAGCAGGAAGGCAAGGAAGCATCGCCCACTTACTGTGCTTATACCTCTTGTGTCTGTTTTCCTTGATGTGCAGAAAAGGAGTGGAAACCAGCTGAGGGTTCTCCTTGTACGTGTTCATGGATGAATGGGAATAATCAGTAAAGGTCAGATGGAATTAAGAGCCCCAAACAAGCCAAATGTATACTGACAGAGTGTCTACTAACAATAGACAACAAATAGACAACACTAGCAGAAAAGTTGTGTCTACAATCTTTCCTGAGCCATTGATGGCTCTTCAATGTACAACAACAGCATAAGGGAATGCTGAAGATGATGCTATTAATATGCCTGTTATCTCAGACATGGCCTTTAAGTTCATTAAGGCAGCTTTAGATGTTGCTTTATAAAGACCAACAAATGAAACTTTGAAGGAGCTTCCTCTTTCGGGTAGGTGGATTGACTCGATGCAGTGACTTTTGCAGATAAATGTGTACTCTGAAGCTCTGCTGAAGTGGAATTGAAAACTAATCTCCAGAACAAAGAGAAAATTTCGTTTAGGCCTAAACTAGCTATGAGGAAACTGCAGATAGCGTGACTTAATACTTGCCAAAAATGTGATTAATAATACTGAATATATGGCACTGGACCTGGTTTAGGAAAGTATTATGTAAGCAAAGACTTCATACCCATCACTGAAGCTCTCAGCGCAATCATGTACTATTGCTAATGGGCCTAGAGGGCGAATTTTCAAGGACACTCGGCACCAGGTTATCTCAGCCTCCTTGGTGCAATTCCTTCTGACTGATTTCGGCTGGAGTAGGAATAGACCAATTGCACAGCAATGCTTAGGAGACTTTGCACACTCTCAAAGAGTCATTCTGGCTTTACCCAGTGGGAACTGTCAAAGAGACAAATGCTGCGTGGGAGCCAAGCACAGCAATTCCAGGCAAGAATGGGCTGTCACATATTAAGAGGTGGACTTTTAAGCCTGAAGAAGTTGAGGTGTCCTTATTACTAGGCAGCTTATGTAGTGGTGGCTCAGGAGATACCCAATCCCAGGACTCAGCCATGTTGCTGAATTTTTTCAAACTAAAAAGTTGCTGAAACTTAATATATGAGTCTGTATTTCAAGCCACAGCAAAACTTTGGCTTAATTTAGTCAGTAAAGATGGCACACACAGAGACAATCACTGAAGCTTTTCTGAAGTGTTTTGTCTTAATCTAGTTCATAGTGAAATATGATGCACATACAATTACTGAAACTTCCCTGGCCCAGAAAGCAGTGTATATTTGACACACATTTGACAAATATCTTGTATGATCCCATCGATTACCTTTTGTAATAGATCTTAATTCCAAGGGCATGGGATGGAGTCCTTATGCCACGTGAAAAGCACATTTTACCACATGGTAATCACGACTTTTCTCAGCCAGTATTGCATTTTGACAAAATTTCATGCATGTATCACAGAATCAAAGAAAGGTTCAGGTTGGAAGGGACCACTGGAGGTCATCTAATCTAACCTCCCTACTCAAGCAGGGTCCTTCAGAGCACGTTACTCAGGATTGTGCCCAAAAGACTTTTGAGTATCTTGAGTGAGGGAGACTCTACAACTTCCATGGGAAGCCTGTTCCAGTGCTTGGTCACCTGCCCAGTAAAGAAATTCTCCCTCATATTCAGATGGAACTTCCTGTGCTTCAGTTTCTGTCCATTGCTTATTGCCCTATTGCTTGGCACCACTCAGAAGAGCCTGGATCCATCCTCCTGGTACCATCCCCTCTCAGATACTTACAGAGATGGATGAGATTTCTTCTCAGTCATTTCTTCTCCAGGCTAAACAAGTCCAGCTCCTTCAGCCTTCCCTCATAAGTAAGAGGAAATATGTGCAAGGGAAAACATATCACAATTTAGTCTATTTCTTCCAACAAGACTATCTTTCATGGATAACCCCTATATATTGAGAAGTCCTTATTTCCTGACACTATTCTAATATTTTTCAGCTAGAGTGTTTCAAATATTTGCACAAAGTCCTCCTCATTATTATTGTAGACTCTATCAATTGAGCTATCAACTGAGAAGCCTCCTTTTTCACAGGAAAGTTCTGGTAATTATGACACACTGGACATCTACCATAGAGTTTAGCTGAGAGGCTCAAGAACTGGTACAAGTCAATACAGAGAAACTGGATGTAAATTAACTACAAATTCTCCAAGTTCTGGCACAGCTCTTCATTAGACTAATTTTCTCAGCTGAGAATTGCTCTCGGATCAAAAATACAGGCTTTGGAACAAGCACAGCAAAAATATTACTAGCAGAGAGATAATATCTAAATCAATGATGAGTGCCCAGGATATATGACCACCTTATAGTTAAAATATGAAAGAAGGACTTATATTAGTTTTACAGTTCTGAGTAATATTTTCAAGTAATGCCAAATGTATTACAGATGTTGATAGGAACAACTGCTGACTACAGCATGCTCCAACACAAAGCTGAACCAAACACTTTGGAGAAATCCAGATCAGAACGTTGCAGCCAGCCTCCCTGTAAACTTAATCACAAACAGCAAAACACTGTAAATAATACCAAACCAGTCCAAAATCCTACATCCAATTCAAGTTTTTGGGGAATTTGCTAACTTTGCTGACAGCTTCTTGTGAAGGGCTGAAGAAATGTTCTACATCTTAAGGCAGCACAGCTTGGTGAAAGTCCTGTCTTGGAGCTGCATACAGAACAGGGAATCTTGTTAAGGTGCTGGCAGGGTAATCAATGTGATGTAATAGATATTATGTCCTGCATTAAAGGAAAGTCCTGCTTATCAAACCTGATTTCCTTCTATGACAAGTTAACCCACCTAGGTGATCAAGGTTGATGTAATTATTTTGGATTTCGGTAAAGCTGTTGATATTGTCTCTCACAGTATCCTTCTGGACAAAAGGTCCAGCACACAGCTGGATAAACACACCGTGTGGTGGGTGAGCAATTGGCTCATGGGTCAAACACAGAGGGTAATAGTGAATGGGGTAACATCAGACTGATGACCAGTCACTAGTGGGGTTCCACAGGGCTCCATCTTAGACTGTGTGCTCTTCATAAATGACTTGGACACAGGACTGGAAGGGATACTGAGGAAGTTTGAAGATAACAAAAACTGGGAGGAGCTGTTGACTCCCTCGTAGGCAGGGAGGCCCTGCAGAGAGACCTCAACAAATTAGAGGACTGGGCAATCACCAACCATATGAAGTTCCACAAGGTAAAGTGCTGGATTCTGCATCTGGAATGGGGCAACCCTGGATGTTCATACAGACTGGGGAATGAGATACTGGAAAGCAGTGCCCTGAAAAGCAGGACCTGGGGGTCCTGGTTGAGGGCAAGTTGAATCTGAGTCAGCAGTGCCCTGGAAGCCAGGAGGGCCAACCATGTCCTGGGGGGCATCAGGCAAAGCATCACCAGCTGGTCGAGGGAGGGGATTGTCCCACTCTGCTCTGCACTGGGGTGGCCTCACCTTGAATATTGTGTCCAAAAGAAAGAAAGACGTTAAATGCAGAGAAATATATTAAGCTATTAGAGTGTGTTCAAAGGAGGGCAACGAAGATGGTGAAGGGGAAGCTATATGAGGAGTGACCGAGGTCACTTGACCTGTTCAGCCTGGAGAAGAGGAGACTAAGGGGACATCTCATTGCAGTCTACAGCTTCCTCATGAGGGACAGAGGAGGGGCAGACACTGATCTCTTCTCTGTGGTGACCAGTGACAGGACTTGAGGGAACGTCCTGAAGCTGTGTCAGGGGAGGTTTAAGTTGGATATTAGGAGAAGTTCTTCACTGGTTGTGCATTGGAACACGGCATTCCCCCAAAGGGAAGTGGTCACAGCACCAAGCCTGACGAAGTTCAAGATGTATTTGGATGTTTCTCTCAGGCACATGGTGTTAATCTCGGCAACGGTCCTGTGCAGGGCTACGGATTGGACTCAGTGATCCTTGTGGGATTATTTCAAATACGAAGTCCAGACTTTCCACCTTTCTATCTTCAAAACCAACCTCTTAAGGTTTGTTGTAATATTATGTCACATGCATAAATTTTTAAGAAATCAATTGGGATGATACATTTCTGATTATTGAAATAATTCATGAACTGTATAAAAGAAACATGAGAGAACTGAAAAGTGGCCTATCTTCCATGTGGCGCTCTATAAATGCTATTTAGATGTCTGCTTTCACACCTCTATAGTTCCATTCTGATTTTCAGCTTATATAAAGGCCTGGAAATATTTTGCTTCAGAATGGAAAAATTGTAATGCACAGTGGAATTTCTTGCTTAAAATGGCACATGCACACCTCTGATCCAGATTTTGGGATGTGGAAGGTTTTTTCATAATCACTATTTTAAACTCACAGCAATATATTCTACGTTATGATTTCTAGGCCTTTTGACTTTGCCACTAATAACATTTATGGCAGTTTTCATGTGAGCCAGCTCTAATATCAGACATGTTCATGTTTTCCATTACACAAGGGAAATATCTGGTGATAATTGGAAAAGCTTAGATAAATGTCTTGCTAATAAGTCAAACTGTGACAATTACCAATTTTCCAGGTGAGTTCAGGAATGATCAAGAACATAGCAGGATTCAAAAAGGATTAGAAATGTGTAAGGATAATAATGCAATTATAGCAGATCAGAATTAGAAACAGATAGAAGAGCAGTCATGTAAAAACCCACAAACAGTTTTGTCCTGCAGTCCTTCTTAGGCTCAGTGGCTTATTGGTGCTCTAAGTATCACTGGGTGGTTCAGGCCATGCAGGACACACTACAGGGCTGAGAATCTGGTCCGGGAAGAAACTCCTGTCTGGAATGGTTTTCTGATTGCCATCTACAGTGTGTGTTTCTTGGGCTTATGGCATCTTGTGACTCCCAAAAACAAGGTAGTGGAGTCAGCACCACACCAGGTTGTGAACAAAAATTAGCCATGCTGAAGACATCAGCCTGTAACAAGAAGCAGCAAACCACCTACTGCCAATGGGCAGGAGGAGGTTAGTTGTTAGCTTGTCCAGCTAACTCTGCACTTCTGGGGAAGGGACAAGATTTCAAGGACAAGAGAAGAGAGACAGGGCCAGAAGAGTCAGCCCATTCAGGCTTGCACTCAGCAAAGTGATCTTACATTACAAAACCCACTATGTTCTACATAGAATTTCTCTGTAGGAGTGGCAAAATTCTGCTTTACTAACAGAGCTGAGAAACTGTAAACTGGGTCTGCTGGGACAAACCAAAATTATAGATTTGACCCTAAATTTCTGTGCTGTGTGTATCTCAACAAACTGAAGATGACATCTGCACTTTTTAACCTGGAGGATGGCTTTCTCTCTCAGAGAAACTGTAGGACTCATTTATGTGATGTATAAATTCATTTACAATACAAAAGAAATACTATAGTCATCTTCAGTGAAGAGGGAGTCCCCTATTTCCAGTTCTCTTATAGTTCTAGGACGAGAAATCCAAGACTTCTTTCAAAAAAAAAAAAAAAAAGAAAAAGAATGTTTTTGTTGTTGTTGTTGCTTTTTATGGGAACTCTGTGTGATTCAGTGAAATTCTGATGCTGGATAAAAACAGTTTAAAAGGTTCAAATGTAAAGTCCTAGGTTGCATCCGTTCCAAATTTACTTCTTATGTTATTTCTTTTTCTCTAAACTCCTATTTATAACTATGTAAAACATCTGGGTAAAAAGGTATTTTATCCCATAATCACATAGTTAGTATTTATGTACACTAAACAGACTAAGGAGAGCTAATGACATGGGAGGGAATATGGAACTACATAACAATTTGGAACTCTATAACACTCTATCTTACTGTGCTCTAAAGAATATACGGAGTTTGTTGATGACAGACCTTATTTATCTTAGGAAAAGTATAGTACACCCTGGTAGCATCTATGTTTATTTCTAAGGAAATATTCATTTCTAAGGAAAATGCAAAAAGCCTCACTGGGATTATCATGCAACCATTTCCAATAGTATTATATACCACACATGCACTGTTTTTCCAAACAAACAAGAAGATGCAATACTGCAGCTTTAAAGTAGTCCTTCATGTTCTACTGCTTGGTAAAAATTTTAAATTTTTTTTTTCCCCACTTTCAATCTCGCTATAGCTTTACATAGCTACAAATATCTCTTAATACCATTGAATAAGTACACAAAAGAAATAGGCCTGTGAGCCTCAGGAAGATTCACTTACTGTAAAGTCTTGAATGTCAGCAGACAGTAGTCCATATGAAGTTATCCTATCTTGAACTCAGAAAGCATAGTCCTTTCCCTCTCTCCCTTGGGCTCCTTGGTATTATCTCCAGGGCATATTCACCTGTGCTGCTCTTCCCCCACACTTTTTTTTGGTGCTCTGTCCCCGCCCACATTTATACTTCTTTTAAATCTCCTTCAGGCAAGTACCAGATAAGGCAGCTTGATAGATACTGCTACTATTGTCATTGCATGACTGATCGTCTGTAACTTCATTCTCTGCCCTGTGTTTTTTTTTATTCTTGCTTTCTCAGATACCTTTGACGCCTCTTTCACCTCAGACCCTATGTAGAAATGACTGCAATTTAATTTAACAGTCCTGCGCTGTTTAGGAAATTTTAAAAACTGATAACTGACTGCATCTGCTCCCCAAATACCGCTGCCTCTGATGTGAAAGGTTTCGAGAGGACCAGAAGAGAGTCCTTGCAGCAAGCAGAGAAAGTATGGCAGAGCTTTAGGTAAGTGGGATATAATTAGCCATGTTGGAATTTGACCAGGATATCAGGGTTAACACCCCTGCTCCTGTGAGAAGTGCCTTGGGAGTTCCTCAGCAGCAGGCAGCCGGGACCTCTTGTTTTCATCACATTCCAGGCACTACATGACAGCTACCCAAATACACTTTGCCTTAATGAAACAGAAATGCACGTATGATACCCACAATTTGGAACCAAGGCATGGACTTTATCCCAGAATGGATTAATTCAGATTTATGAATTATTCAGTGAAAAAAGACTTCTGTATTTTGGTTATGGACCTTATCTATTGGGAAATAGTGACAACAAAATCAGTCAGTGTTAAAACTGTGGAGCCCACAGGTTTTCTGAACATCTCTATCTGCATGTGGTTGACTGATAAGTCTAGAAGTGGGCATTTCTTGTATTGTGCTTTTATGCATCACCTCCATAACTTCCTTTGGAACGAGCTCTGGTCATGGGCATTACACAGAGCTCCATACTGCTCATGGAGATTTCTGTGCGGGCAGGAGTCCCAGTACTTCCAGCATCCAGTACTTCCAGCATCCAAGATGACTCTCCCAGCTGCTTCCTGTGCTTTTCGACTACTTATGTTTCTATATTACATGAGCTGCTCCAGCTCTTGCCCTATCAGCTAGTCACCTTCCTGAGGTCTTTTCTAGCCCCAGGTTTTTATTACTTTCCTATGAGTCATGCATACCATGCGTTGATGCATCTCTGCCCTGCCCAGGAAGACTGCAGGGCCAAACAGCTGCTGGTGGTGGGAGGAATGAATCTTCTCTAATTTCTTCAGTAAATCACTGCTTGCTACCAGCAGCTACCAGAGGGTATGGAAAAGTGGCCAAGAATTTTGCACTGACTAGTGTATGGACGGAGAGATTTGCTGTACACCTATGTTTTCCATAAACCAAAAGTATTAAATTGAGTGAACTGTATTCACCTAAATTCAAATTAGTACATTTGTCACCAGAAATTTCCAAGCAATTCCATTATTCCTCCACTGACAAGAGGTTGTGAGCACTGGTAGAGTTTAGACTTTTCCTGTTTTATACATGTTTCCATATGTTGGGCATTGAAGACAAACGTATCATTTCTCTCCCAAACATACTCCCTCCTGTGTAATGTGAATGTATTATGTGTAATCATATTCCAAAGCAATAAGATTAGACAAATTACTGTACTCTAAAAAGTGACATTAAGAATTGCCTCTCCATCTTTATTAGCTCACTTTTTCTCAGTCAAATATGTTTGGCTTACAAGAAAAACGATGTTTTTCATTCTGACCTCAGGCTTCCCAAATTCAAACAGAGCTATGGGTCAATAGCTGAATGAGAAAAAGATTGTCAGAATGATTCAGATCTTTCTTGACACCTCAGCATCTTCAAATTATTGCTTATGTCAGGCGCTGGTTATGTCTGACAGCGAAGGGAACAAGCACAGGGTTCAGATAGTGATCTGTGTGCAGGAATTCATGTAATCTCGTGGTAGCTCTGCTCCACTCCAATGCAATGAAAAAAGAACATAACTTTTTTTTTATCACTACAGTTAAAGCAGGAAAATAAAACAAAATCAGCAAAGGTAATGAGTTAGAAATGTTTTATATTATCTTTACATAGAAGACTGATTGTGTTTTTTTTTTTTTTTTCATGTTTTGTGCCAAAAAAGTGTTTTGGAGACTTAACCATAGGCAATACATGCCAGGGCAATTGATTTTGCTACACAGTTATTAAAAACCAACACTGCCACAACTGCTTGGCTAGAAAGGGCTATCCAGAAGCTGTCTTCTCTCTGATGGCTTTGAGGAGCAGCAGAAGTCAGGGACCCCATGTGGGCTTCCATGTCACTGCAAACCTGGCATGTCTCCCTCCAGCTGGCAGGACCCCATGAGTAAAATTGCGGCTTCCCAGGTCTGTCTGAGACCTTCAGGAGGATGTGCGTCTGTCAGAAAAATGAAATTATGTCCTTTTCAGCTCCATGGCACTTTTAATAAAGTGTCTATAGAGCTGAGCAGTTGGGTTTAGGCCTTAAAACTGTCACTGAGCACAAGATGAAGAGCAAAAATAAGGTAGCTATAAAGTGGCATATCCAAGACATGACTCACAACAACCCATAGCAGCAGCTCCCCTTAGAGACAGACAACCCCTAATGTGCCTGAGCTACCTCCCCATTTCTGGGCACAGAGGGGTATGTGTGGTTGCTGCAGCCTTGATGCAGGGCTGGGGACCTTCATGAAAGTTGAGGGGGGTCCATGATCTGTGAGGCACTGGGAGCTGGAACAGTGACTACAGGGAAAGATGCTTGCTCTTGAGTTAGAAAAAGAGCAATTGAGGAGAAATAATATTGAATCAAAGGAAACAAACAAGTAGATGGATAGAGTAGCATCTGGTGAGGTGGAAGAGGTGGTGGACAATCCACACCACTGGCTCAGCATTGCTTTATATTGTGGACAGGATGCTTGTGCTTCTTCAAACTCTAGGCTTTTGCTGTGGCTGAAGGCAGACATCCAGGCTGGCTGAAGATACCTGGTTGGTCCAGAGCAATGGAGTGGTGACATGTGGGTCAACTGGGGGTCTGCTGGAGCTCAACAAATGCATAGCCTGGCCACCATCAGCACTGCTGGCAGGTGGGGGTGCCACAGCTACCCGTCCAAGTGCTGGAAAATTCAACTATCACACAGGTAACCAGAGGATGGCAAAGCTCTCCAGCCTGGCAGGAAATGGCTGGGTGGCAGCACCTGAAGTAGACCATAGAAATGTGTCAACCAAGGGGCCATGTTTTCTTTTCTGTTTGCATAGCAACCAGCACATTGCTGGCACTCAAAAAATACAAGCTAACATGAGCATTTTGTGCCTTCCATCAGGACTCTCTGCATATGCTTTGGTTCCTGCATTTTCCATCTTCCAGGCATTTGACAGAAAGCAGTAAATAGGAGGACCTAGGCTGAGCACCAGGCAGGAAAACAGCAACTCCCAATGGTGGTCCATGCTCTCTGTCATGGCCTGAGGCAACTCACCCAGCATGACTCCATATCAACTTCCACTTGTGTAAAGCAGGGATAATACTCACTTTCCCCTTCCCATAATCAGTCTGTTTGCACTGTGCTAGGAAATTTCATAAATGTTTCTTGATCACAGTGACATTTTTTGACTGTAAACTCCCAGAATGACAGTACATCAGCAAAACAGAATTGATATGGTCTGCATGCCCCCAGATGTGCTGTGCCAGGAGGCTTCACTGTTGATGATACTATCACAGCCCAGGTAGCTGGCACAACAAGGGCAAATGGGTAAAATACACAGGGTGGGAATTTTTGGTTATTGAGTAAATTAAGAAAACTCAGTCCCCAGAATCACTTTTCACTCCGGGAGGAATATTGTGACATGGGCTCCGTGATTTTTCTGTGTAAAACATTTGTTGAAAATTAAAACAACTAATTTGAAAAAGCTCGTAGACAACCCAGGAAAGTAAGTGAACCGTATTTTAACAAAGTGTAATTACATCAACTCACAGATGGTATTCTGAATTTTGGAAAGCTCATCCTGCTTTAAGGTTTAGCACTTGTGATTAAAGACAGTACTGTTTAACTTAAAAGATTTAAGAATTATACTCTAGGAAGTCATGCTATAATAAGCTTTAGATCAACAGTTCATATAGCATCATGGGATTCTCAGACCCCCAAGAGAAAGAGTCCTAATATACTGTAACCTACAACTTTCCCCTTGAAATATCTTAGTTCTACAAAGCAATAAACCAGTCTGGACTAAGTTACTGAAGGTCTTTGAAGTACTGGAAGACCCATAAATAAGGTGAGTACTTTGGAGCGGGGGGCTCATTTTGTGGTGTACATATACAACTATTTCATAGTCAAGTTGATTTGTAGCTGCCCATACGTCAGTTTCCTGGGAGCAATAAATCTTCTTTCAAGCAAAACTAAAATGTCACCAGTATTTATTTCATGCATTTTTTACCCCATCAGGAGAAGAAAAAGTCAGCCTTCACGTAAACTTCTATGCCCAACTTGCAGCTCTGTGCTAAAATTGTGCTTGATAGTACGAAATTTTTGTAAATCTAAATTATAAACATTGGGTAACAGATGTACCACTGCATGGTCAAAAAAGAGTGGTAACTGTCACTGGAGAAATAAAACTGAGTTATTGTTTCCAGTTTCAAAAGAACAGCAACAAGTCTAAAAAACTATATGTGATCTTTGTCCTTTTTTCCCCTCAGACACCTGCACTCATCTAATGTTTCACTGAGCCCTGAAAAATAAATGCATAGCTTCAGTCTCCTAATCCATGTGGCTCCAGAGACCACTGTTACATGAGAACTTAAACTGATGATGCTGAGCGTCCTAGGGGCAGCTTAATCTTTTTTAATTCAAATCAACTGAGTCCCATGTGGCGCTAGGATGATACTCTATATGCTGCAATCAGACTGACCTAGACTTCTTGTGCTCTAAATGATTAATGAAACTGCCTCCTAGTTTGTTTCTATGGTGATCTGAAACTTGACACGATGTAGGAATCTGCCATTCACGCTGAATGAAACGAGGAGGAGATAGCCCAGGAACAAAACTCCATCAGTACAGAGAAGACTGAATTTTAAGTCATTAGTCTCCTTGTGCTTGGGTTGTTGACTCTTGAAAATAAGAGTCAGATAAAATATCCCAGTTAATATAGCTTTAATTGGGTAGTTTACTAGTAAATTGTTTCAATATTAGCAAAATGAGTTACTCTGAATACAGCTTTCTGTATTTTCTTTTTATGGGCAAATGTGGGATAATGCTAGAGCAGTAGTTAAAGCGGGTTTGCAGCTCCCTATAAAGAAACTGATTCAACTGTGAAAACTCTGCAATGCCTTTAAATACAGTAAATAATGCTCTGAGAAAAAAAGAAAAACAAAATTTAGGAAAAAAAATCTATGTTCAGATTTTATTGAGTGCATAAAGAAGACTTCTTGTGTCTTTGCAGTTTGATGCTGCCATTTCGAATAAGGAGTGATTTCATTTACTACAGTGCTTTGAGGCTTTCAGAGAAAATAAACGCCTTTCAATTTTATTTTCAGAGGGAACATATTACCAAACTTTTAAATATTTTGGATAGTCCCGGAACCACTGACGAGTATCTGCAGTCACTCTTTGGTCTATCTATAGTGCTAAGGTAAAAAACATTTGAGAGAACATAAGTAAATTAGCTTAGCTGTCTCACCAGCCACAACACCATCAAACTAAGCTAAAACCATCTACCTGATTTTTTACTCAGTGTCTAGAGCCAGGGGAGCAGCCCACATTGGATGCCGAAAGGCTATTGCTAAACTGTAGGTAGTGCTGGCTTTAGTTAGTTACTAAAGTTGCCTTGGTTGTGCTACTTCTGTACCTTGACTGCCTTTAGAGCAGGCCTCATCTTTGCTCCTTCCTTTACCCAGGCAAACACATTTCACAGAATCACAGAATATGCTGAGTTGGATGGGACCATTTAAAGATGGATGAGAACAAGGTTTTCTGAAGATGGTGGGAGCAGCAGAGCCCTGCAACCTGTAAGATAATTTGCTGGTGCTTTTTCTGCCTCTATCACTTATCATTGCTTTTATTGCCTCCATTCCAAACTCCCGACCACTGAGAGCAGGACTGTTTGTTGTCTTTTTACCAAGTCCTGTCTCCCCACCAACACAGGGAGAGATGCTGCTGCTCTTTTCCTTTCCATGTCTGTTTAAAGGGAACACTGCTGTGCTGTATATTTGCCTCTGGTGAGGCTACCCCAGTACTGATCTCACTGCATCTCTCAACAGCTTTTCAGGAGGGCACAACACACTCGAATCATCTCATCACTTCATCTGGAATCAATCACCGCAGGTCCACTGATGTCAAGAAAACTATGCTCGTTTGCATCAGCACGTGACCTGGTCCTATCTCTTTGTGATCTTTAGATCAGCAGTCCTCCCATTGGGATTCATGATCTCAGAGGAATCTAAACCCACTTTCTAATATATTTAACCACTGCCTGCCATTTTCCTTTCCTATCATAAAACACGTTGTGGCTCCTGACCCAAATTCATAACAACTCAAATTCTTTCGGTATGAATCTGGGACTTTTTTCTTAATATTGCACCCTGCATTCAGAGAATCCAGAATTAGCAGATGGTTTAATTGATACTATATTTCTTGATAATAAGTTACCTTTGCAGATACAAAACACTTCATGTCCAGGATGTTGAAAGGAATCTGAAGCACTAAGTATTTTCAAATCTGCCTTGATAGACATTGCCCCTGTATTTCTTCAGCTGTCTCAAAATCCTTGTTTATGTTACTGTCAGATGAAGACATTACGGTGCAACGGTTTGCATTTTTCCCAAGTTTTATTTCCTGGGATCCCACAATACCATAAGTACTTCAATTTTAATTTTTAGAAGAAAAGGCAGAGAGAAATAGAAATTCTTTAAGATTCCCTAGACAATATACTCTACTATGCTGCACACAGATTCCATTTTTAAGACAATTCCTTGTTTGAGGGAAAAGTCTGAACTAGTTTTGAATATTTTTGATTATCAATAACAACTCTATAATTACGTGTCTCACTGAGGTTCTTAGAAGGGTTATTGGAAAAAAAAAGTAATTTTCCTTTGGAAGAAAAAAGAAGGTCTTGATTATTTTTGCATAAGAAACATGGAGAAAAGGAGTTCAAACAGAATAAAAATATCTTGATGGCTATATAGGTCTCTTTGGAAGTGTGTGAGACCATGTTCTGTGATGCCTGTTCGGGAGAAGGCTCCTTCCCTGGATTTCCACATCCTAGGCCTTTGGGTTTAGTTTGTTCTGTTGAAGCTTCTTCACTTTTATAGAAATCATTGTGCATTTATAAGACCAGTGGGAGAGGGACAATAACAGTCTCCTTATCAGGGGACTCGCCTGGGGTGCGAGGAGATCCAAGTTCAAGTAATTACTACAAACTTTATGCAAATTCCTGCAATCCATGTCTGCAGTAGAGCCCCTTCTCAGGTGAGGATGGAGTGACCAGAATGATTACAGACCCCACCTTTTTTATGGATAAAACCACCCAGGAAGGAGGTGAGAAACTAGACAACACAGATCAATTATTTTGGCTCATGTAATGTTTTGGAGGTAAGTCTGCATGACAAACCTTGGCATCCCTCTACCACACCACTTTCAGGGAAGCAGCACACATCCTGGGAGGGTGAGCTAAGTACAATCCTAATTTCTATGTGTATATGTCTTTTCCAAGCAATTAAACCTGAGCCTCTAGGGCAAAAATTGAGAACATGTTTACATGGATGAGTGAAAAAGTTGCCTCATCTAGGATTGTGCCAGGGCAACCACGTGGATTTAATGCCACCTGTCAAAAGCTGTGCAGACACAAAATTTTCCTTCTCTGAATTCAAGACCTAAGCTCATTTTGGAGTAAAATCATGCATTGATCAATGCATCAGTGGGACTATGCTTCTCATATGTGGTGCCTTTTTGGGAAGCAAAGGCTTTACAGCCTCTCAGGCGGGAGAATGCTCACTCTCCCAGCTTCTCAACACAGTGACAGCCACAAGCTCTCTTAGGAGACTTTTAGCAGACTTCTGTGCGAGTAGTTGAAGCAAATTATGTCCTGTGACCCACACAGAAACAGAACATACCTGTTTCCAGTTCAGGGAGACACTGCCAGAATGCAGGCAAGAAGAACAAATTCCTAATAGAACTATAATCATAATGCTGATGATCCCTTGAATCTTCATGACAGGGATCTGTCTTGAGATCTCTCTCAAATATCCAACATTACCACATTCTTTTTTTTTTTTTCCTTTTTTCATTGGCACAGCTCACAGCCTTTAATAGAGTTCTGGGATACTACCAGTACAACAATAGAAATGAATATTTTCTAATTATTATTGTTACAATGACTCCAGTAATATTTGCCTTGGGACAAGGGCAGTTTCTATTGTTCTAGTGCTTCTTTCTACATCTTCTGGAGACACCTTCATTTTTGGAAGTGAGATGTGACAATTGTTGAGATATCAGGTTGAAATCACCCACAGCTGGGATATACTTAAAATACTGTTAATCTTCTGAGAAACCAGTAATAGTATATGAGTACAGAAGTTGGCAACCTAGGTTAGGAGGAGGCATTGGGTACTTTTTTTTTTTTTTTTTGTACAGTGCTTGGCACCACGATTGCAGCTCCTGCCTGCTCCCGTTGGCAGCTGAGGGATAGCCTGTGCTAGCACATGGACTTACAGAGCACCGTGTGGATTTGCAGTGGCTAATTATTTGAATATGAATCAGCAATGCAACACTGTGGCAAAATGAGGCAAATGCTTGGCATTGAGTCACATTAATAAGAATGTCACGCATAAAAGAAATGAGGTAATTATTCTGCTCTACTTCACTTGATAAGCCTCGGTTGGAACGCTGCATGCTGTTGTGAGCACCACATTAAAAGAGAAATACATACTAATTGGAGAACTCAGAAGAGAACAACAAAAATGAGAAATCATTTGGAAAATAACACTTACGTGTATGATTGTTCATAAACACATGAAGTGCTATTAAAAAAAGAGGAGCAATTATTCTTATTATCTTAATTCTAGACTAATACAGTCATTAAGTACAGAAGAAATCGAAATGGGCAATGCCAGGGTTACAAGCTGAAATGCAATATAGAAACAATGCTTTTAGAGCAAGAGGTCAGAGAACCTCTTGGCATCACCAGCTGTGGAAACAGTCCAGATTAGCCTGGACAGTAAAACTGGCTGGAGGACAATTGATTTCATTCCCCAAATGTTTCTGAGGTTTCCAAATTTAGCTTCATGTCAAATCAAAAAATGTTTACATTCTCTGCAAAGGAAAATGCTACAAAAATGGCACACTAACTAAAAGGTTTCTGTTTGACAAAACGTATTTAAAGTGTAATTATTTTCTATTTCATGCTATAATTAAAATAAAAAGTGATGGAAAAAAAACCCAACAAAGCATTTATCCTAAAGGTGACAAAATGAAATACATCAACAATATCCTCAAACATGAAAAGGAGATTTAAAAGAAATCAAAAGCATGATACCGTAAAATAATTTTGACTCTCAGTAGAACATTTTTTTTAAATTAAGTCTGTGATTTATTTTATTTTATTTTTATTTTTATTTTATTTTATTTTATTTTATTTTATTTTATTTTATTTTATTTTATTTTATTTTATTTTATTTTATTCTTTTTTAAGCCAGCTTTGTGAGTCACATACTCAGAAGGGAAGATCTAGGAAACGTACCTCCTGTTTTAAGACTTGTAAAGTTATAGTACAGCAAGAGGAAAAAAGGAACGTCTCTGAGGGTTGCTCTTGAAATTAGAAGGCACTTTTGGGATGGTACTCTTCTTTCAGCTTTTAACCATTAATTGCTACTACACATAAAATACCTGAAAAAGCACACAGATTTAAAATGTGTGCAGTGCTATTGATAAAATGAGTAATTTAATATACTCACTGTTAGTTTTCAGTAGTAAAACTTTCCAACTTAAAATCTCATTACAGCTTTTCACATTTGTGTAGGAAAAAGCAGATTTTTTAGAACTACTCACTCTAAGCCACTAGAACAAATAGTGAGAGGGACAATATAGCTATATAATACACATACTGGGTGTTGCTTTTTGACCCTCATGGTTGTGCTGCCTCTTCTTGCTTTCAGATTGCTACATTAGCAAATTGCCCGTCAGTTCTCCAGGCACGGCACTCGGCCTTTGCAGCCCTGGGGATATCAGTAACACAAAGATTGCCCCTTGCAAGCTGCAATGACCTGCGCCCTACAGCTCTATCTATCACATAAAAATGTTCTGCGCCGCTACTGTCACTTTTCACAGCTCCATCTCAATATCTCTTTTCAGGTTTCCTGCTGACTGACAATGTCAGTTACAACATTTCACACAATTTTTCTTCTCTATGTGTGAAATTACATATCCAAGAACTGTGAAAAGAGAATCAGCAGGTTCCTGGTGCTGTTTTTATGCGAGGAAGGAGAGTTAACCACTGTCTAAGAAATCAGAATATGGCAATTGCTCCAGGAAAAAAAAAAAACTATGAATATTTGTTCACATTTTAAAACACATCTGCTATGATTCTCTTCAAACTATTGTCAGAAAAGAAGACTCACAGACAATACTTAAGTCTAGCAATTTTAAAAGATATTACCAGAGATTAATTCTTGAATTCTTAATTTTAAGCTTTTTGATTGGAAAGATGATTTTATGAATAGTGTTTATCCAGTCAATTTCAAGTTTTGATTACTGAAACCTAGGGACTATTGTTTGCCTGATAACTTCACTTAGGAAAATATGGCAGATTTATGTACAACTCACAAAACAAAAAGGAGAAGAAATGTATTTACAGACAACTATTTTCGTGTTTCTTCTGCTCAGCAAGAGTAAAGTGACATATATGTTATAGCTTCAGATCTATGGCTTTTTGTTTCTGTCACTGACAGAAAAACCCCAATTTGTTCACCAAAATACAACCAACTCATTTTCAGTAAGTTCAGTAAGTGAATACCTTGAACTGCTGTTTCTCCTGACGTGTGTGAGAGAGGTCAAATGAGTGCACTGAGCACAGTGAACTTAAGTGGAATCTCTTGCCATGTTGCCGTGTCCTACACGTCTCTTTTGGGAGTCAATTGGTGCTGGTCTAAATAAGCAAAAGTTGGAGTCCATGAGTTAGGCCCTTTGTGCCACAGCACCAGCACAGCTCACAGCGATGGAAAGATGCAGACATATGTATGTTGAGACACGCAGTCCATATATTTCCCCTCTACAAAAAATGCCCCCAACCAAACCAACAAAGCAAAGGCAAATCAACATAAGCAAATCCAATTTACAGTTAATAGGAGAGATGGAGGAAAAGCCACTCCAAAAAGTTCCTTTCTGCTCATAAAGCATCAGCTGAATGCCCACTAAGGTATTCATGGCATCCACCTCAAATGCTTGCACAGGGAGCATTTTGTGTATTTCTTTTGCTCCCATTAATGCAATTGAACATTTGGGAAACAAGGACAAGAGGCAGCTTCTTACTGTTGGTAAGCACTTGTTGTGGGGATGTTTGTCTGAAATCTTAAGAAAGAAATCATTTACCCATGAAGGAATACAGTGGAAATGGGAATGCCTGTGCCCTATTGAAACTCCATCTGTACTGCATCAAGCGAGGTCATTGATGAAAACTAATGCCACATGACAACTTCTCCCCCATACTTTCAATAATTTTACAATAATTAATTCTTATTAATGTAAATTTGATTCTGTAAAAGTTTTAAAGATTTTTTTTGTGAGTGTTGTTTCTTTTCTTTGCCCATTTCCTTAGCAGTCCCTCTCACTAAAACAATGTTTTTATGTCTGAATTCTGCTGTTCTTGGCATCAAATTTCAGGCAGTTTTTAATTATTAAAAATTAGATATGTAACTTAGAGCTTCCCTAGGATACTCATTGCACATGTTATCAGGACTTACACACCAGATCAAAATAGAACTTACTGACCTTGCAAGTGATCTGCAGGCTGTATTTTTAGTTGGATAAATTGTTCTTGTACACTTTCTTCAGTCCGTTTACACGAACAGTCTCTTCTTTAATGTTAGACCTAAAAATCCTCTCTGATTCTATCTGATTGCCATGGTGATGGATTTAACATATTGTGTGCTTTGTAATGGTTTGTGTCCATGTCCTAGAAAGTAGTTAAGAGGATTTTATTTAATTAGCAACAAACACAGTCAGTGGGGTTTCATAACATATTGTGTGGATTTTTTACCCCTGCACATAACTGAAGAGTAAAGCAGAACTGCAGGATGATCAATCCCTTTCCTAAATGTACATAGGGTGAACAAGAATTGTGTAAGTTATTGCTCTGGACACTTTAGGTGTTCAAGTGCCACAGGCAGCACTTGAATACTTCTGGAAACAAAGAAATATTTATTTTAAACCACAGTGGCTCATTCAGGTTACAGACAACCTGACGCATTGTAGTCGTAGATTTTCATGATGGGTCCCAAGATTTGGGTTTACAAACCGAGTTTGGCTAGGGTTTGTATCTAAAAGTCAGTCCAGAAAGGAAAGGTGTGTGTCAGCCTTATTTTCTGGCATATCCTGGTCACTTAAGTATTTTTCTTCTGCCCTTTGAAAACAATTAGACAATTAAAAGTTTTAATTTTGTATCTATTCACCTTTATACGTGGGTGTTAAGCATTGAAAGGCCGTTTTGTTTAGCCACTAATGTTTCATCCTTTAAATGTGAGCTTTTACTTGCAGACTACCCTGCTTCTGTGCTGTGTAGGATCAAACTACTTGGCAGGGCAGCAAATTTGATTTGCATTAGGAAAGGGATATTACGCATATAGGATTTCACAGTTCATTTTATATCCTAATCGTCAGAAGCCCTTATTTGGGGTCTGAACCAGAGGGATTTGCTGCTTGCAAAATCAGTGTATCCAATATCAAAATATTTCAAAAAGTTAATTTCATCTCTCCAAAGTCAGTTAATGAAAGGTGCAATTCTAGTGAACAGCCTTTGGTCACAAAACTCTCTGAGTCCTCTTTAGTTTCATTAAGAGTGAATTAATGTAATGCTAGATGCTGACATTTAAGGGTCACTGCACTCCTATACATTGCAATAGAATGGATACCCATTAAAAATATTATAAGACTAATCCTGAAAATGGTGAATCAGAGGCTGAGGATGCTCAGCTCTCCTTAGGGGCTACAGATTTCTAGACAGATCTCCAATGGCCCAGTTCTGCTCTTCTGATGCTCATGCTGTTCACGTCGTTATGACTGCTCCTTGTTCCTGACTCATTGTGAGCTTCACAGGGATCAATACCCTGCCTTCAGGGAGATGCCTGAATCCATATTCATTTCCATGGAAGTAACGAAGATTATTGTCAGAAAAACCCTGTGACTCAAATGCGGTGAGGAATGCTCACTTTTTCCCTTGTTGAGGGAATTCAGAAGGGAGGTGGTTTTCAAAATCTGTGAGACAGACCTGTCAGACATTTTAACTCATGGTTGCTAAAAGCCAGGAAAAAAAAGAGCAGAGTTACTTGGATGAGCTTAGTCTGTCATGGTAACAGTATTTATTTTACTGACCTTGGTTCTCATACCTCTTCACTCTACAGCTGTGGACCATTATTGGTAAATCTTTCTTCGTTAATAACATTCAAAAGTAAAATAGCTTTAATGTTGCTAATTTTTCCAAGTGAATGTGTCTGAGATGCTGTGCTACTGGCAGACCACAGTTTGCTCTTCTGGTGCAACCCACAACACAATTCTTAGCTCAACAAAGGCTTTAACTGCTGCACCCTGGCACTGGGATCAAGGTGCTGCAAGATCTGAAGCTGGTGGAGAGGATAACAATTAAACGGCCTCAGGCCTGTTCTTCTGCCCACATTAGTGGGTGGATTTGCTGTGATCGCTGAGCTCATCCAGCCATCAGAGTCCTTGAATGTCCCACTGACGGATTCATAAAAATTGCTGGCAAATATGCTCTATTTTTATGAAGAAAATGCAAAAGCTTCAGTCATATGTCTATGTTGGTGCACTGCTCAGGTGTTACTTACCCAGCATGGACTCAGAAGGTCAGGCTGTCTTCTGACTGCTGCTGCTGGCTTCCTGAGAAACAAAACCCCCCTTATTGTTCAGTTCCCACCCAGATCCACAAAACTGAACCTCTGGGTTCAGTGATTGGTTAGTGTCCTCTTAAACCAAGCAACAAAAGCAACAAGGTGAAGCTGAGAGTGGGTGCTGACCTGAGAGTCAGCATGGACCTGCAGTAAAGTCACAGGCAAATCACTTAACTATTCAGTTTTTCTATCTGTGCTGATTTCCTTCTGAACTCTGAAGATCATGACTGAGAAATGAACACAGGTGTCAAACCTAAGTACCATCCTTAACAAAATCCTAACTGAGAAGAAAATTGTTAAGACTTTGACACTTTCATATCTATGGAAAAATATTAGCATTTTAATTACAATAAGCTAATTTTGTGTTTTAAAATGGCAAAATATTAAAATTTGATTGTTATTACTTGTTCAGTTAAATCACAATCCAGTTGTAATTGATTTTAACCTTGTGGGTCTTGATATAGTCATTTAACATGACAGGTTAAATACTAAACACATTTGAAACTGCAAGTTACAATTTGTGATATTTTATCATCACAGTGAGTTCCAAAGAACATGGTGTTGTAGAAAAACAAAACTTACTGTATGTGAAGTCCTGATAGTTTTCAGATAGTTCTCTACACCTTTGGGACAGTTTAAATCTCTAAACTTCCCTAGACATTGTGATGCACAAGTGTTGGCTGATCAAATGAAATGAGTCCATAAATCCAAAATGAGCCCCCTTAGCAGTTTCCAAATGATGCTTGTACTGGATAATACATTCCTTTAGGGCCTCTTGCTATTCACAATACTATGGATAAGCTCAAATTTTTGAGAGAAATATCTGCACATCCTGCTTCAAGGCAGGATAACAATTTCAGTGCAAGAGCGAGAAGTTACTACTAATAATCCAGTCTCCAAACATGAGTTCACAGTTTTAAACCACTGGTTATACAGGGGAGCACTAAAGGATGTCAGACTCCTGGTCTTCATCAACACCTCTCCCTTTCGCTTCCAATACAATCCCTTCCTCACACAAGGATTTAAATTGAAGCAAAATAATGTCCAGAGAGTCATCCCTTACAGTTATTTCTTCCTCTGAGATTGCACCAGCAGAGTCAACTTAGGAAAACAGATCCTTTATGTTAATTTAGTCAGAAAGTCAAGAAACTATATAACCAGTCTGGAAGAGTCTGCCTACATCAAGCCAGAATCAGGCTTTGTGTTCTGCTGTATCACGTTGATCTATTTTATTTGAAAGTTGTCAGAGCTTGGACATTATTAACAAAGTGAAAAATAATAGCCCCATGACTATCTAGAAGATAGTACCAGAGAACTTTGCAAAATAAAAGTATTCAAGAAGCATAAATCATCTTCAATTTTTAATTATCACAGCTTCTGTCCAGATAATTTTCCCAGGCTTCAGCCAGCACTTGTAACGAGTCAGTAACAACTAGCAGAGGAAGTGCATATTGGCTGCAGGCGCACCAAGGATGTTGAGTATGAGTTCACTTTCCAAAAGTTCTTGAGATTTTGGGACAAGTACCCACACAAGTGGGAGTTCCATTCAAGACTCCTCGCTCTTCTAATTGAGAGAAGGTAAATGGCATTTTTCTGCTACTGTAACTGCACAGAGGTTGTAGCACCACCTTTCAGAGAACTGCCTTCTTACCTCCTTCTTTCTCATCCCTTTCCCTCAAGAATTCTTATGCTACAAGGAATGTTTTCATTGGACTCTGTGGGGTTTATAAATTGAAAGATCAAAGCCTAGTATGAAAAGCTATTGGATCAACCAGGTTGAGTTTTTACAGTCCCTGGGCACCAAACTTCAAGACTCATTTTCTGAGCCCTTTTGCAAATGGGACACAGGAGAGTTTGCACAGAGCTGGTATCCTTACAGTTCAAGCATATATCTGAACAGAGAAAACATTCATTCTTTTTGTTGCAGACACCCGATTGGATATGCCATGTTCTTTCAACTGCTTGATTGCTATTTGGCAGTAGTTTCTGAGCAATTTCAAATTTAATAGTTATGTGTATCAAATAAAATGCCTGCAGTACAGCAGACTCCAAGAGTATGCATATTGTATGCTTACATCTAAAATTAATAACTGCTGTTAGGACAAATAAGTAAAGGGAGTAATATGTCATCACTGGGCTTTTGCTTAGACTAATTTGTGTGATGTCTGGTCTACATCATGCAACACAAACGTTCTTCCCTCTGGCTCCAATATTACAGTCATGCATTTGGGATGAAAATGGTATAAGAGGAAAAGCAACCTGTTATTCTTTTAATTTTGATGAAAATGTTTTGGTTTGTTTTGTTTTCAGGAAAAAATAAATTTATTTAAGGTAGTAGAGAAATACTGATCTTTACCTCAAGGACTTCCCAGGCTCAACTCTGAAGTCATGGAGATTTGAGAAGGATCTGGGTTAATCCATAGGTATGATTCAGTGGGGCAGAGAAACTACTCACAGTGAAACATCATCACATGTTGTCCGTCCATCCATCCGTCCATCCATCCATCCAAGCTGAAAGTTGCAATGAAGGACTAGAGAGTTACTCAGCATTAACCAGACAACTTGAAACCAAAGTGCTGTGGCTTTCCTCTGCTTTCAGAGCCTCACAAAATTCAGTGTTGTTAATTCAGCCATTGCTGATTCTAGTGAAATTAGGTGAGAGGGGAGGTGACAACCCATACCATAGGGAAGGGGTATTTTTCACTGCAGCAGTCTTGTGAACAAGTGGGAAACGTACAAAGAAAAGCTTTATATGTCATGCAGGACTCGCCCTGTAGCTTCACAGAGCCTTACTGTGCACCACTTCCTCAGAAAGCCCTTCAGAAACACTTCAGGCACCTTTACATGATAAATATTAAGCTAGGTCCTTGGCAGAAGACCGAAGTTTTAGTTATCATAAATGGCATGATTTCTGCAGCAACTAGCAGGCTAATTCACAGAGGGAGAAGCAATTTTTTATTTAGTCCTAAGCAATACCTGGGGCTTCCTCCAAAATGAAGGATCACTCTTTCAGACTGACCATAAAGCACTTGAAATCAACATTCCTATAGCAGCGAACAGCCAAAATTGTATTTTAAGGAGGGAGAAGTACATAAAAATGAGAAATCTTATTAAAATGGAATTTAAAAGGAGCAACCAAAGAATAAAAATTTGCAGATCCCATGTTTATACACACTATTAAAGTTTCAGAGTAATTGTACATTATGTATCGAAAAAACCCTCAGAAACCAAAACTTAAAGGACCACACAAAAAAGGCAGCATGACTGTGTAATATACTGAGGGTAGCTAATTGAGGTAGAAAGAAATCCTTCAAATAGTGGAGCTCATGGGGAGCAATGAAGAAAATAGAAAATAACATAAACCGTAGCAAGTCAAATGTTAACTTGCAATAAAAAAAAGATTGTTGGGAACAGCACACTAAAGGCATAAAAAGTAGCAACAAAATCTTTTTTTTCGAACACGTTAGCAGAAGTTCTGACAGAGACTTCGTAGGGTTGATAGATGATCGTGCTGTAATAGCAGTGCTTATGAAGGACAAAGGAATATATATGGGGTGAGGAACCCCAACTGCACACAGTCAGTTGTGAGCTCTAGATTAGCTATTACCACTCAAAAAGAGATCTAGTAGTTCTTGTAGGTAGCTCAATGAAAATGTCATATCAGTGCTTAGCAGCTGTAAAGTAACAAGTAAATGTTAGAAATCATCAAGAAAGGAACAGAAAACAAAGTAAAAAATGATGTATAAAAATCTGCAAAAAGGAAAGCCTAAACCTTAAGTTCTGGATACTACGTGTTGGGGTGGGTGAGCTGTCTGTATGAGCACTTCATTCAAGGTCCTTCTTCCCATCCCAGAAAGCAATAACTTGGAAGTGCATCTTAGTGATATAAGCTAGTTTTTGCTTCTTTATAAACAGCTTTCGTAGTTTGTGCAATTAAGTGTACTAAATAATGCTGTCGCTGGGAAAAGACAATTGCTTACAACCTTTTTCCCAGATTGATACGACCATGTATTTAGGCATCTTGCTACCTAGGAAAAGGCATGTTCAGTCATTAAGTGGCAAAAATACCCAAGAACACCAGGCTTCACAAAAGCTACTCTCTTAAAAGGGAGACAGCCTGGTGGCCAGCTGAAACCCCTGCCAAGGACGCCTGTGCTGTGAAGGCTGTCCTGTCAGGTGAGGATGTTCAGCCCTGAACCTCCCGTGGTGGGAGGTGTCTGTAATGGCTTTCACTCTCTGAATGTGGCTGGGTGAAGGGATAGCAACAAGCCCCCATTTCCTCCCCAAAAGTAAGTTTAAGCATTTCCCTGAAGTACAGGAGGTACAGATTATTATGTCTTTGCTTAATATGACCCTCACTCCCAGTGGATGCCTTTGATATGATCTCTAAGATATCTGTAGGTGGGATATTCTGATTTCTCTGGAGAAGCTGTTCCAATCTGTTTAAAATATTAAATATCAATGACTGAGAAGGAAAGAGGACATGATTCTATAGGCTGCTGTCTGAGTCACTTGGGGAAAGTGAAGAGAACTGGATTAGAGCTGCTGCTCTGGTGAAGATACTCTTCTCATACTGAAAAGCAGCCTATCTAATAAGTGACAGGTACTTTTTCACTGTCTGGATTAACTAATGTTTATGGTAGCAAAGTGAAAAAGTCAGTGTAAAGAGACCTTGAATCTGAGAATGTCTTCTTGTCTGGTATTTGTTTGAGAACCTCTCTGCAATTCATGGTTCAAAGCATTTGAGAATGGATTGAATTCTCAGTTTACTATTTCATGGATGAATTGAATATGTAGTTCAATATGAATCTTTTCAGATGCCTACTTGAAAGCATCCTTCAGGTAAGAATAGCAACGTATTGTAAATACTGATGAGGTTTAATGGTCAGACTGCCTAGTGACAATATGATTTGTGTCATTCTGGGTGAACTTTTCTGTGTTAGAGGAAGTTTCATTTCAGAAAAATAGCTACCTGCAGATTCATGGATGTTGAGGACTTATGCACCAATGGTGGTAAAAAGGTCCACAAGTTGTTTTGCGGATTTATTACCAACCTAATTGCTGTCACCAGTTTCAGTGAAGATAAGCCCTATGGGACTACCATCTTTCTGCAGATGAAACTGGCAGGATCCAGCTTTCAGGGTGCTCGTTGTAAAGCTGAACATTTTTCTGATGACTTCTCAGCTCATGCATTTTGAATAGCTAAGTCCATATTCAGATCTCCATCTTTTTTTTAGGTTTTTGACAGTATCAAAAAATCTACAGAAGAATTAATCTATTGGTGGTGGTCATACCTTTTGGAAGCCAGTCCAGGACTGGAAGGAATGCTTCTTACACCAGAAAATCCCATGTACCTCTTTAACTTCTCTTCCAAGTGCAAAAGAAACTCCCTCAACCTCATTTCTCTACTAAACACATAATAAAACATAAAAAAAAGGGTTTTTTACACAATTCTGTGCAGAGCTTCTTCTTAGGAAAAGAGGGCAAGAACCGCACATGGTACATTGCTTTAATGAGCTACTGGATATCCATCTGATCCTGCTAATGAAGGGCGTGGCACAAGAGACAGAGCAAATCAGAAAAGGAAACATCGGCTTTTACATTAACTCCTTTTTTACCAAAAGCAAGTAAGAAAGTTCAGATGAACAGATCCTTTTTATGGCCCCTGCCTTTGATGTCTTTTAGAAAGCAAGTTTACTTTGTTTCCAAGAACTGACCTTTGATGATTTTTCTGCTGCATGTTGTAGTTTCTCTTCCTCATTTTTCTTTTCCATAGATAGGGAAATGACATTATAACCACTGGAATACTGAAATTTTTGGCACAAGGAGGTGGTTATTGTATAAATCTACTATAACAGGTCAGAATCTCAGATGGTGTGAATTTCTGTAGCTCTGTCTGAGTGTTGCTGATTTACACTAGTAAATAATATGGATCTGTTGCTCTAACTGCCAGAATTCATACTTACTTCAGTAGAAATACCAGGTCCCATTAAAATCCTTCAGTTGGTTTCTGCTGGACGAGCAGAAGCCCTGTTACTCTGTTCCAGCATCTAATTGCCATCTGGAACCAGTAGCAACCACACGAGAATTTTAAACTGGGATATTGAGAAGCCTTCCTCTGCCTGGGTTTGATTCACTGCTGCTACCCCACATCTGTGTAACTTCAAAGAGTTGAGTAGAGTCCTCCATGCTGAATTCAGTACCCTGTTCTTGCCTAATCACTTTCTTTACAACCATAATTTTTTCTCCCTCTCCTAAGCACTTTCTTCCTGGGTTTTGAGGGAAGAATGGGCTGTAAAGGAAAAAGGAACATTCTGTCTCCTCTGTGAGAATAACATTTTCATCCTCCATTTACAAACCAAATATAAAAGCTATCTGCATCTTACTTCCTACACACATCTTGCTGGTTTCTGTTTTGCCATAGTCATTGTCACTCCAAGATTTTTTCATTTTTTTCTATGAGCTACCACTTTTATGGATTCACCTTTAAATGCTTCCTCTTCTGACTGATTCCACATATTGTTTTGTGATAAATACAAGCACATTAGCAAACTTTAAGGCAGAAAAGAGCATTGGTATGACTAAGTGTGGCCTACTGAACAGGGTGGGCCAAAATATTTGCCCCAGTGGTCGTTTTGTTAGTTCAATCAAAAGTTGTTGTTGTATGCACATGTGAGGAAGATATCTAGACTTTAAAGATTTTGAATGTAGAATTCACTCTAGGTAAACAATTCAAGTTTGCCTCTGTGGTTTTGTATTTGTTTGTTTCATAAAAAGAATAACCCATGATACTGTCTTCAAAAATGAAGATGTTAAACTTTATCCAGTGACACAGTGCGACTGACATGGGTTCTGATGCAAACACCTTCTCTAAATCTGCCCACTCATACTTATCCCATGAGCTACCATTGTTGTAGCATGAAGTGTTCATCTCCCAAACACATGAGAACCACAGTATTTGCAATGTCTGCACAAAAGCTTAGCGTGCCCTATAAGCACGTGTGATTATTGCCTCAGGCAGTAGACAAGATCCAAAATTCTCATGAATCTGTGAGACAGAACTTCTCATACTGGTGCATAAAAGTAAATGCAACAAATGGATATTAGTGTGAAATGTCTGTACTATCACACCCTCAGGTATCATGTGGTGCTGAGTGTTTTTAAACATTGCAGATGAAGATAAGAAAAAGATTCTGGAAGCAATAAAGCAAAACATGGTTCCACTAAAGATGTCCTCACAGGCAGCAGAAAACAGACAATAATTTAAGGACTCTATGCATGAGATTTCAGCACCCTCTGCAAAATCTGGGAAAAGCGAGAAGAACTGTGGCCTTGACTGAGAAGGGGAAATAGTCTTTGAATGAACTACAGTAGTTTTCTAAGAAAGGCATAGCATATGTACAGGGCTATTTCTACAATGGCTAGAGTACCATAAACCCAATACCATTATGGATGCTAATGAGTCTAGGTTCTCTTTATTTGTCAACCAAGCAGTACATTTCATAAGGTCTCATTCATTCGCAGCTTGCCTCCATGGTCGTGTCAATATTCCACACTTCGAATTGCTCAAATACAATGTGTATCCTTTTTTATCAGTCACAGGGAGGATAACATCTTTGCTTTGCTGCAGAATGAGGATAAAACTGCAGACTGACAACACTGTGCTGCTGGGGACATGAGATTATATCCACAGAAGCAGTATTATATGCTAGTTACCTTAGGGAAGATTCCCATCCCTAGTTCCCGTGCTTGCTGTGCAATGGCAGCTAATTAATGCTGTCATAGAATCATAGAATCATAGAATAATATAATATACTGAGTTGTAAAGGACCTACAGGGATTGTCTAAGTCCACCTTCTGGCCCCGCACAGGACAGCCCCATCTGCCTGAGAGTGTCATTCAAATGCTTCTTGAACTCTGATAGGCTTGGTGCCGTCACTGCTTCCCTGGGGAAGCAGCCTGTGCCCAACCACTCTCTGGGTGACGAGCCTTTTTTTTAATACCCAACCTAAACCTCCCCTGATACAATTTCAGGACATTTCCTTCAGTTCTGTCAATGGTCATTAGAGGGAAGAAGTCAGTGTCAGCCCCTCCTCTGCCCCTCATGAGGAAGTTGTAGACTGCAATGAGGTTTCCCCTCAGTCTCCTGCAGGCTGAACAGATCAAGTGACCTCATCCACTTCTCATACAGTTTCCCCTCAAGACCCTTCGCTATCCTTGTTACTATCCTTTGGATAATAATAGTTTTTTATCTATATCTTTGTATATATTCATGCTACACCTGAGACTTGCATCACTTGGACATCACTGGAGCCACTGTGTCCCACAGACAGAAATTGCTGTTAAGATCACAGATATGGACTTCCACAGCACAAGAGATGCTAAAACCAAAGCAGAACCACTACAGAGAGTGCTCCACTAGGCCTATTCTCACCCATCTCTGGGAGTGCTGGAAGCAGGAGGAATGTGAGAAGGGAGAATCAAAAATGAAACCCCACCAATTCCAATATTTCTTGATTTCAACCCCATTATTACAATAGTCTACTGCAGAAAAACTTAATCAAGAGGTTCAATGCCATCTCCAAGACAATTGTAAGTGAAATTGATAGATTTTTCAATGCACTGGTGTCTCTATTTCAAACAATGTGTCGTTCTGACTTGTTTAAAAAAGGAGTCAGTAATTTTGGCCAAGCCTCCTACTCAGCAAAGTGAATCAATGAGTTGTAACAGTCTAACTTTGATTGCACATCTTTTTTTCTTCCACTGTTATTTTGTGTATTTTAAGAACATATTTTACTTCTTTATATGTTGTTTACTTCCAAGTATTACAAGTATTACTCAGAGAAGTATAAAAGAAATACCCCTTCTACATGGATGTTATATTCAGGTTTTATTTGCACATAATCAATATAGTTATAGTTTAAGTGGGCAATTTTCCATACCCACATAGGCAGTATTTTCCACATAAAGGTTCGTATTGGCTTTAGACCCACCCACAAACTATTTACTTGCATGGTATACATATAATGATCAAGCTTATAGCTACTTCAGCCAAACCTAAATATTTTAGCTTGTGTTTCTTTTGCAAGCCATTTTGTCCTGAATAAGTTGCTTCCAGTTTATAGAATTACTTTTACGAAGTTTTCTGTGCAACGTTTGCTCTTCACACAAATGCACACACTGCACACACTGCAGTCTCAAATTCAAATATAGATTTTGAGCACTCAAAATGTTAGGAAAGTTTTCAAAAAAGTTTTATTTTAGCTGTTTTCCAAAGTATGGGCTATTTGCAGAAACTAGATTTCACTTTAAATTCAATTTTGTAACCTCCCAAAAGTTCAGCAGAACTAGGTCATACAATTTTTTATTTATTTTACTTTGTTCCACTATTAGACATTAATTTGGTTTTAATTGCCAGACAGAGTTTGAAGCAGTTCTGCAAATATGAAAACAGGCAAAATACTAAGCAGCAGCACAAGCCATAAAAACCCATTTCTCCCTCACTTTCAGACCTCTGCCACTGAACACTTTCTCAAGCTATTCCTGATGGAACTATTTTAAACATGCTCTTCTCCCTGGATTTTCAGATGGAAACTATGATGATACTGTAAGCTGCAAAGCATCGTGGAGTAAGTGAGGACATCTTGCAACAGGCAGCTTTCCATAGAAATATCAACTGCATGTATGTCCCTCAATCTCAGGGAAATGTGCTCCCAAGCTTGAGAAAACTTCCAGTTTCGAGCAATCCCCTGATGTTATCACTGTCTTCAAAGGGGACCATCAGTGTAAAATGAGCATTTTCTCAAAGGAACACCTCCTAAGCATAGGAAGTTTTTCTAGGTAGGGATATTCCCAAACAATATGAAAATCCTTAAATGGGAAACACCAGGTGATGTGAAATCTTGAGGAAAAAGGAGACAACATACACATACATGCATACAATGTGAAATCTTTCAGGGAAAACATGCTGTCCGAAGTAATATGTGAAGGGTTTTGTTTTGAAGAAGCCACCCCCTGCTGTGGCAGCAAGTATGCATGTATGATTACTAAGATGTCTAATTAAATTATCCTTATCTGAATGCCAGCTGAACTTAACAAAGCAGATAATAAGTTCCAGAAACAGAAACCCGTGTGGGGGGCAAATTATTTTACTTCCAAAAACTGGAGCTTGAAATTAGAGATATGTAAGTAATAGAGAACACAATTTCCCTCCACCCCCACTGTCTGCACCTGAACTGGTATTTCCATCAGACAGATCATGAAGCTGGAGTTAAATATCTGGCAGATCTACTTTCCCAATTCTGCTTCTGTGAAGATGCTGTAGTTTGCCTTCTAACTCTACTTTTAGAAGTGGGTTTCCTACAGCTTTGTACATGGAAAAGTGCAAGCGATATGGTCTTATGTTCTTGCACAGATTAAACATCAGTTACCAAGAATCAGAGTATTATCAACTCTTGATTATTTTTCAGAGATTTATCTTGGCTGCAGATTAACTGCATCGTGCATGGAGAGGCTCCAGAGATGGTTCTGTATAGCACTAACTTCTCTGGGGGAAAGCTATCTGTCAGGTCACAGCTTAGCTCAGATGCCCTAGCCTCTTTCACACAGACTGAAGATTGAATTGTGAAAGTCTGGAGCCTCAAGGCAGTTTTGTACAGAAGCCATTAAATCTTCCATACAACACTCCTGGATCTCGTAGTCCTGGAGAACACTGTACTTTGTACATTTCCATATATATTCAGCATATGCCCATGTTAATTTAACCCATCACTGGTCCTGCTGGATCAAAGTTAGATCATGAAAATCCGTTGACTCAGACATTTCCAATGTCTTCATATTCTGAATGGACTTCTTGAAGAGTTGACATAGGTCTGATACAGCCCCTGAGAGAACCAGGATTCCTTGAGCCTGGAGATCCTAGGAGCACAGTGCAGAAACCAGATTATATTTAGCATCAACACAAGCCAAATATGACCAACAGTGAGACAGGGCTAATTACCTTCTTAGATTTTGCATCTCATCTATTAGATTTAGGACTTAACCACTTTCCCAAAATATTCAATGGGATTAATTATTGGCATGCTCTATAGCACAGGAGTGGCCCAGGCCTTTTGGGCCAGTGCCCAGTCAATGCCTAGCCTTGGCACAGGGGAATGCTTTGCTGAGAGGTGTTTTCTGGAGCCAAGGCCCCTATGGAGAAACATGGTTTATGTGGCAGAGAAGGGAGGACTTCAGTGGCATGAGTTATAGCCAGCCCAGGTTTCTTTCTACTGAGGACTGCAAGCAAGCAGATCATAGCCACTTTCCTTTATTTAGCCTGTAGGAGTCACACGAAGTATCAGGGTACCTCAGCATTGGGGTCTGCAGCAGTTTATGGTAGCTCTGGGTTATTAGCTAGTAATGGGTGACTCATCTCCATGGAGCCTGCTTGGAGCTGCTATTCTACCTGTGCAACCAGAGACAGGACTTGAGCAGCCTGTTGAAGAGACTGATAATTTGGGACTCAGCTGGCATTACTTGGCAGCTCTCTCAGCGATATACTCTGTGTACTCACAGTGAGTCAAGTTGTCTGGGCAGTTTTTCCTTTTTCTGCAGCACAGGCCGAACATTAGTACTTCATCTTGGACTAATTAATGTATCTGTGGAGTCAACAAAACAGTGCAAAGCAAGGTATTTTTCAGTGCACTGTGATATGTTAAATCAATAGTTAAATAATAGTTAAATCAATCATTATGCTATGTAAGGTGTGATCATCTAATCATGCTCATGTAGAAATTATCTGCTACTGATTCAACATGAAATTCACTGATCCAGGGAGCTTTCTGTTGGCTTGGTTAATAGCAGAATGTAAAAATAGGGATCAGATGTCAGCCCATCTATTAACCTGAAATGTTAGAACTTGAGCTGAGCTTCAGGAGGACCTTTCCTGGGGGCAAGTCCAGCTCACAAAAGTATCAGGCCTTAAGGAAGAATTAAGATAGTGCAGGTAAGTAGCTGCTTGTCCCTGACAGCGGACCCTTGTGAAACACTCTCACACTTCTATACTGCAGCAACCTGCTCCACATAAGCTAAGCACTTCTGATCTCATACCAGTTCTATCTATTAGGAGCTGAACAGCTCTGCATAGAACCAGCAGAAGCTTCTACCCTTGCCTGATCTGCCTGGCCAGCTCTTGGTCAGGAAAATTTCTTCATGCTTCAGATACATTATGGACAGTATGAGGAGCTAGTAAATCCAGTATATTATATGTTATATGTGTATAATATATATATTCCATACATTTGCATATGTATTATCATAAGACATACATTATGTTACATTTATAATATATAATAGTATGTTAATAGTGTATGTATTGTGATATGAATAAAAAAATAGTTGAAGCATTTAATTTTTGAACAAAATTTTCCCTTTTTTTAATATTTTAATCTTTTTGTTGGTAATTAGTATGTCACAATGGTAAACATAAGGGAACAATTTTTTAATACTAGAGAAATGTCAGTGTATTATACTGATAGCATGAAACAATACGCCTCAGGAAACTAATTTTCTATGAAACTTATTTTTTTTTCTTAAGAGACAAATCACATAAAACCAACTTTTGCCTTGTAATTCTAGTGATGCTGTGGAAGGTTATAGAGAACAGATCTGGCTGAAAGAAATGTCTATGGTGAAGGTAAAACTCCTATGGGACAAAGTTTTTCTTCCTCATGCTGCAGGCACAACCACAGTGCAAAGTCTTGGTCAAGAACTGCTCATCATTCCTTATAGATTTCCTTTGTAATATTGCCAAAGGCAGCTTCAAAGATTTCATGGAAATTATGGTCGGAAGGGACTTTGAGACCATTCAGTCAAACTTCCTGGTACACCACTAGCCAGGAAGCACTAACCAAATTCCTTATAACCACCTAAAGAACTTGGATGCCGCAAGTACTTCAGAAGTCCAGAAGACTGGAAATATTCAATCTTAGAACAAGTTAAACATTAGAGAAACTACAGGCAGATGCTTTTAGGTCTGAGAAATTTCAGATGAATAATCATTACTGAAAGATTGGAATTGTGGTTCAACAAAGAATTAAGGGCACAAATAAGAAAAACATAATTTATTATAGTCTCATGGAAATTTGGCATGATCAGATGAAATTACTTCTTTTTCCTTTCTTTGTAAAGTTACTTCTCCTTACAAAGGACAACTGCATTGCTATATTATACTTTGACTTCTACAAGATGTTAGATTTAGTGTCACATGATATTAGAATGGAAAAGCACTGGTTAGGTTAGCTGAAAACAGTATTGCAGATGTGTCTGAAGTGTGGCTGATAATAAGGCAATATCAAACAACTTTCGCAGTCAGATTCCAGTGGGACCAGCTCTTGCTACAGCAGTATTTTGCATTTATGTAAAAGACCTGAATAGTGTTGAAGAGTCCTTGCTGGAAAAATCTGCACAGGATTTAGAGATCTGTGAGGCAAAAAATACTGAAAAGGAGAAATTACTGTTGCAGGGTGAAAATTTGATTAAGTGGTCATAATCTGACAACATATATTTTCATACACCTAAATTCCAGGTACTAAATGGGAGACTGAGGAATATGGTCCGTTCTTAGAGGATGAGAGGTTTTATCCTTAAAGCAACAAGTCAAAGGAAAGATTATGGTGTCATTTGGATAATTGCCTCAACAGGCAGCCTCAGGGCAAGCTGTGGCAAAAAACTGACAGAAACCTTGAGTATATAAAAATGAAAAGTATGAGGGAAAAATAGGAAAGTCTTCTGTAGCCTGTGGACAGGCTCCTAGTGAGGTGTTAATCTCTAAATCCACTACAAGGTAAGAGAGAGGCTTTAAATCCTAGTGGTCATGTTGACTCTGGGCTGCACACACATGTTGGTGGGAAGAAGGATACTGTATCTTGCTTCAGAGTATCTTCCCAAAAAAGCTGGTCTCAAACCCAGGCTGTAGAGCAGGATTGCCCCCAGGGCTGGTACAAGAAGTCATGGCAGCCACAGGTAGGGCATAACACACCTATCTGCTCTGTTTTAGAACACTGTGTGTACCATCAGATCTTCCCATACAGGCTGAGAAAGGCCTCTGTTATTTAAGGATTTTCATTCATTTCACAATGAATAGTAGCTATAAATTGCAAATGTGGAATGGATTTTGCTGTTATTTTTACTGAAAGGATTTTTAGTTACATAAAATTTCATTTATTTTCCAAAACAGAAACTTGTGACTGATCTCATGTTCTTTCTCAGAACCAGAGCTAGTTATGCACTAATTTCTTGAGGTTTTTTATTTTTTTTTTAATTTAATAGGAGTAAGAACTACTATACCTGCTAGGAATATCATAACAAATAGGCATACGTTGGAAGAGAAGAATTGTAAATCATTAGGGACATGTGCAATCCAGGCCTCTTCTCTCTCAAGGCTTCATTGGAACAACATGTAGAAAGAAACAGCCAATATTTTAAAAGCAACAGGAAAAAAAAATCCGTATATTGTTTGATTTTTTTCTATAACAGTATCTTTACTTGAATATGACCAGATAATTAATCAAAAAATTGGCCATACACAGCTATAAAACTGGCTTTTCAAAGATTTATCACTTTGTCACGCACACAAAGAGATGCGCATTTTACATGTTGGAAAAATGCCCTCAGCACAGCAAATAACATTTATACAAACTCTAAAAAGGCAGAATTCCATATCCAGTGCTAATGATGTTTAGTATCTAACAGAAAGCCTAAGAAGGAACTTTAACATGTATTGTTAGTACTGTGCATTTTAGGTAGATATTGAGCACCCAGCTCCGGTGTGATGAATGTACACATAAACTTCAAAATTAGTCTTAAAAGCATATAAACCACTTCAGTTGTTAAGATTTTCTAAAACCTGCGTGTGTGGGTAATATCACTAAAAGCAGGTATGTTGGATAAAAATGAATGATGTCCCTTTTCCAGTATAAACCCAGGAGTTCATCTTCCAGTGTTGTTTATAAATAGAAGAGAGTCAATTTGCTTAGGATCTGCAGGACGTTTGGGTACTCCATTTAGGTAATGACAACATTTTTAACACAGCTATCACTCATTAGGTCAAGAGGTTGTGATTAATCAAGAAGTGTTTTGGTTTCGTCTGATAGACATCTAGTCTCTTTAGTTTACAGTTGAATGAAGATGGCTTCAACAGTTTACAGAATAAGCTGCAATGATACATTAGACTGAAATTGAGATGGAAGAGAGATGTGTGATCTATTTTAACTGTTCCATTTGCATTACAATGTGCTGTGTGTGAATTCATCTAGGCACTGCCAGAGTAAATTAAAATCTGCTGGGAATGCGTGAATGCATTACACAACAGGAATGAACTGGCAGGTTACAGCTAGAAGTCTGCTGAATGTTACTAGGTGATATTGTTGGTGTTTGGACTAAAAGAGGAGAGTCTTTTAATAACAACTGGCTGGTTAATGGCTGATCACAAGATGAGAAAACTTGAGGCAGAATGGGTTATGACAAAAAACTGTCATGATTAAGTCTGTTTCCCACAGCATTTTTTGGACTAACATCCGACCGAGTCAGTATAGGTCTTGCCAGATAAACTGCAGAAGGAGGAGTCACACTTTTGCGTGATTAACAAAAAAGAAATAAACCTACAAACACTTGGTTGTGGTATAAAATATGTCAAGATACTGTAAAATCTCAAGTTCATGTTCTAAGATTATCTATCAGTATTTTCCAATCACCAGCCTCTGGTCCAGTTTTCTGGGGCATCATAAAGATCTTTGCTCCAGCTGTCAAACAGCCAAAAGGAGTATGTTCCAGGAAGCAGACTGCACTCAGTAGGAAATGAGAAGTACAATCAGCTACTCACATTATCTGTCTCACACCCACAACCATCAATCACATCTGCAATCTGAGGTCAGCACTTCTTAAAACCTTTGTAACACCTTTGTAAAAATCATATTGCCACAGCCTACATTGCGTGGAGGGTTTTATTGTTCATCTTTGTATAATCAAGTCAATTAGCCCTTAATGCATGCACTTTGGAGGATGCAGCCCCATGAAGTACTGTTGCCTTTTTGTTCCTTTTCTCCTGATCACATTTATACATACAATCATACACACTCCTACATGCTTAAGCATTTTCTTTCAGATGATGCTGACAGGATGAAGGCAAAGTAGCACCAGGTGAACAAATAGAAATCTTTCCAAAGTTTCTATAAAAACAAATCCCATTAGTTCTCCCTTGAAGGCAGGGGAGGCCCTGCAGAGAGACCTCAACAAATTAGAGGACTGGGCAATCACCAACCATATGAAGTTCCACAAGGGGAAATACCAGATTTTGCACTTGGGATGGGGCAACCCTGGATGTTCATACAGACTGGGGAATGCGATGCTGAAAAACAGTGCCCTGGAAAGCAGGACCTGGGGGTCCTGGCTGAGGGCAAGTTGAATCTGAGTCAGCAGTGCCCTGGCAGCCAGGAGGGCCAACCATGTCCTGGGGAGCATCAGACAAAGCATCACCAGCTGGTCGAGGGAGGGGATTGTCCCACTCTGCTCTGCACTGGGGCAGCCTCACCTTGAATATTGTGTGCAGTTTTGGGCACTGCAATATAAGAAAGATACTAAGCTATTAGAGAGTGTTCAAAGGAGGGCAACAAAGATGGTGAAGGGCCTTGAGGGGAAGCCATATGAGGAGTGGCTGAGGTCACTTGGTCTGTTCAGCCTGGAGAAGACTGAGGGGAGACCTCACTGCAGTTACAACTTCCTCGTGAGGGGCAGAGGAGGGGCAGACACTGATCTCTTCTCTGTGTTGACCAGTGACAGGACCTGAGGGAATGGCCTGAAGTTGTGTCAGGGGAGGTTTAGGTTGGATATTAGAAAAAAGTTCTTCCCCCAGAGAGTGGTTGGGCACTAGAACAGACTCCCCAAAGGAAAGTGGTCACAGCATCAAACCTGTCAGGGTTCAAGAAGCATTTGGATGATACTCTCAGGCACATGGTGCGATTCTTGGGGATGGTCCTGTGCAGGGCCAGAAGATGGACTCGGTGTTCCTTGTGGATCCCTTGCAACTCAGCACATTATATGATTCTATTGTATGTGAATTCTGTGCTAAGCACTGCACACGTGCTTTCTTTAATACTACAACCAATAAAAATTAGAAATTATTGAAAAATACACACAATGGAATCTGTGTCTTGACTGAAGACATCTGAAAAAATACAGCAGTGATATGCTGTTGTAACTAGCATTAAAAATTTCCCTGGTTTTAATTAGAGAACATGCACTATAAAGTCTGGAAGCTGGATCTGAACTGCTTGATGATTATACGATGATCTGAGGAGGTTTAGGTTAGATGTTAGGAAGAAATTCTTTACAGAGAGAGTAATCAGGCATTGGAACGGCCTACCCAGAGAGGTGGTGGATTCACCATCCCTGGAGGTTTTTAAGCAGAGATTGGATGTGGCCCTTAGTGCCATGATATAGTAATTGGAGTTAGATCAGGGGTTGGGCTTGATGATCTTGGAGGTCTTTTCCAACCCAATCTATTCTATGATTCTATAATGACTATTTCCACATTTGCCAAAGACTAGCATTGATTAAGAAAATCCAATATGCTTTGGTGATCCATACTACCCACAACTCACTCCATACTGAAACACCTTCCTCAGGCAGGGAATTCCTTTATGTGACATTCTTCTGCTCACTCTCGCTTGCTCCCTCCCGGCGGACACACTTGTCCTGCTTTCGGCATGACTCAACTTCTTGTTGAGTTGACCTTTGCCCCCTTAAATGAAAGGGTTTCATGCCCTGGAAACTGGCTCTTTTAGCAACTTCCACTCAACTAGAACCTTATTCTCCTATAGTAACAACCAAAGAAACACAGTAAAATACCTGCTTGGATTATTGAAAAAATAATATACTTGGGGAAAAGGAAATGCTGGACAGACCTAAAGCTCCTAAGTAGGTTACATCAAAGGGTGCATTACACATAGCTGGAGGATTAATGTCCACTTATCTAATTAATGTTTTTATAATTTAGCATGATATTAAAGAGATTTTAGTGAGAACAATACTTTGAGATAAAACCACAAATTCTAATCATTAGGAAGCTGGCTCTCCTGATCCTATTAATAAAAAGCATATCCTAAGTAATCTCTGAAAAGTCGCTGCTTTCAGAATATACCAGGAATGCAAAATATTATTTTCCCCCTGATTTTCAAAAGAAACCTCTGGAGACAGAAAAAACAGTCTATCAAGAACTGCAACGTTTCCTGAACTAAAGTACAGGGAAAAAACAAATAAGTGAAATGCTTTAAACAACTCAAGTTAAGGATTTGCACAGGAAAGAACTTCAGTATGAAAAGTGAATCAAAGGAAAACAAGCGAAGAAGACAAAACAACCTAGGCAGCTCAATCACCCTTGACCCAAATTTTTTCTAATGTTTGATAAAATCTGGTGATTGATCCTGCAACAATACCCCTAATAATTTCATCATCCATCATCTAATATTGCCACTAAGATTTAGAAGAGGAGTCAGTCCCATGCTCAAGTTGAAACAACATGACTGCAAAATACCAAGGAACAAATGTAGGTTTAAAAGCAACAACAGAAAATTTGAAAGTCCAACATTCCCAAGCTGACTGTGGAGACAGGCTCTCTTCTCACACAGTTTCCTGTGGCAAGCAGGTGTCTGCTGCTGTAATTCACATTAAATAGCAGTCACGCATCAGGGCTCTCTCAGGTTGTGGCAAATTCCCCTTCTGCTTACAGCTGGTAGGAAGGAAGGCTACAAATTTTTCGTTATTGTAAAATGTCTTGAAGTGCAGGAAAGGTTCAGAAGTACCAGTAAAGCATTTGAGGAGAGATCCTTGAAAATATCAAAGTATTTTATCCTTCAGTGAGCTAATGAGAGTCTAACTTCAAACCCCAATCCTTGGCCCCACTGCATTGAGTATCTGGTTTTTGCTCCTGATCTTGTCTGACCATGTGTTTCTCCCAAAGTCCTTTACTTCAGAGTCAATTTTCTAGTTATATACTCTAAATAAAAGTACAGGTTCCTTTTTGTAAAGAGGCTTAGAATTGAGGTTTGTTCTTTAGTGCAGAAAAGACATTGAACTTGTGCCTGAAGCCAGGCTCCTCTCCAGAGCCACCCAGAGGCCCAAAGAAGATTGGAGGTGGGGGTACCATTCTCGTCCCTGACAATGAGGGGGCTGGAGGGAGCTGGATGTGGAGGTGGTGGGCCGTTCACACTCCCACAATGGTCCACATGACTCGTCCTTCAAGGACAACAAGGCATTTCTTGCCATGACTTAACATCATCTATATATCAAAATAAAAATATGCATCTGAAGGGAATATATTAAAATCTCTGTTTTGCTAGTCATGTCAACAGCTCAAAGCTCATGAGATCTCTCTAGATTAGAAAATTTCATAGTTCTTTTTCTTGACATACTGTTTGTAGGATGATACCAGAAAGAAGAAAAAGTACTCTAGCTTACAAACACAGAGTTGAAATAACACAATTTCATCATCTCCAAAACTTTCTAAATAAGGCTCAGAACGCTTTCATAGAACAACAATATGGTGGATATCTTATTCCTATTTTATGGAGGGTGAAAACAAATTAGAAAGATGCTGTTTTCAATTAATGTTATGTTTTTATCTGATATTAGAGAGAAGTTACTTTTCCCAACATCCATTTGGTGCATTATGATAGGTCACATTCAGCCCATTATGTGGCCTCCATTGTGGCAGTCTGTCATCTTCCCTGCAGCCAAAGAAAATTAAAAAAACCCACTCATGATTTATTCCTTGCTCCCTGTCTTGAGACTGTTTGGTGAAGTAAGACCTTTTTTCTTGTGCAGCATCTCAATAAATTCCAAAGGGCCCAGGTAGAGAAGTTCACACAGGGTTATTTGCTGAAGATGGCACTGGGAGTATCATGGGAATTATTAGGAGACTCAAGCAGTTAGGATAGTAGTTAAAACTAACTAGACTCAGAAACTGGGCATGCATTTATTGGATTTTTACTTTATGAAGCACTTTCTCCCTGTGGATCTTCTACAGGAGAAATGAGCTGTCCTGTTTACCACATAAGCCCTTGGAAACCTGTTAGAGCCCTGCTTGGGCTCTGGGCTGCACAGTGCCTCTGGCATTAATGTCTTGGGTTAGTGGCAGGAGCCTACCCTGGCTGTCTCAGCCATCCACAGGGTGGGCAGCACCAGGCTGCCTTGACCACTGCAGGTGGGCCACTGCACCTTGTCCCAGCATTCAGCTCCATGAAAAGCAATTCAGTAGATCTGGAGGGAGAAGTGTCCATTTCTTTTTCAGTGGTATGCCTCCCTGGTTAATAGGACACGCTTTGCCCAGAGATTCCCAAAACTGAAAGCATAGGTCACTAATTCAAGCCAGTCCAAACCTCAGCCCCCAAGAAAGAGACCACAAGAAATCCGCATGGTGACACAAACTGACCACGACACACTGAGGCAAGAGCCATGGTTGCAGACCTACCTTGCACAGGAGTCTGAGCCAAAAGGACCACTTAATCTACAGATCTAGGTCTTTGGTGTAAGAAAAAATAGAAAGAATTACCAGTAACACCATTTCTCACAGCAGTGTTCATTTACATCTTTGCACCATTTCTGGGGAGCAATGAGCTTGTGTTTACACAATGCTTGAGAGACTAAGTGTCTGCAATCCCTTACTTCTTTCTGCTTCTCCATAGTCCTTCAGCTGCTCAAACTCAATGTAAAATGTTACTTGGAGAGTTTCTGGGCTTTGCTTTTCACAACAGACATTGCATAGCTGAGTTAGAACTCATTGCCTGAACAGCAGAAAAATAAACCAGGCTAATGTTTCTTCAGTTCTGCAGTAATGGAGTGGGATTTCATTTAATTTAGTTAAATACTGGTGCTTGACAGAATGAAATGTGATCTCTAAGGTAGAGATTAAAATTGGTGGACCTAGTGCAAGCTACTTTGGGTTTTTAATTATTCTTCTGGTGAATTATCCTAATTAAATTTGTCAGACAATCATAGGATATACTACTTGTCTAGAAACTGATAATAGCTGGACATTCATCTCCTATCTACTAGTTATTATATTCTCTAGATAAAAATCATATGCTTTGGAAAAAACAACATTCAAAATATTGAAGTTGATGCACAATCACCTAATTAATTTTCTTTTAAGTGCTTGGAGAAAAATGGAGTAAGTGGAGAAATAGCTGTAATTTATAGAGCTTTTGCCAAATGATGCTGTTGGTCACACCCAGTGTTGTACATGAACGCATTTTGCTGGATGAAGGACCTGGCACAAGACATTGTTTGGGAAGGGGAGGGGAGGGAAGACAAGACATGGCAAGGCAAAGAGCTTTCTAACTTTTTTTCAATTTGCACTAACAGATAATTGGCCATCTACTGGAGAAAATATTACTTTACCATCTTAATAACTTGGCTTCACATAAAAAAATCTTTTCATGCTGCAGCTTTGCTTCGAACTGTTAGCTTTTTTCCTAATAATAGCAAAAAAATGAAAGTAAGCCCACAATAATTCCTTTCACCAGACCTCAGTGACCTAAAATATGAAGCCTCTATTGGAATTCTATTAAACTCAGTGGTTTCTGATGTATATAATCTATGCTTCCATATATGCAAACATCATCAACTCATCTGTATGGAAAATTTTTGATAGACAGTATTAGAAATTTATATTGTGTATGTCTAAATTTACATTTCAGACCTCTGTGGTTGTAGTAAAGAAAAGGATTTTTGACCTTATAACCATCATTTCCAATTTCATACACCAGCTTTAACTAGCAAATAGCTTTCTCAGTTGAGAAATTTAATTTTTTTTCTGCATAATAGCCAAATGTCTGGCTATTGATAGAGATACCAGAAAGTAAGAAGCAATACCCAATTAAAAATACTGAGTGGCTTTATTCTATTTAAATTCTTTGATGGAATGATTTTGAAAAACAGATATTTTTAAACTTCCAGTAACACAAAACTCCCACCGCTCTTTTCCGTGCGGGTTGCCAAGAAGCATGGCCTGGCCCTTGGGACAGTGCCCTGCTGCTCCCCTTGATCTTTCAAGCCAGCTTTGTGACTCCCAGGGAAGATGTGCTGTCCCTCTCCCCAGCCAGGGCGGCCCCTCTGCAGGGAGGTGATGAGACAAGGCACTGCCAGAGCAATGTAGGAAGAGCAATTCAGTTTGAGGGTTTCTCTGAGCTCCTTTAGGAGATCAAAGCAGTGTCTGGAGTGACACAAAATAAGGGAGGTGTAAAGGTAGTTCTCTGTGCACACTTTTCCAGTGAATCTGCATCATGGTTTAACCCCAGACAGTAACTAATTCCCACACAGCCACTCACGCCTCCATGGCAGGGTAGGGGAGAGAAAGGAAAGAGTAAAATTGAGGAAAATTGTGGGCGGAGAAACAGACATTTACTAACTAAAGCAAAAGCCACATGTCCAAGCAAAGCAAAACAAGGAATTTATTCACCGTTGCCCATTGCAGACAGGTGTTCAGATATCTCCAGGAGAGCAGGGATCTATCATGCATGATTATTAGCTGGGAAGACAAGTGCTATTCCTCTGAATGTTCCCTCCTCTTCCCTCTTCTTCCTCCAGCTTTATATGCTGACCATAATGCCATACACTAAGGAATATCCCTTTGGTCAGCTGGGTCAGCTGTCCCGGTTATGTCCCCTCCCCACTCCTTGCGCACCCCCAGCCTCCTGGCTGATGAGGAGCAGAAAAGGCCTTGATGCTGTGTAAGCCCTGCTCAGTAATAACAAAAAAATCTGTATATTATCAGTACTGTTTTCAGCACAAATCCAAGACACAGCTATACTCCTTACTACTGTGAAGAAGATTAACTCTATCCCAGCCAAAACCAGTACAACCTGCCTGTCACCATAGTCATTCAACCAGACCAGAGATGTTTGGCAACAGCTGCAAACTGATGAGTCATTTTCGATGCAGCTGTCCAAGAAGTACAGGTTTGCATGCTCACTCAAGAATTTAAACCTTTTTTCACCCATTTATTTACAAAACAATTATTGGGGGAGCGTAGAAGGGAGCAGTCTTGAATTTTTGTTTCTGCTCCCCATGATCACAATGCTTAACCATTTGGTCAGTGTGAAATGCATTTCAGCCATGGCATAGGGGCTGGGAGCTGGGATACCTCCCTGGTGCCCTTTTGCCCTCTGCTCACATGGTGTCCCTTGCTTCTGCCGGCTCCTGGTGGGGGCAATGCTGGTAGAGAAATGGTGTGCAGGGTAGCACATGACCTCAGCCTGATGGTCCTATATGGTGGGACACCTCACCTCCCTCTAAACAAGCATATGGTCTACAGGCTGTGATTTGCACCGTTGCTTTATCAGATCCAGCTTATGCAGGTCCCTGCCAAGCCTTCCTGTAGGATATGGGTCTGCAGGCTCTCAGCCAGTGGGATTGGCTAATTGAGGGCAATGAGACCCAAATCTGGTGACTTTCTATGCCTTGGAAGTGAGACACCTTGCAGCTCACACCAGGGCAGTTCTGAGCACAGGAAGAGGATAAACTGCCATCACCACCAGCTGATTTAGATCCAATGCAAAGGTACTTACTTGGTGCCTGAAGCCTTAGGAACATGTGGAGCTGAGTTTTTATTGCACTTCTGCCCACAGACACTCTGTGTCAGTACACTTTCTCCTTCTTCCTTAACTCTCCCTTGTTTTCAATTCCTTCCCAATGACCAGAGACACAGCTCCTGGTGCGGTCAGAGCCATGTCAGGAAGGAGAACGACCTTCACGTTCCCAGATACGCCCCTCTCTGTAAAGCACAACTGCACTGGCTGGTCATGCTGTTAGATCATATTGCAAATTCATGTCTAATTTGACCCTGAGGTCTCCTTCAGCATTGCTGCTTTCTAGGATTCTCCCTCCCTTTGGATGTCTATGTTTCAAATTACGTTTCCCTGGGTGTACTGGGTTACATTTTCCCATGAATGTAATTATTATTTTCCAGCTCTATATTTTTAATCACACTACTTCCACATTTATTACCTCATTGATGCTTCCAGCTCTTTCAGATGCAAAAGAATAAAGACTGTGAAAATAAGACTGTAGTATTATCTGTGGCTTCTTTCCTTGCTATTACAATTGTCTGGCACCCTTTGTCTCTCTCTGTGTTTTAAAAGCATGAGGAAATCCCAGGAAACATCCTCTATGTGACAGAGACTGTTAGATTGTACCTTTCCCAGCCCCCATTAATATCTCTTCAACAACTCTCACCTTTAGAGTTCATTTTTAACCAATCCATCAGGCCCATTTGAGAATGCTTGAAGAAGGAGACCCCAGAAACACCATCTGTCAATACTACAATGAATTTTATACTCTAAAACCTGCTTTATTTTCTTAGACTACTGATTTTGGGATATTTTGTAAAGGAAATTTCTTGTGTTATGAGTCATCTGGTTTCCACACATTCCCAGCTCAGAGGTAACATACCCTAAGGCTTGGAGCCTGATGCAGCAATCAGTTGCAGAGACAAGAACCAGCTGAATCTGACCAGAACTGGACACAGGTTTTAGTGAAGTAAAAGTCTAGATTGCTGTTGGCTTTGTTGGCAATTGCTTTGTTTGCAGCTAACTTGGCATTCTCCCACAGTTTTCATTACAATTCATTACAATTTTGATTTAATGTAATATTTATATGTCAGTAACAATCCATTGCCTAAGTTAAGAAAACTATATATTCTTTACTCTGACAAGACAATCCTGAAATATTTGTAAACCTTTGTTTTTTTCTGAATAATCAGAAGAGGATCTCAGGCTACATCTCTCTTGTCTTCTAAAGGATCAAAATGCTGTTACTGAAAGTCATGGGCATGGTAGAGTTACTCTTAATAAAGAAATTCAGAATAGATGTAATATTTTATTCTTAAAACAGAACTATTAATGCAGCTTTACAGAAAAAACAATAGGGTGAGGGGAAACCTAAAGTATATTTAATACACCGTAACAAGTATTAGAAAATCCTATCAGTGTTATACAAGTAGTACTAAAGGGAGGGATAAGAACATTTTCTGCTGCATATCTTGTGTGTCAGCAGCTCAAATGAGCCATTCTATAGTCCTCAATATTTAGGAGCTTTTGAATTTGCTGTTTGTGAACAGTCCCCAGACAAAATGTGTGTGCACCCAGGGAAAGTTTTGTCTGAGGTTTCCAGGACTCCTGAGAGAAATGAAAATAGATTCACAAAATTGATTGATTTCGCTGCTTCAAGGTGCTTTCAGATTTTATCCCAACTGTTCACAGAACTAGCTGAACTGCTTCTTGTTATGTTTTCTAGTCAAATGTTTCCACTGAAAATTCAGCATGATGGAAAGTGAATAAAAGGAATTATTTGGCAGGGAGGAGGGCAAAGCAAACAAAACTTAATTTCTCAACACCATATTTTGTGAAAACATCCATCATAAAAATATTTTATAAAACTATCTTCTCTTCAGGTGAATCTCAAAAAAGCTAACAGTTACCCCTTGCCCATGGTACAGCTCAGTCTAGTCCCATTTTAAGGACTAAACCTTGTGACTGGTGGTGAGATGCTGTCGTACTCTTGCTGCTCTATCCTAGTTTTTCCAACACCCAACAGAGAGAAATTATTTCAGTGTTCAAGTTTTTCTTGGTGTCCAACGTGAGCAGAAAGACTAGCAGTATAACTGGAGGCAATATTTGGTGGCAATATTTATCAGTATATGATCATCTGTAGTCAGGTCCAGATCTCACCATGCCAAAACAGAAAGGCATCAGAGGGCACTGGTTTTGCTTTTCTGAGTTTCTAGAGTAAAGAAAGAAAAAAAAAAAAAAACAATAACAGATCCCATGATCCCATTCCCAGAGGCCAGATTTTATTCTCATTTGCTCTAAAACTGGGAACATCAATAAAGTGGCACCAGTCCGACTGTGCTTAGAATCAAATTTCTAACCTTGTACTTTCAGATAGCTCCCAGCATTGAAATAATGCAGTGGTAACATCAGGTTAAATCCTGTCTCACTCAGTTTTGCCAGTGTATTTTCCATCACCTTCAGTGGGGCCAGGATTCCATCCAGAATACTTTACTTTCTTTGAAGGAAGAATTTGCATTCACTCATCTGAAGGAAAGTACACCGACTTGCTGAAAGTACTGCCTGTGCCGAGAGTGGAAACACCAACAGGAAACAATTGGCTGCTTTAATCCCCATTGTTGGTTTTTGAAGTAAAATTGCAGATAGTTTTATCCTCTGATTTTACTTCTCATCTTTACAACAACCTAGACATGCTTTAAGTATAATCCATGTGCAGAACAGGGTTAAAATATAAAATATCACGCACCGAAATCCCTACACCGAGGGACCAAAGACTTGAGGAAAGAAACTGTTAAACGTTTCTTGTCAGTCTAGAAACTATGCCACTGCTAAACCTGCTCATTTCAGAGATTTATTTTGCTAGAAAGGATTTTAATCTTCCCATTTCAGTTCCTCAGAGGAGGCAAAAATCTTCCAAGTGCAGAGTCTGCAGCAGCGGTGAATCAACTATTGTAATACGCTGCCTCTTAAAATACTTCAGGGTAGTCAGGCATTAGGAAGGCTCCTATTTTGTGTGAACTGATCAAATACAGATGTTGCCAAAGAGTTGACCTTATTGACCGTGACTTAACTAGAGATTGAATGGCAGACAGACGGTCAGTAGTAGGGTGAAACCATGTTTTGGCGGTAGGGTGTAAATGTATATACAGTTTACAGGATGTGAATGACACCGAGCAAACATCTGTTCTATTGATAAATACTTGTTTTACTTACAAAAATTTTTATCCCAAGAAACCATTGCATATATATATATATATATGAAATACATACTGCCAATATTATTAAGTGTTTTGAGTACATGTCGTGGTCCTGGAAAACTTGAAATAGAAAAATATTAAAAATGGTACTTTTCTCTCTTCCTGCAATATCAGATGTCATATAAAACTCATCAGCTGAGCTGAGTATTAGTCTTGATCAATGGCAGGAAACCAGGGGATCAAATGTTAATAAATCAGAAACAGATACCTCCACTTGAACAGAGATATATCACCGACCTGAAAAATAGGGCAAATTATTTGACAACTTTTATATGCGTATACCAAGGTAAAAAAATCTTTCATAAGTCTCCATGAAAGCTGAAACAAAGCACAAGCATGGAGAAAATGTAACTTAATGAGGCAATGAATATAGAACGTGAAGTCAAAGAGACCCAGAAACACCTTTGTTTTCTTTTGGATTGACATAGCAAAAGAAGATTAAATCAAAAGGCTTTTGCTAATACAACACCAACCTATTTCTATGGCAAATTAGCTCTGTCCTATTGATATTTACTCCTTGGGTGAGGGTAATGAAGTAACAGACTAGGCCTGTTTTAATGTGTATCTTTTCTCAAGAACTATATACTAACATCACAATTCCAACAAAAAAAATTTCATCAAGTCTGAAATGCTCAGAGAGACGCAGTGCTCCCTATAGCTTGAAAACTTTTAAGGTCACAATGATCAGCTTTTTAAGGTATGATACTTAGCTATATTAGCTCAAAGTTCCTTACATTCATTTCAGACAAGCACTCTTGGAGTGTGGTCTTGTCTTTAAATTGAAACTATTTGCTCCTGTGCATAGTCTACTAAATTTAATTAGAAAATCCTGGTAGACCAGCAGGGCAAAATTTCCCTTCCTTCCTATTTTCCCGTTCCACAATATATCACCTAGAGTAATTAGGACCAGCGAGGGATCATCTTCACTGGATTAACCTTAACTAAATTGTATGCATTCAACATGTGCTCTTTTGATTAACTTGAGCCTGGACTGCTGCCTGTGGTACACCCACCTTGTAATTCTACACATTTAATTAATTTCAGATGAACAACAAAAAGGATAAGTTGAATTCTCCAATTAATAAACTGATATTAGTTAATGTATTTTAGCTTAACTTTTCATTTTCTTCCTGTGCAGGGATAGAAAAAACAGAAAATAAGAGAGAAGTAGAAGTGAACAAGCTTTGCCAACAGGCTTGTAACGACTTTTCAGGGCCTGATCCTGCAACAGTCTAAGCAGATAATTTTCCCCCTGACAAGAAGAGGAATTTTGGCAAAAGAATCAGTCCCTACATTTAAAGTATAAAATGCAATAGGCAGGAACAGAATTCTTTTTCTTTCAAAATGATAAATAAGCATTATTTAAAACCTCCTCACCTTAACTGAGTTTTCCATATGGTTTCACTCATGCGTGGGTTTTCCTCCTTATTAAAAAAAAATATTATAATGTCACTGGCTATGGGCCCAATCCTCCGGGCCTTAGTCCCACAGGCTAGGCTATTTTTCTCTTCTCTACTGTCACGGGGAGCTGCCTAACAGCCCTGTCTTAGATGCATTTGCCCAGATAAGTAACTTTGCTTTTGAATCTAGCCCTAGTGAATTCAGTAGTATTTATCAGAGGAATTGAATTACTCATGTAGAAAAATATTTGCAGGAATAGGTCCTAAAAATGTTACTGGAAACATGAAGAAACATCCAAAGAAAGACAGGAGGAAAAAACTGCTGCGTAGTTCTTTTTCAGCAGAATTAATTCAGTTGCTAATTATTGAACAGGGTTCTTACTCTTTGAAGAACAAATTGCAGTGAATAGTGAGTTTCTCACTTTTAACATGTAGCTCTGATGAAGTTTCTTTCCAACATTCGTAAATGTGTGGTTTCAATAAATTGATAGGATCAAGGTGAAATCTGCATTTAAGTATTTTGCTGAAATGGACACTGGTTGTTCAGTGTCTTACAGTATTGAGTATTGAGTGAGAGCAAAATCAAGTTCACAGAGAACAATACATATTCAGTTGGATGTGTTTTTTAAATTAATTCTGTCTCTGTAAAATCATTCACTGTTTTTCCTCTCCAGAAACTGATATTCTAACAAATGCTGCTAGAAACAAATATCAGCTACGTAATTCTATTGAAGGTATTTCTAAGGCAGATATCAACAATCTCTTTGTGCATGATTTATATTGACTGCCAGTACTTGGTTTTTCTACTAATAAGAATAACAACAAATAGCTGTAGGCAATAAGATGGCCTAGTAAGATTATTTTTTTCCTAACTACTATTTGATTGCTTCATCAAATCATCAACTGGTATTTTGTTATACACACGTTTATTATAAATTAACATTTGTCTACTATTAAGAGATGGTAAATTATTTGCTGATGATTTGATTTATAATCTTTCAAAAATCAAAGGAAATTCATTGCATAGGAACATTAGATAAAACTTTTCAAATATCTAAATAGTTAATGAGCCTTTATCTCTCTGCAAAAAGTACTTTGACACCTTAATCAGTTTGGTAATCTCCCAATTCGTGTGGATACCTTTGATGATTTTAACTCCCATTTGTAATTCTTTAAAAAGAAATCAGGCAAAGCAGTTTGAATAGTAAAATCCCCTATGAGAAAGGAGGAAGTAATGATAGATAGTATTAAAGTAAAGTTGTCAGTATTTTGGGTCATTTTACAACCACAGAACATGAACATATGCAATTCCTGCCAAATTTCAATGGTATTTCCTTTTAAAGCAAAAAAAACCACCCAACCCCCCCAAAAACACAAAACAACAACAAAACAAACAAAACCCCAAACAAATAAAAACCAACAAAAAAACCCAACACCACCAACAAAAAAAACCAAAATCAAAACAACCCCCTGCCCCTAAAAAAACCCAAACCAAAGCAAAAAAAAAAACACACTTGGGAAAATGCAAAGAATATTTGTGATACAGAAAAAAAGGAAGAGTGTGCAGAAAATAAAGGGTTCCTTAATACTGACTTACCTTGTAGCCAGTCAGTATGCGAGATCTTCTGGCCGAATACATTGTTTTTATTAGTGTCAAGTACTTGATTTAAAGTGAGACCTCGTCACCTTACAGAGAGATATTTTTCCTGGAGTATATGCACGTATCTATTTATCTATTGAGTGTGAGTATGTATATACACACACCTAGCAGTAGGCCTGGTTAGTGTCGGCTTGACTGAGAGAGGATGTTAGTAATTACTATTTCTCTAAACACTACTTTAGCATAGTTTAGTGTATCAGCTGGCTTCTGCTGCCAGAGTATCTGTGCTGCCTACTGGAAGTGACTGCAAAGCCAAAAGCCGCCATAAAGGCCATTTCCATCTCCATGGAACTTGTTGGCTTTCTGCTGTTGACTCGTGAGAAAGAAATTTTGCTTGGCTTTTTTTCAGGGTGCCTGTGGGCAGCTGGGAGCATCTTTGGGCAGTGCTGGGTGAGAAATCCCAGGACTGGTGCAGGACACAGGCAGCGTCTGCTGTGCTGGTGTGTACCAGATGGGACAGGAGGAGGAAGCAAAGCCATACCTGCACCACTGATGCCTGCTGAACCAGAGCAGTTGGCCACAGAGGTGAAATTAAGTTTTGGTTGATGCTGAAAACAGCAGCAACTAGCACTTCCGTAGGAGCTGGAGCTATTTCCACACCTGCACGGGGATGCTTTTGCAATGGACTTTCTCTGGTTCCCCATTCTTTCCTTGTGACTGTGTTTTCAAAGGGTCACGATGGAACAACAAACGCAGACTGAGAGCTGTTAATCTAGCAACTGATGCTGTAAACTCCTGCACAATTATTTCTCTCTTTTGCAGACAACATTTCTACTGCTTTACAAACAGATCAAGTGAGGTTCTCTTGCACTGACACTTAGACAAAAAACAGTCTGTATGCATTAGCAGCAGAATGAGTCCATATTAAGAATAGCTTCTGGCCTTATGTTTTACGAGCCCAGTAAATCAAGAGCATTAAGGAAAAATATGACATTGTTGTTTCATGTGGTTTCTGCAACATAGAAATGTTCTCATGTAGAAATAACTGAGAAAAAAAAAAGTAAACTGTATCTTCCTCTCACACTGGTTATCACTTTACGATTAGGTTGTTTTTAATCTCTTTCACCTCTGAGACGTTCCTTGAAATAACAGGTTTGGGGGTTTCTGGTTTTTTTGGGGGGGATTTTTTTATTTGGTTTGGGTTGGGTTTGGTGGGTGTTTTTGGTTGTGGTCTTTTTGGTGGATTTTTTGGTGTGACTTTTTTGTGTGATTTTGTTTTGTTTTGTTTTGTTTTGTTTTGGTGGTTGGTTTGTTTGTTTGTTTTTCTTTTTAATGTTTGTGTGGTCTCCCTAGTACCTTTCCCATGAAAAGAAAATTCTTGCCTGGTGATATGTTTCACAACTCACACCTTTCACATGATCTATGCGTGTTGATTTGCTAAAACAGTTCTTAAAACTCTTCTTTACATGCTTGAGAGGTTTCAGTAGTATATCACCAGCTGGAACATTATTAATGTTTAATTTTTACCTTGAAGTATTCTTACATCAAATCATTAATCTCTATTGTTCAGTTTTGAATACAGTAATATTAAACAGTCTATTAAGTAAAAAAAATGTAGGGAATGTATAAAAAAGGCACAGTATTATTCTGATGACAGCTTCCTGGTGGTCCATCATATATAAAACTAGCTATTAGGAATATGTTTCAAACTGGCACCATAACACATATTTCATAGTTGTTAAATTCAATTGTATAAATAGTTACTGACTGTATTTGGACTGTTTTAAAAAACTGAATGTGTAATAAATCACCCCATGAAAAAAAGTCATGGAACATCCTCAGCTGCCACAAGTAGGAGACAACCTTCATTTTTTTCAATACTATCTACAGCAATTAGCTCTGATATTGAGCAAATTAGAATATGATCCTTCAAGCATTTATACACATGAGTAGTCCCACAGGGACCAATCAATATCCTCTGCAGTCAGGGAAATATTCACATGCATATGGTCAATCATAAGTATATGGTTTTCAGGAAAAGGGTGTATTTTTCTAACAGTGAACCACTTTTGGGGTTCAGTCCTGCTTTCCCTAAGTTTTGGTAAAACAACTCATGTGAGTAAGAGTAGGCTTGGGGGCAAATGCAAAATAAATTCTGAAAATAGTAAACGTATTTTTCCTTTTAGTGCAGTGACTGCTCTTAATATTAAACCCTATACTTGACATGAATAACCACCCAGCAGGGTGATACAGAATACAGGATAACTCAAGCATTAAGTGATTTTTCTGCAGCCTACATTGTGCTTTCAATACTGACATGCACTCTGCATACTTCCAGTTGTTTTCTTAAAAGTTAATGTAATGTCTTGGTGGGGTACAGAGTATTCTTGTATTGGCAAGAGCTAGTGAAATGCAGTGCCTTTTACATCAGACCATTTCTAAGCAGTAATGCAGTTGGTACTATTTATTAAATGACTTCCACCAAAGGTAGAAGAAAGATAAAACTGCTGCTTTCAATTATGCAACCAAGAATGTAAAAAAGCAAAGCTGTAGATCTGGTATGGAAATAATTATATCTGATATATGTCAAACAACAATAGTGTTTGTGCTAATCACAATTTAGAAGGCTGCTATTGTAGGTGATTTTGCTACAAAACGGAAAACAATGAATAATAAAGTCTGCTGACCTGTCCCAAACCATACTGTTTAATCAACTCAGCTCTAAGTCATTGTTGGCTGAGACAGTAACCCAATATGCCAGTTCCACTAGATTCTCTGCCATTGCTATTTCAGAAATCAGTACTGAAGCTGAATCAGACTCCTACTAAGAGCTCTGCAGTAATGACAACCTGATATCGACCCCGCTATCAAACACTGTGGTTTGCTTTAAATTCATCTGTTGCATTCACAGGTATATAGATCACAACTACAGCTTTTGGGCCAAGGACTTTTAAGAGGCTCCTTCCTCATAGATGCTTCAGCTCTTAGTGGGAGTTTGGGGGTTGAGACTTTCCAGATCTGGGTGCTGTTGAAGATTCACCACTCTGAAAATATGTCTCAGTCATATGAGAAACTCCCAGATCCTGTTCTCTGTAGCAAATGGAGAAGGCTGCATCTTCCCTGGTATACTGGAGATACAATGGCAGTCATTTTTCCAAACTACCCCATCAGCTGAGTTGCCTCCCCTCCTTCCTTACCCTGAGAGACTTTTCTCCCTGACCCTGCCCTCCTCCAGAGGGCATCCCCAGCCCTGCCTACCTACCCTGAAGGCACCACTATCCTACCAACCTGCCCCAGAGAGGACCCCTGATCCTACTTGCCCCATGCAGATCAGCCTGTGCCATTGCCAGCTCCTGAGCAGTAGGCACTGCCACCTCCCCTGCCCTCACAGGGACAGGTAGTACGTGCACTAGTACCATGAATAGTCAGCGGCATGGGGCTCCAAATCCCTTGCAAATGTCACCAGTAATCTCCACGTTAGGCCAGTATAGAGATCAGCCAGTAAGGAACAAATGTGTTTAAATATCAGCAAGAAACATGCTGTATGATTGCTCATACAGCTAGCGAATTAATCAACATGGATCTACTATTAAGCAAGAAGTAGGAATCAGATGATCTTCATAAATTAGTAGAAGAGGTTTATCTCTCTTATTGCTTCTCCTTGATTGACTTGCTGAGATAACATCAAACTATTTGTCTGTTACCCTAATTAGGTCCTCCAGTCTTATAAAAGATACTACCTCTGAGAGAAAGCCATGTGTATAAAACAAAAACATGCATTTTGCTCCAGTACAGATAACCACTAAACTGATTATACCTTTGTACCTTGTGAAGTCATTAACAATATTCATAAAACATTGTCTATAAGACCTTAATTATTCAAGATAGCAGAATATCCCACACTTTCTGTTAACTGTTTTACAAAAGAAAAAAAAAAAGAAAAAGAAAAAGAAAAAGTACCCCTCAACACAATGACTTGGTTTCATATTCCTATTCTCCAGAAGCTTTTATTTGGTTTTTTGTTGGGTTGGGGTTTTTTTCCATGACCATTTCCTATAAACAGATATATTATAAGTAACATACTTACACTTCAGGAATGTCTTCATTTTTATCCTGGCATTCACATCTGTCCCTGTTTAATGCTCTGCTGGTGGTCTGGCTCCATGGCATGCCCACTGCAATGTTCATCTTAAACAATATTTACATTGATTAGGGACCCCAGTGCACTGGAGGCACTTATTAGAAAATGAACACAATACCCTGGGATAACAGCAAACATCTAACTGTTTTATTTCTGAATCTCTATTAATGTGTTGTTTAAGTGGATAAACAATGTCAAAATGGAAAGGTGATGGAGAAGGACACTGTGTGAATGTATAATATAAAATTCTGTGTGCAAAATGTGCAGTTGAAAACCATGCGAGGAATGAATGCACTGATGTGTTTTTATTCAAGTTACAGTAGTATCTGTTGCAATTCGGAACACTTTCTTCTGTATGTATACACAGTAAAACCCTTTCCTGAAACTAAAATCTTATAAGCTTAATAACATAAAATCAGAGTAGGAAAACATGTTTGTACAAAAAAAAACTACGTCAGGATTCAAGATTTTGCCTACATTACATAATATGTTTGTGGCAAAACCAAAATTGAAACCTACATTTTGTTCTGGATGTGAAGAGTTCCTTGGGAGTATAAAGGTCTTTCCTGATTGTGAGGGCCTGAGCTGCTAAATTTGGAAATATTCCAGCTCAGCAGTGCAAAGGAAAGTCAAGATAAAGCCCTTGTGGAAGCAGCTAAAAGAAGTCAGAGGGTAGCTTGGGCAAATTGCTTGAAGCAATTTTGGTATGGGTTCCCAGACTTTCAGTTGGGATGATATTCATCAGGTCACTAAAGAATAGAGTGAAAAGGTAGTAAGGAACAACAACACAAACTAAGAGGATGCTTGAATACCTACTTTTTTTTTGTCTCCCAAAAATCTAGCATTTTCATACTTGCCAACAGAAAAATTTAAGTGTGAAAGATATTTTGTGGGAGACCGATTTGGGTGTTCAGGAGCACTTGGAGCACAAGCAGAGTAAGTAACAAACTGCAAAGAGTTAGGGAAAAAAGGATGTCAAATAGGAGGGTGTTGTGAAACTCAACATTGGTCAGTGGGTTTTCTCTACACTACCATCAACTTCTGTCTCCAGTTACATTCTGCAAGCAAGTTGGAGGAGAGAACAACAAGGCTCATATACATCTTGTTCATGTTGCATGATGCTGAGGGGCTTCATGCTCAATCTGAGCAGGACATTCCAGAGAGCAGCCACCTATCTGGGACTTCACAGGCAAGAATAGTGTGTGGTCTGACAGGAAAGGTTGAAACCATGAAGTCTGAGCCCCTCACTCCAACCCCAGCTCAAGGACTGCTTTTGTCCTCAGTGTGCCACGTTGCAGAGGTCAGAGAGCTCTAATAACATTAAAATGGGCATAGAGTAAAGAGGAGCTATTCTATTAGTACAGTTTGTGAATCATATGTGAGAGATGCTGGTGATATCTAAAAATGTTACCAAAGTCAGTTCTCTATGTCATTCGTGTGGCTTGGAATAACAGTTTGTGTCTGCCTATGAAAAATTGCTGGTGGAGTTGCTGTTCCACAGAATTTTACTCCCAATAAGAGAGAAATTCTCTTTTCAGCTTTCTCCTTGGTTCAGAAAGGGTTTGAGGTGCCCAGAAAAGGTGGTGTGGCAATTCTTAGAATCAAGAGAGTAGGAAATACAAAGTCCTTTTTTACGACAGCTTACAAATATGCTTTTATGCATACAAACTATGTGCATATGTGCATATACCTGTTCAAATCTACATAAAAGCTGATCAATATACAACTATCTTAGCAAAACTGTTGTGCTGATTTATTAGCTGAGGAGTAACATGCATTCTGCTGCTCTTCTTAAAAATGTTGTTGATCATGATGAAATGAGAGATACTCAATTTCCAGAAAAAGAGGAAAAAAACCCCTGAAAAATACCCTTTGGAATTAAATAGTGTTCTTGTATTTTTTAATCTCTGAATCCTGTACTTCACATGCGAATGCTTCCAGAAACTTGGGAATGAGAAAGAGCAGTCATTAAATGCTGGGAACCAAAAGAAAGTTTACATGTACAAAATGTCACTTTACTGCAGTATATGAGTAAGAAAACATCTGCCTGAAAAAGTGATTGATTCTGACATATGTGAAGTAGGTATAAGCAAATAAAAAGTGATCCCTCTAAATCTTGTTTTGCAACATGGGTAAAATAATGTGAGCTATATATTTAAGATGCAACCCAAATTAAATATGGTTACGTTCAATATGTCTGTGAAACATGAGATTTTCTACTACTTTTTTTTTTGTATCACAGAAATTCCCCAGGACTGTTTTATGAACTCTTACTATTTTATTTTTTTATATTAAGAGATTGAAAAAGGCCTCTCTCTGTTTTGCTGTTTTTCACCAGTGAATCATACATCCCTTGCTACTCCAAGAGGAAAGTTGTTTTAGTAATTCTGGAAATAAACCTACTGATGAGTCAGCATCACAACAGAAAATGGCAAGTTTCATATTAAGAAACACATTAAAAATAAGAATATCTCTTAGCATCCCCCATTAAAATTAGCTGGTGTGTCAGGAGCTGATTTAGCAAGTGCTGTACATACTGGTCGTGAGAAATATATCTTATATATTGTCAGTACAAAAAATCAGGTTCGTTTAATAAGAAAGGGAATAAAAGAAATTAAGGTAAAATGCAGAGCTGGGAGGGAAGCAGTCCCAAATATTTTACTCACAGTGGCACAATACCCCAAAATACTCAAATGCAACCCTAAAGTAGATCAATGAAGATATTTTTGCTTTCAATTTTGTCTATTAGGTGTTTTTAAATAAGCAATTTTAATAGCATTTTTCAATCAGTGTATACTTACAGATAAACCAGTAGGATTTTGCTGCTCTGTTTGTCTGGGATTCTAGATTTTACAGAGAAAATAATTGGAAACAAAACATTCCTAAGCAATCAGTCTTCTCTTTCTGATTTACTAAACATGTCCATATGTAGTTATTGCTTGTATTTGTAAGATTGGTAGCAGTTTTAGAGGGAGGAATATGCTACTATTGCAAATTAAGGTAGTCATTTGGCAGTCATGGGGGGAAACCTTTGGTGATGTGGTGGGTTTTTTTGGGGTTTTTTTGGTTTTTTTTTTTGTTTGTTTGTTTGTTTTTTTGTAGAGGGAGCTGAATAATTTACTGCTACTTATACCTTAGTATTGAACAACATTTTTGATGGCATATTTTTTTATCTGTTAGAGAAATAAAGTCAATTTTTCAAACAGTACACAATAACTTGCTGTGAAGAAGAAAGGTGCTGCATCCTTTCCCTCTCCACCTCTGGGTCTGATTCTGCCCTATCGATTGTCCACAGCTCACCTCTGAACTTGCCACTGCGACAGCATCAACCCTTTGTCCTCTCTGAAGGAATTTTTACCGGTGACTTGTTTTGACAAGATCCAAAGTCTAATGAAACAAATACGAATCTTAAGACTGATTTCAACTTAATCTGAACTTAATTCAACTCATAAAGAAAAAAAAAAAACAGTCTCTGACAGGCAGAATTTTTTAAAATACTGCAGTTGTCTGATTGTAATTTGGGTTCTAGCCCATATTTGCATGAAAGTGCCTTCTGACTGTACAGAAGCTCTTCACTAGAGCCTTTAATGGCTTTATTTGTTTCTTTTCTACCTTTAAATACCTTGCTGAAAAGTGCACCTGGTTTACTGAAGCTTTCTAAAAATACATAAATATTTCCCACCATTAGTAATATGGTACTAAATATTATAATGACTCTACATTAAAAGTGTCACTGTGTCACCACAGATTTTAATCTACAAAATTTTTGCAGAGGAGGAGAAGCTGTTAGTACTAAAATAATACACTTGTTAAATAATTTTACACAAGAGTCTCTGGAACAATAGCTTAAAAATACTTAATGTTAATATTCCCTGGACTTGTTACTAGCAACTGTCACTACAAAAGTTAATGAAAAAACTTACTGCAAAACCACTGAGTCCTTTTTCTTTTCTTCCCTTCTCTCACTGTAGCATGAATATGTGGTGAAAAGTCAGAATTGTGCAGAAGAAAAATATTCCAAGACACTGTAAAAGCGCCTTTTCCTTTCCCTCAGCCCAGGGGAACACTGACTATTTCAATAATCGGTGAGAACTTTTTGGTTATGATTTCTGTTTCCTTTCTCTGTTTTTCCCTCCCTCTCAGTTTTTTTCCACTATCGTATGAGTGTTTTCTCAATAAAGGAAGTAGAAGAGCTGCGTGACAGCATTTATTTTATAAAAACACAAAATGTCTATTAAAACGAGAGAGGTTTAAAAAGAAAATATCAAGTGGGAATTATAGTCTTAGGAGAGGGGCAGAAAGACGGCGAATACTACGGGAGAGCAAATTATAAATACTGAGGTTTTGCTCAGCATGAAAAGCAGCACCTATAGAGAACAAATTCCATGCATTTTACCTTCATCCCAGCTTCACTGGGGATCAGCGCTCCGAATGGAATAACCTTGAATTATCGTCACTATAATGGAATCCTGCAATTTACCAAAAGGAGCAGGAAAAATGGACTTTTGCTAGAACTTTCATACTTTTCAGTCAACCTTCACTAGTCAGACATATGGACTATGTTAACACTTCAGGTTACTGGCCCAAAGTCAACCTCGAAAATTAATTTCCCAGAAATACAGAAATTGCCATTTTTCACACCTAAGCCAAGGAAGGCCAAAACAAGTAAAGCTAAAAGCATTCAAATGCTAGTTTTGAATCGGTTGATTTCCTCTGAAATAGCAGCTCTATCAGGATGATAGAAGATTTTGTATACAGAGGCATGTGACCCATCACAAACCTGGTTATAATTATGGATTTCAAAACAGTATCTAATAAGCTGAGGCCCAGACAGCAGTGCACAGCAGTGGAACACATCCAGTATTCATTAAAGATGTACAATCTAGAAGTCCAGGGTTTAAAGACAGTTTTCAGACACAATTTTCCCACTTGTCTCAAGAATAAGGTAGAATAGCAAAAACAGAGGTAATAAAACGTGGTCAACCTCAATGACTTGGCGTGCGTTCTTGGCAATAGCAAAACAGAGAGACCACAGCTTAGCTCTGAGAGTGAACTTGCAACACCCTGAATTTTGCATCCTTTTTTCTGTGGCTGTTTTTGTTGGATCAAAGAAATAATCCATTTGCCCATATTTTCAAAGATGACACCCCAAAACCTCATCTACTATAAAAATACACCTAAATACACCACTGTCTCTGGGAAATGGCACATTTCTCCTTGGAAATTATTTTGATTCACCAATCATCACAAAAACTGGAAAGATGTATTGATATCCAGTATAGATGGAAGAAGAATTATGGTGTGGAAGGATAAAATGATGATCCTTTACTTGGCTTTTTTGTTACTGGTTTTGTGTCCATATGAGAACACCTCTGGCTAGGCTGCCTGCAGTGTCTGAACCTCAGTTTAAACCCTGGATTTAAAATCAAGATCCTCAGCTCTTGGAGGTAAAAGGTGAAGCCCATTAGTGAAGAGACAGAGGAGACTTTTAAAATTCCATGTCTGCTATTGCCAAAAAGCAGGAACACATCCCAGTGCCAGGGTGGGAAATATCCAGATTAACTCTCCAGCCTATGGATGCCAAAATGAGAACCAAAAGTACAGTATCTAAATACATACATACATAATCATCCAGATGAACTTTGACCTTCAAGTTTCATATCTGCAATAACATATTTGCAAATTTGTGCAAATGTCAGTTTAATTTACAGTAATAAAGCCATGTGCATTTGCTATTATATAGTATTTCCAAAAAAAAAAAAAAGTGTCTTGGATGCGTGGTAATGGTAAATATTTCCTTCAAATGCTGCTTATAAATTGGAAAAAAAACCCCTTGTTTTTACAGACAGGCATTTTCTGATGAAGGGGTCTTTTGCAGATGTACCTCTCATAGAAAAATACTGCGTTTGGTGCCTGTGAAAGAAACAAGGCTGACTGTTTAGGAGACTGATGTTCCTCTATTACAGATCCATGCTGCAAATAACACTAAGGAGATTGTAACTTTAAAAGAGCGGGTTTCATTGTTTGGCTTCAGCACAGTGTGAGAGGGTGAAATCTCTGGATCATATACCAAAATAAACATTTCAAATCTAATATACACACACAGAGAATTGTTAAAGTGTAACATTCCCTAACCTAATATGAAATTTGGTACAACTTAATCTGTCAGAGAGAAAAAAATAATCACCACGCTTATAATACGAAATCTATTAAATTAATTAGAAATATTTCTCTGGACCAAGACGTTCTGGCTTCTGAAGGTGCACAGGTATTATGCATCATTCTGAAACATGCCCAGAACCAGGAGTGTGGGTCAGTATGTAACAGGATGATGATATGATGGTGTTAACTCTTGTCCTCAAAGACCAGAGGCCTTAGCCAGTCAAACACGGCCCAGGATTGAGCACAGAGGCCATGCTGATGTGTAGGTGCTGAGAGAACCACTCAGCACCTCAAGGGTCATATTGCAATGCCCTGCAACCAGCATAGAAGGGTACAAGGCAGTAAAAATGAGATTGGTCCCCCTCAAAAAAACCAAACCAAACCAAAAAATCAAAAGAAATCCATGCTAAATGTGACTCATTTTCACCAATGTTTAAATATGTATCAAGCAACTAAAGCCATTTGGGTCCTCATTAAACTAGTTTAAGCAATGAAAAATGTTGCTACCCTGGCAATATCTTGAAATTTTCCCTTAAAAAGCAGAATTTTAGCCAGTTTTCTGGAGTAAAGCATGAAATCCTCTTAAGTAAATAGCTTCCCATTTCCTTTCTGTTCCACAACAGCTTCCTTCTTCTTGTGCTGGAGTCCCAGGGACCCAGGGACAACTGGGGCTGTCTGCCTCCTTCTGCGTGCCTGTGCAGCTCTGCTCTTGCATTGCAAAGGTACATGGGGATTTGCCAATTTGCTCGCTCTGACCAGATGAATATCTCAATTACTAATTCTCACCAAGGAGCTAGAGACATATGTATCCACAGCTGAAAATAGACTTTTTTTTTTTTTTTTTTTTTTTTTTTTTTTTTTTTTTTTTTTTTAAGGAGAGAAGGGAGAGACAGAGAGAGAAGTGAAGGCAGCTCAGTGCTTGCACTTATCATGAGGTAGGAATTCGTTGCTGAATAAATCCCAATTCTAAAGTGCATAGCTTGGTTTTTAACAGCTAGTGAGTTTTTCCTTAAACTGGAAGAAAAACTCCTGGATATCTTCCAGAAAATTTGGTTTTAGCTGTTTCTTACCCACAGTCTCCTGAGGTGATTCTCATCAGAGGTAGCAGCAGCCTGTCCTTTCTATTCTTCCAGCTCCTCTGGCATCTGTTCCTCTCCCCCACTGCTGATATACAAGACTGAGCTAGTGCATGAGAAGGCAGAGTGTTTGCTTTCAAACAGGAAGAAAAAAGGACAGAGTCCATCTGGGGTACAAATTTAACCGTGGGTTCCTTGTATGACTAAGTGTGACTATGTACCATCCTAATTTCCCCTTGAAAATATGACACAGACAGAGGCTGGTGAATACATTCATGCTTGAAATGAATTTAAGCAACACTGTGCTAAAGGGCGAGGAGTGCTTAATTTCAGAGGGAGGTCGGACTCTACTGCTATCCTGAGATGTCACAAAGAACAACTAAAAATAACTGCCAGGAATGGGTTCCTCATTTGCTGTGTACCAATTAAATGGGACTCAGCATGGCTCAGGTCATGAATAGGTGGTGGTGAATGTAAACGCAGCCAGGCTCTCGCATCCCCCCCTGCTGAACTCACTGAGGAGACAGGCAGACCCCTCCAGCTGTTCTGTGCATATGCCTCCCTTCACCCTTCCTGCTACAGATTGATGCTTCCAGTGAGCACTGGTACAGGGATGGATGGCATCCAGAATGACTCATAACAAAGAGCATATGGCAGGAATAGATGTAGCAATCTAACATCTGTTGCACTTCTTGTTATTAACATTTCTCACTTCTACTGGAGCTGGTAACCAAAATCAATAAATATTGTCTTCACAAATCCTACCTGAGGAAATCCCGTATCCTCTTGGTTTTTTCACCACTAATCGTGTTCCGTGCAAAGGCTGAGAATTATTTTGTTCTTTAGACACTTAAAACAATCCAAAATTCTCTCACTCAGACGTGTTTGAATGAGCCATAATGAACAATAACTTGTTTTTAAGTTTATTCCTGTCCTAAAAGTTTAAATTACTCCTATTCCATACCCCAGGAGCTGAAGTTTTGTTGTTGCTGCACTAAGGTGAAGCTGATGAGTTAAAAATAAACAGGATGAAAAAGCATCTTCCAAAAAAATAAATATATGATCAACTCCTTGTATAGTCTGTCTTACAGCATGGTAGAGGTGACTGCAACTGTACCTAACAAAGGTTAGAAAGAAGTAAGATGTATTACCTCTATTTAATTTTAATTTTTTTTCCTCAGATAATTTTTCTTCAGAGAGAAGCGAGACTGCAAGTGCAGACATGTAAAACTGGAAAATCAGCTGATGAAGCAGAACGTCCACTTTGCAAAAGATTCGCTGAGTGAGGACATGAAATATAGTGGGCAGCCCCTTGCAAGCAGAGATCAAGCCATGCATCAAAACTAACACTTCAACCCTCAGAAGATATCCAAAGAACAGCGTTGTGACTGGATGATCTAAGTTACTCCCTTTCAGCCGAGAGATGGAAATAGTTGCCAACAAAAATGTTAGGATTTGACAAGACTTGGCAAATTGCTGGGATGTAAAATCATGTTTTGTGAGTTATAAGGCCTTCCAGGAGATGTGACAAATCCTGAAAAAGGGTGGAAAAGCATGCACAGCCCACAGAAACTTACTCCCTTTTCATGGACCTGCCAAAAGAAAGGAAACAAGAAAAAAAGTGCACAAGAGACTTGCCAGTGCCAGACTTACCATTTCATTTAATAAGCACACTTCATAAAATGTTGGGGAAAAAAATTATTGTAGTAAAGGATAGGCACATTATTATAAATAGTAACTAGTTCAGAAAGCAAAAGCGTTAAATTTTTGCCCTGAGGACAGAGAAGGTATTGATATTGGGATCAAATGTCCTAACCCAAAGGGTCACACCTAAAATATAATAATAATCCTATTAATAGTTCTCTCTAGCACGCATAACTTTTCTTCTCCCCTATCCCTTAAAAACTGATTATTGTTGACATTCCAGATGTTAATGGTAATGGTAGGAGCCACTGACTGCCGTTTTCTCAACTCCTCCCAAAGTGAATGAAAGCTAGAGCTGTGTAGGGCAGACCTGGAGAAGGAGCAAGGAAATGACTCTCAAGGTGTGTGAGGAATTGGATGTTGTCCTTCATCTGACCAGTCTTGGTTCATAGCAGGCAGGGGTGGGAAAGCAGGCATCAATCCTCTGCAGAGCATGTGTGTGAACAAGGAGAGAAAGCAGCGCTTCATGGAGCCTGCATGCCACCTGAAGCTTTAAAACACAACCAAACACATAGCAGCTCCCCCAGCTCCCTGTGCAGGTCACACACTCATGGTTTTAGTGGGATTTTATCCTCGGTAGTGGTATCAGCAAGGAAGTGGACCAGCAACCAGGGCTACCAAAACACACTTCTGCAAAACCTCCCAAGCAGAAGAAAAGGATGATGTTAGTATTGCATAGACCCAGAACCAGGGAGGCAGCTCTAAGAAAGGGCCAAATATGAGAAAAACTTTCTGTGGGTGAGATAGCTTAGTAGACTATGAAAAAGCCTCACAACAGAGATAGTGCACAAGATATTCACTATGGAAATTTAAATCTGAAAGCATGTTACTCAGAGCAATTCTGTCATGGTAACATGTTTTAGTGGATGTGGTATTGGTTTGGTACCATTTCTAGCAGCCTCCACCATGCTAACCAAAATTTGCTTGGAGCTCAAATGCAGAGGAATGTATCTTAAATAATTAACAAATGCAATGGAACACTTCAAAACTGATCATGTACAGTATTTATTACCAGAGATTCTACATTTTAAAAGATCTTAAGTAAAATGGAACTAATTGCTCAAAACCTTTTCCTTCCTTTGCTTTTTTTAAATGTGTCTCCTTTAATTTCCTGAGATAAAATGTGATGTTTGGAATATAAGGTTGCTCATAATAAAGTATTCTAACATACAAAGTGATGGAATTTATTTTAAAACACTGCCCTCCATGATTGCCTCATGGGATACGCATCTTGTTTTCCAGACAGTAACAGGATGCAATAGTTGTGCAGTTATGATTGGATTAGTGGATTTAATTATATGAATGCCTATACTAATTTTCCATTTTGATATGCATCTTCTCTCTAGTCTCTGGTAATGGAGACCTTCAGTAATATAATCTGGAGCACTGTGACATCAGAATGGGCCCTCAGGCACAGTTTTAAATTGGGACACTTCAAGACACAATCTTTCACGCAGTTAAGCCTTCTTGCAACACAGACAAAATGTTCAGGACACCGCCTTCACCCAATGCCATCCATCCTCACCCAGTTATATAATTTGCTCAAAACTCTCTCTTCTTCTTCCTAGCTCAGGTGCACAGATCAGCATCTCTGTTGCTCCTCATGCTACCTTCCCAAAGCTCTCCTTCACATCTCAAGATGACACATGAGAATGGTTTGGACCAAAATACCCATATGCAATCATCCTCAGATCTTTTCAGCCTCTTTTCATTTAACCACTGCAGAACTGGATCCAAATAATGGCATAACAGTCTATAAAACAAGTTTTCAAAATCCTTAAAAAATATATCAGATTCTCTTCTCTCTCTGCCAGGACTGTATTTCCTATCTCAAATGCATTCGGTCCCCTTGTTGCACCCTAAAAGCTAAATACACACCTCAGCTCAGTATTGAACAGTTGCTCCACCCTTCCCTCCTCTTTTCCCCCAAGTGGAATACATATTTAAATATATATATGTATGTATGTAGGTATGTGCATGGGTGTGGGCATATAGTAAATAAACACTTACATACACACATAGAGGTAGGGAGACCAAAATCTTGAGAATTACCCAATTGCTTACATAAGTGTGGATTTGGTGGCCTGGGATTAGAAATGCCATTTAAGAATATTTCCCTTGTTTTATTACTAGTACAATCTGGTTTGCAGTAGTTTTACAGAATTCAATAGAGTTGCTCAAAGTGTGATTATTTTCTTCTAGAAAATAAACAGAAAAATACAGTCTCACTGCTCACTACCCCTTCATTTATATCTAATTGAATTGCACTTTCTAACCAAGACACAATGTTCCTTGAAGAATGTGCTCTTGCATGCCCAAATATGCATCAACATTCACTTGTACAGTCACATATACACAGTTCACAAGAATATTTGATCCAGGTATGAGCTCCAGAGTAATTGTCTAATGGCAATAATTTGATTTTTTAATCAGTAATCAATAAGACACAAATTGTGGCTGATGTCATCAGAGTCCAAAAGTTTCACCACTTCAGTAGGTATGTCAAGTCTCTGAGAGAGTCATGCTTCAACTTGCTGTCAGTCATCTCAAGTGAATTTCTCTATCCTTCTTTTGACATGTTTGACTTCCAGAACAAATTGTAGAATATAATAAGGTAATGGAAGTGTGGTGTATAATAGGTTCTAATATATGAAGACAGCAATTTGAGAACTAGCACTTAGCCTTATTTTGGTTACTTCTGTTTCTTGGTGTCCTCTATAAAGGATTTAAAATAATGTCCTCATAAACAGCAGAAGAATTTGCCTTCTCTTTCTCTCTCCAAAATAATATCCTGTCTTAGAGCTGGCAGGAAACCTTCTAGAGAAAAAAAATGAAGTACACATTCTTAATATTAACCCAGTGCAATTCAGTACACAGCCACATGGTTCTTTTACTGTTCTTAAAATTGCAATTTTCTCATTATTTACAAAGGAAAAATAAAATGATCTAATAAGTTCTTCTCAGAATCAGAGTTGAAATGAACATATGCCATTATCCTCTCAAAGGATACAATATTTTTATTGTTGAGATAGGCTCAAACTATATAATAAATTGTAAATCCTTGAGTTATTTGTACTCTCAACTTAGACAATTTAGTTTCCAAGCAATAATCAAAGTCAAATAGGACAATCTGATAATTTTGATTCAGACCTGAACTCCATTATTGGATGTTTTGATGAGCCTCCCTTATCAAGAGCACATCAAATGTTCTAGTATTAGAACTGGTCTTATCCTGAAAACAGAAAGATATTTTTATTGTTAAAACTCTGAAACTGCTAGATATAAAGGAGCAGAAATATCCTGCTATTGGGTGGAATGGGCAGTACCAACAAATACATGAAGTACAGGATAGAAATTGTCTGTCATAGATTTTAGACAGATAATGGACTGCTGGTAGGCACTGAAATGCTGATGGAAGAACTTCAAAGGAAATTTATCATTTAATATTACGAATAAGGTGCTGTTTGAATAAGATTCCTAGATGACCCACCTGAGCATTGGATTCCATCACCCCCTTTGCTTTTTATTCCAACTGTAGTGAAGAAGAGGAAAGGAAGAAACAGAACAGGAGGAAAAAGGCATCTCTTGTTAGTGCCACGTAAATTTTTCATTCTGAATCACAGAAAATACTTAAAACCATGTCTGTTTTTCACCCTCTATACAGCTTGAGTATGAAGTTTGGTGAACCCAATAAATCATCTGCACAAGTTTTCTTTAACCTCTCCTGTGATGAATGCAACATTTCAGGTCCTTGTTCTCGATTGTAACACCCAATTTTTCTAAATGAATATGATGTTGCATATGTCTGGTTGGGGCACAGCTAGCTAAAACTAAAGAGATTTTAGTGGAGTCCTCATAGGCAGCACCCATCTTCTTTCAGCTTCAAAGAGTGTAAAGGAAGATCATCGTGTTCAAACTGCAAACAGAAATAATCTTGAAAGACCTATTTTATGGAGGGCTCTACCAGCAAAAAAACCCACTTTACCATGATGTTTTCCAAAGTTCTAGTTTTACTGATCCAAAGTAAAGCTACTCTGCTGCACCATCTAGTGACAATGAGAACTGCACTTCAGACAACTGATTTAATTAAAATATTACCCCTTTTCTCCAACCTTATCTTTCATTAGTTACAGAGTTAAATCCCAGTGCCTTTGAAGTCACAGGAGACTTCCTGTTATCTTCAGTGCACTGAGGATGTCATTAGTGCTCCTAAAACACTTTCAGTAACACTGAAGGAAGAAAAAATTCTCCTAATTCCAGTGATTCTTTCTGGCCATAGTACTACCATTCTGTGAGGAAATGACGCTGAAGCACAAAGTCCTGATGGAAATACAAATCTTCCTAATAGTGTGGTTGCTTGAATCTCAGGTTTTGCTTTGGTAGACTCCAGGGCTCATTAACCAGAGTTCATTTTACCCTGGCCATTATATTAGAAGTGATACAAGTTTCACACTAGGAAACCTGTTTCTTTTATTGAACTCTCTTTACCATCAAACTGAGACACGCAAAATACTCTTGCTTGGATGGAGGTCTGAGTACTTCTAATGTTGAGACCGCAGTTTTCTCAGAACACCCAGTACCCCTACTTGGAGATAACAGTTTTTCTAGTACTTAATATTTGGCTTAGTTCAGTGGAAAGTCCTTGAATTTCTATGGGTTTTTTTTTGTCTCTGAAAGCTATTCCGCAGACAGCTGGATTCTCTAACTTTCTCTGGACATTACATCAGGACAGCTTTGATGATGATAGGGCCACTGGGTAAACAGCTAACTCTGTACAGTTTATATGGCCAATACAAACACATTTAAATAATATATTTCACTCTTATTTTTTCTCACTTTATTGATTACAATAACCCTGTCATAAATACATAATTTAAAAAATAATTGGTTCCATAAACTTCCACAAGTATGTAGAAGATGTGATTTGATAAATGGTTGTTTCATGGTTTGCCTAGTACTACAAGTGACATACACTGGCAATTGGCTAGGTGGCACTGGTGCATACTTATGTGGTACGACACAGATGAGATTGTTTATAATGGGATACTTGTTGGTTGAATTTCCTGGGACGTAATTGTTCATCTGGAGCTTGATGGTGCTATTGCTCTGTACTAATTATAGGACTGGTAAGGATGCTTATACTTAGTCCTCCTTTAGGCTTTCACCTTAAGTTCCCTTGTTTGTGAGCTCGATGTTTGCTACAGGAGGAAAAAAAATCAACTACTTCAGATATTACCAGCCCATTGCTTCAGTGTTGATGATTTCTGTGTCTTTGATCCATTTCTAAATATCCAACACACTCTGCAAGTTTTGGCTCTGTTGCATTTTTCCACACCTGAAGTACAACCAAGAGTAGACAGACTAGCACTCTTGACTCTGTGATGTTGTATGAATAGCAGAAGGCAATAGTGAGTACCCAAAAGTTTTCCTTTTTTTTAAAATTAGGAATAGCAGTGAACTTTATTATAGTGATATCTAAAAGATATTCATTCTCTCTACAACTCAGACTTCTCCCACAGTAGAAAGGAATGGATTTCCCCAATTCAGAGACAGTGAATTTACTAGCTAAAGCTTTACTGTGCCACTGTAGGAGCTTTCCATGATCTCTGAAGGGATTGATTAGAATAATTGTCACTAATTTCATGTATTTATCACGGCCAGGGAAAAAATGAGCATGTGTATAACATCTCTGACACTACCTATGCTGAGTACCTCCCACTTCCCCCTTCTCTGTTGTGTCTGTGACCCATAAAAAGGGATTACCTTTGTATGCAATAGTATGGCATTTGTTAGACTTTGCCCTGACTAGGACCTCTGGGAACTAGAGGAAGGTACATGAATATATAATAACAATAAGTAATCATTCAAATTCAGCAACTGGAGAAAATAGTTATCGCAAAGCCTACATGAGTGATTGCTGTTGAGTGCAGACCTAACTTCATGGAAAACTGTATTCAGGAGGAATCCTTAGGTCTGCAGAATAATTCACTTTCTACTGTGCAAAGTAGTATCTGCATTGTTCCCATGCAGCAGAACTAAACTGAATTTTAAGGAGGTTCTGTGGGATATACCCCAAAAAGAATGGAGTGATTTTGCATTAAGATTATGCCCAAGTGGGAGATGGAGGAGGAAATAGGTATAGCTGCCAGCTTCCTGCTGCCAAAGGGAAGTACAGCTGCCTGGTCTATTGAGCCACAGTATTTGGGTAACAGCATTTTGGAAGTGAGACACTCACTGACATTGTAGCTATTGCGTATTCAGGTCTCTGTGGCACCACCCATGCAGTACCCTGGAGTCCCCTCTCACTCCCTGACTTCGAGCTAGTTGCCGAGCTGTGCTCTGAGGACTCTTGGGAGGTGATGTGCCTGTTATGGTACATGATATGAGAGAGCAGGAAATTTCTCAGACTAAGTAACTTGACAACAGCACAAACTGATCTCAAAATAAGTAGAGAAAATGCTATTAAAGTGTCAGCACGGTAATTATTTGCATATTCTAATATCTGCATTGATTTAATACTCTCTGGGATGCAGACTTATGTGGTGCACCCACACAGTTATACACCTTCTGCATGCCCCCAGGTAACACTGTAAAATACTTTCTTCTAGTTTTGCCAAAGAGAGGTTTACTTCATGAAGCTGTTTTAAAGGTCTCACTAGCTGTATTGTTTCTGTCTTTGCTTTCCTTTCTGGGTTTCTCTAGTGGTAATAATTTTTGAGGTTGTTTACAGTCTCCCTCCATATCTTGTTCCTTTAATACCTAGGGGTCAACTTTTGCCTCCAGCCCATGATGCCAGTTTCAATCTTCTGTTCCTTAGATATTGAATAAGCACCTCTGCTTTTTCCCAAGCTGTCACTACTACTTGGAGGAGTCCTCCCACAAGTTTCTGTGGAGGTGCTTCTGCAAAGCCACATCCTCTTGTCAGTGAGAGAGTTCATATAGGTAATAAAATATATGAGATGAGATGAAGTCCACACTCAAATAATGATTTATGAAAGTGATATAGGAGAAAAATAATTTAAATTATACAGTATGTAAATGCACTGGAACAGAGCTGAAATCTAATCAACAAAGCTATTATCTGGTACAAACCTGTTATGATTCTGCTAGTCCATTTACTGCATCATTATGAAATAATGACAGTTGGTAGGCTGAAGAAAACCTACCTATCTACTTTTCTTAAAAAGCATATGTTTATCCTACTTCTGTTAACTTGCAGTGAGAAAACAAGGTGACTTTTACAACATCTCACAGGACTTTCCTGGACATGAAAAAACCCTACAGCTTAAATTTTTAATTGATTATGTTGTTTGATTTACATCCGTGCATCAGTCTGCCTCATCAGGTCATGTGAATGGAGGAAAACAAAACACGTGCAGTTTTTCTTTGCAACATGGAGTACTATTTCCTTCAACCAGAAGGGATCAAGATTTGCCAAAGAATTAATTTCTAAAGGTAATCATTATTTTCAAACAGTTGTACAAATACAAACTTGGACGACACACTGCTTGTACATATGTGGGTTTTCAAGAGCCTAATTATGAAAATACAACATTACATGCAGTGTAAAAGTATGACAAACATAACTGTTCATAACCACAGATCCTTCAGATCCTGTGTAAAAATTTCCAGAGTGTTAAACTTCTTGCAGTCAATGGGAACATATTTTTCATGTTACGAATTTCTGTTTTGTAGTAGAAGATGATGTCATAAATCTGGAAAATCGGTCTAAGATTTATTGATATTTGTAGCACCCATGGGAGAGACACCAAGCCAGGATAAAGATTACTTAAGACATCTGCTGTGGTACATGGGCATGCCTGATACAAAAATAAATTTTGCCAAGGGATATACTAGATGGACAAAATTTTCTTGTGGAGGCCTGTGATCATTAAAGGGAAGCATAAACCCAACCCAGAGCATGCTGCAGCACTCATTCAGGCATGCAGATTGGCAGATGTGATCGCTTTATATTCTTTACTGGGACTTACCTCAAGAAGTGCCAAATTTGTTCTAAATTATGCAACAGTTGTGGAACCCCTGCAGGCGTTATTACATGATAACTTTAGTTTTTGTGGACAACTGTTTCCAAGTCTTTTTTTCAACCAGTTCAAGAGCTGGACTGTTAGAAATTAGCACTTCTTTTGGACAAACCCCTTTGTAACTGTAGATGTTTTACACTGCGGATTAGATGTAGTGTTCAGATGCATGACATAAATTTGGAAAGAACAAACACTTCAGTATTAAGTACAAAAAAATTAAAGTTTTGCTATTAAAAAAATCTGTCTAAGACACTACAGACATACTGTGTTTCAAAACTAATTGTCTCTTAATGACAGTAATATTGCCAAAAAATCTCAATATGAAGCACCTCAAAATATTGCTGTAGATCTCTTGTGTTTTCCCCCTAATTGATAATTCATTGAAAGAGTATATTGAAACAAATGATTGTACAAAAACTTTAAACTGAGTATACAAAGAAATTCAAAATATCTATTAGGGTTGTTGAGGTTCTATATTGCCAAGAATATCCTCCTTCCTAACGTTGCCTGGGTGTGTTGTATTCTTTTGTTTTATATCCTAACCAACACATATGTCCTGTGTCATTTGGAATTAAAGTAAACCTGATACGTCAAAGTTACTAAATTTCTGCCACCAAGATGGGTAAGCCACACTAGAAGTGTAGGAAAAGAGAGACCAAGGCTTCCTTTATCACAGCCTTAGTAACCATTCCATCTGGAAATAGAGTTTAGTTTGCAGAAAATCTCTAATTCCCCTCACAATTCCCTGCCCACGTACAGGCAAATACCTCTTCTGGCCTTCACTGCCCCTACCCTCCTCTGGAGCAACCATTCAGTCCTGCTGACATTGTCCTTCACACCTCACATATCTTTGTTGAATAAAACTATCTGCTGCATTACTGCATGCTGTTTTCTTCTGCCAGCTCCAGGGGAGGACGTCCATCCCCTTTGGTCTCACTTAACACTTCAGGGAGGTGTTTCCCTGTGGTTCTTGATCAGTCCATAATATCTTTGGTGCTCATGCCTGTCACTGCACACACAGTGTAATGCCTAAGGACATTGTCATGCTGTCGGGTAAGTGTTCCACATCACTGCTGAAGTATATGTTTCAATTATTAAACTATTTCCACCACCCTCTAAGCATCCCTTCCTAGAGTTTGTTCCACCTTAGAATGTTGCTACTTTAATCAGCATTCCATCCTTTCTGTAGCTCTGTATCAGTCAATCCTTCAGCAGATATTAATTTTGAATTAGCTTAGAATTCGAAATGGTCACTAAGATGAAGCAGGAAAAGGTGTCGTCTTTGTTTACTTCAGTGCCTATCTTGTGTAGCCCTGCATTTAAATTGCACAGTCTAGTGCATGGACCTTTTCACTTCTGCTAAAAACTTCAGAGTGAAAGAGGTTTCTGGTCATGATTTTACCTTGTGCCTTGTGCGGAGAACTTGGCTGCAGTGATCAGTTTTCCACACCACTTCTCAATCCTACAGTTCAGATGCCATGCTGAAGACACAGGAATGAAAAAAGAGCCAACTACGCTGAACCTGTTTAAATATAACCACCCTTTAAATAGAAAAGATGCAGTAAGTTGTACGTTCTCCCAGCTTTAGGGCTTGACTAATGAGTTCTGACACAAACTACAACTCTCAAAAGAAAAACTCCTGTTTATTTAGCAAGGATGTAGAAGCCTCATGAGAATGACTATTACAAGCTCTAACATCGCCAATATTGGCTGATCCTTGTCATTTCATCACACACCCCTCATCACACAATGCTTTGCTGGCGATGTTTCATCTCACAGTGATCCATCCCCCAAGGTACAATTTCCTGCTGGATGGGAGAAGTCTGCACCAGGACAGTATTTCATTCCCTGTTATTCTGTTTGAAAGAGGAACATTTTATTTTGTTGTAGCTCTCTTCCTCTAAGTCCTGCACACAGCAAAAGGACTAAAATACTGAGCAATGATTTGTATCAAATGAAGCAGTGCAGGGTGAAGCAAAGAGTGTGATCCTCTTTAAAAGTATGATCTTGGATATATACTGACTTAAAGTATTATTCTTTTAAAGACCAACTGGTGGTTAATTTGTCCTGGGTTACTTCTAGGACATTTGCCTCAGGGAGGGAGAATAACTGTGCCTGTGTCACATTATAACAATATAAAAAATATACGTTAAATATTTATGTATATGCTTGGATACTTTGGGCTTCTGGGTATTTTTTCTTTTAAGCTGGAATCCTATATGCCTATGTAAGGTGTTACAGCTTCAGCATGCTTTTAGCTAAGCCTTTTCCCTGACAAAAGAGCGCTGGGATGCTGCAAAGCACAATTGATGGAAAGCCACCCCTCTAGTGGCCAGATCCTGCAGGGAGCTTACAGCAAGTTACACAAAAGCAAATCTCTGCAAGGTTGGGGTTTTTTTTCGGTCTGGCAATAAAAAAAATATTTTAAAAGTCACCTTCGTGTTTAAATGCAGTGCTACCTAAATTAAAATAATGGGGGAAATATAGTATTGTTTAGTTTCCCAGTCATGAAAGTATTGTAAACATTAGAGCTGGATTGATGCACTTCTTGATGACTTGAAGTGGTTTTCATAAATGAAGTCCAAATATGTAATAGCTGCTCTCAATTTTCTATGAGAAGATTTATTCAAAAATAAATTTAGCTAAGGGGAAAAAAGAGACAGATTTGAAAGCTGAGTTATTGCCAAGAACTCAAACATTGAAGCAGCCAGTCCCTTTTGAGACAGCTGCAACATTTCATGGTGTAAAGTCAGCGAATTTCCACAGGCTCTGCTGCCAGAGACCACAAAATGGTTTCAAACAACGGCTCACTTCATGATATTTTTGTTTTTTAAAAAAAAGTGTCCTTATGCTGCTGAGTGGGCAGTGTGCGCTAAGTTAGCAGATTAATGAAAATGTTTCACTGGCACAAGATTTTGATTGCCCCAGTGCAAAATTGCTTGCAGATTGGAAAACAGCATGTTTCATTTCAAACTCATTCTCTTCCCATACATTAGCACTTGTCAATGTAGCCATTAAGCACAGTCAGTGCAGAAATTTAATTACAAAACCATTTATTTTATTGAAAGAAAAATAAACCCAAGCTACCTCAAATGCATTAGGTGGGTTCAAAACATGTTCGGCTGATAACACCCAAGGGTAGAGAGGCTGCTGTAAGAATAATGTTCCTTTCATGTGTGGTGGGGACTCAATATTAGAAACAGCTGCCTATAAGTCATTCTTTATTTAAGTTCTATTATGAATTAAAGAACAACTGATTTAATGAAGGAACTTTTTATATCTGAAGTTACTCAGCTGTGGTAGTCACTCTGTCTTCCTTTAAGAAAGAGGTTAAATTTTAAATGCTAAATAGGTGAACAGAACGATACTTTTTAGTTAATACTTTTTTTTTTTTTTTTTTTTTTTTTTTTTTGCTGGTGTTAGCCTTTTGTTCTCCTAATGCTCAAAGAATGTAAGGTCTGCGGTATTAAAGGAAGTAACAAAAATGTGCTAAACACATCAAAAGTAGAAAATCTGTATCTTATTTATGCTTCAGAGTTCTACACTCTGCATGTCTTATAGGCATTTGGAAAGGCCCAAGAATAAGGATCTCTAACAAAATGATAGATGTGGGTCAAGCAGCACTCTGATGTCATGGTACATATTGCCTCTGCCTCACTACTAATGAGCTGCCAATAACAGGTCTGTTTTACTGTTCTGCTTGAAGAAGAAAAAAAGGAGTTATAACCTTAGTGGTTTGGACTGATTTGTCAATTTAAGCACTCTTTTTTTTCCTGTCTGAGATATCTACCCACAATTTCTTGCAGACATAGACTCATGCAGTCCACCCAGCTGAAGAGCCTGGATCAGGGAGATGTGCGTGGTCTGCAGCACCCTGGGATGCACGGCAGACAGAGAGACCGCTGCTGCTATGGGGGAAACCACAGCGCAGAGAGAAAGCTCACTGGCAGACACGATGTTTGCTACAAGGAGAGTGGCTCTGTCTAACAATGACTCCTCCTCACCACAAGCCTGTGCCCAAGCCACCAGTGTGTGTATGTGTGCAGGGTAGGAGGACGAGGTAGAGTTAGAGTCCTCCCCACATCCCATACAGCCAGTGCCTTACACATGAGTTTGATCACCTCCTGCCTTAAGCAAGTATGGAAACAGATGCTATTAATGGATGCAAAGGTATTTCATACAGTCATGATACTTCATGTAATGTCTTCCTATGCTAGTCCACATTATCATGTCAAGTTCAGTAGCATTGCCTTTCATTAACAGAATTAAAAATTAAATGCACTCCTTTGTTTTAGATAATTTCCTTAAAAACACCTGTTTTCACTTTTTTCCAAGTTAAAGAGAAGTACCCCAGATTTTTCTGTTGTCTTTTAAAGTCTGTATTTAACTTCACCCGTGCATCTCTTCCCTTCACCAGCAGAAGTGCCAACCAGAGGGACACATTCCTCAGCCACCAGAGGGACACAAATAGCCTCCTCACCTGCAGCCGGTACTGCAGCGCCACAGATCATTCCGGAGCAAACAGAATGGCAAGAATACTGTCAGCCTTATCCAGACAGGGACTGGTCACCATCACCAGGGAGATCTTCTCCAACAGTTTCCCATCCTGCCCTGCCCCGCAGCCTGGCAGAGGGAAGGTGCTGGAGTCACTGATGCTGCAAGCAGAGGTATCCTATCACTTCTACATCTTCTACATCAAACATTTAGGAAAGCTCTGTAATGAAGCAGGCACTGTGCCCATTCACACACAGCTACACACATACACACAGAGTACTGAGCAGGTAATAGCCCAGCTCACTCCAAGAGAGACATTTTGTGCCTGAGTTAGGGTATAATTTGTACCTGGATTTAACATTTGTTAATCAGGTAAGTTTTATCTCTCCAGTTCTCCAAGAAAACTAGCACACAAAATAGCCTTAAAACTTAAGAAATTTTAGACTTGCATTTCTATCCCATTATCATAAATGCATATATCAGAGTGGAAGAAAAAAAGAAACACAGAAAAACTTTGAAACAACTCACCCCCGAGTTTAGTTTCTGAGTTGAAATCTATTTGCAAGGGAGCCAATGGGGAAAACAAATTCTGTCAAAAGATACGCAGAGGATGAGAGAAAGCCAGTGCCAGCTTACCACAGAGATCTTCCCTGGAGGTTAGGAAATGTGCTGTGTGTTGGAGCTCTTCTGGAGCATCCCATCTCACCTCATAAAATCGCCTGCCAGCACCACCCTCTTCCTTCCCTTGGGTCCATCGGCAGGGAGAGGCTGGTGGGCTCAGCTCTCCCATTTGGTAGCCCCTGAGTACATCGTGCTGTGACAGTTTTCTTGGGGTTTGGGTTTGGGTTTTTTCTGTACTTTGGCATAAAAAGTTTCCAAGAGCTGTTTAAATATTAACTTGAAAGGCTGTTGAAAAAGAGACTAGCACAGGATGCCACAAGAGAGAGCTGCAAAATGGAAACCCAGAATCAAAACAAATGCCTCTCCTGTGGGGAATCATCACCTGCAGAGGTTTCATCTTCTTGGACTATTTGAGGTTTTTCAAACTTACAAAATGGTCTCCTGGAAGTGTGAGATGAAACACAGTTGGAGAATAACTGGACCATGTATCATTAACATAAAATAATTTCTCTGGAATGGAGCAATTTAGTCGAGTCCCCAACTTCTTACTACCTCTCCGTTTTAACTATTTCTGAACCGTTCCAAATAAAATCCTGTCTAGACAAATCTTTCGTTAGTTATCTCCATAATGAAAAGGAAAAAGAAGCTTTTCTTTTTAAAGTCCACATGTATTTCTCTCCTGCTATTCCTAGGCACAAGCATCTGCCTGTTTTAAGGATTTACAAGTTTTCTATTTCTAGTCTCTAAACTTCTCACAAAAACTTATGGTGCATCTCTGAGGTAGTGAAATCTCATTTCCATTTTACAGATGAAGAGAAAAAGAAGGTAAAATGAGATTCTATGTTTTTCCCAGATCTGGAAGTCTACAGAAAAGTCTGAAGCTGCACTAGGCTCCCTGGACTATCTTTTATCTCTGTCAGCTCAACAGATTTGGAATAGGAGTTATCCCAGATTTACAGGAGAAACAGCCTCTGCTTACCTAAATTTGGATACTCCCTGTGGTCCTACAGTCCCTGTGTTCAATCCTTATTCAAGACACACAACAGCAAAAGTAAGCCTCTTATTGAGAGTCATTAGAGTAACTCAAAGTAAACTGAAGTAGATCATGCCTTTTCATGTACTTACATTCCCTGTTCTACAACTCCAATTACTTGTGCCCTATGATGTTCTTTGGGTTTTTTTTTAAATGCAATACTTGAAGCAATATAGAATGAGAAAAGCCAGAGGAGAAAAGTTGCAAAGACTTTTTGAGACCCTCAGAGGAAACATAGTATAATAAAATGATACTAAGCACAAGCAAAGATGCAATGTGCATGTGCCTAAAGTAATAGGACACCTTAGGACCTAATTCTTCAATCTGAAGAAAAATAATCTGTTTTCTCTTAATTCATTAAGGAGTAAAACACAATAATCATAATAATTCTTAATGTAGAGTAGAAAAATGTGAAGAATTACCATGGTAGGAAAAACTTCTCCTCTGTCAGCATTCAGGGAAAATGCTACCAGGAAGGTAGAGTATCAGGATTCTGATCCATTGCAGACACTACACACAGTTGCCTGTGCCTTCATACAAACCCTACGTGTACTTAAGAGCAGCTGCTTAACCTGCATAACAGATGTGAGCATTGTCACAGCAGACATCTCAGGGCACAGATCTCAACCAGAAATGGTGGATGCCCCAACAACAGGGGATGAGGAAGACTTATCAAACTGTGGTGAAGTATCTGCATTCTCAGCTTCAACTTGTGTGTGGTTAAAATGATCACTTTGACGTGCCTCAAGATCAAGATCGGTGATGTCAACTCCATAATGTTTACCTTTCTAGTGACTGACAAAATAAACTTAATTCCTAAATCCACTGTGCAGTAAAAAAAGTTAAACTTGGAGAAGAATTCCGCAAACAAAAACAAGGAAGAGCTGCCCATTGTGTGGGTACAAACCTCAGCGTATCACCTTCTGCAATGACTGAAAGCTACGTCTGTAAAATACTTCACCCAGCTGAAAAAGAGAAAAAAAGTAAAAAAAGAGACAGTGTGAGTGTAACCATATTCCCATAACACATGAAGTAGGGACAAGTGGACAAGTACTTGACTACATGAGTTTCACAGCTCACTGGGTGTCATTCCAAAAAGCATCTGTCACCACCACTGGCAATGAATTTTGAAAACAACTGTATTTTGCATCTCAGAGTTTAACAGGATCACACAGCTGTCGACAAACTACCTAAGCCTAAAGACCTAGGAAATGCGTGCCTTACCTCTCCAGATCTTGTCCTTGGTTATATTATCAGTGACAGGAGTGACAGTGTTGCTAGGATGGTGTTAGACAGCAAATTCACACATAGATCTGACTTGTCAAATCAGCACTTTCTGTCTGAACTGTTCCACAATTCTATTAAGAGCAATTTCTTCTCTTTTTTCATACTAAATATGTTTCACTTGAGGTTTGTAAACTTTTACCCATTTCAGTAATTCCAGAAGAGCAAGTATAGGATTAGAAAATATACTGTGTCTTGCAAGAAGAAGAGAAACCACTTACCAACTCCATGCTGAGATATAGCTACAGGAGAGGTGTTAATAGCAGTTAAAAACTGGGGGGGGAAGGGGAGAAGGGCAAAGAAAGTGGTCTCTTCATACTACTGGCAATTTGACTGCAATATCATTGGGATTTACTCCTACCTGCATATAACTCTTAGATGTGAGAAACTATTGTACTGGGGCCCATATTAATGCATGGTAAGAAAGAATCCCATATTCTAAAGAATGTAAATTTTAAAAGGAAAAGCTTAGACAGAGAATCGAGACACAGAGAGGTAAATTAATCAGCTTGAATTCAGCTGTAGAGTCTGAAACAAACCCCACATTTCTCCAGGATTCATTCTTCTGAAATACGTCATTCCCCTGTACAGGACTGTTTGAGGGCTGTCACTCAACTGTGCACAGGAGCCGCCCCTTAGTCAGAGATAAGGGGAAAGGTTAGAATTTAACCATGGACAAAATTACTGCTTTGAAGTTGTTTTGGTGTGCTATTAAAAAAAGCAAAAACAAAACCAAAAACAATTGATAGCTTTCATATTAATTTAAATAGCATCTGAGTTTATCCTTACCTGTGTACCTGCAAAATTATTGCTGGGAAATAATCAAGATCAGTCACCGATTTTCATAAGAGAAGACTAAAACAAATTTGCACATATTTATCCCAAAGACATACTTTTTCCTGCAGAAATGTAGGAAGCATTGTTGTTCCTATCACCTGCCCCAGCTGAAAACAAACAGAGATGCTGGACAGTAACAGAGCATATGCAATAACATCTCAGGGTAGGCTTGTCCGGAAGAAGTGGACAAATCCAGGCAAGACAACCTGTAGTTCTAATAGTGTGTGCATATCTTTCAGTGTCCAGATATTGTAATCCACTTCTGCAGTGCTCAGATCTGGAATGTTTTGGCTCCAAATGTATAGAGATCCACTTCGATGCCTGTGAGTGATAAGGAAGAAGGTAATTGAAGAATCAGAGGAAGCAGCATCGTGGCTTGGGTTGATTCTTACTCAACAGTCCACCCTTTCTTGTTGCAAACACTGGTTAAGGGTTGGGCTGTGGCAATCCAAGAGCTGTGAAACTGCACACACATTTTCACGCATCTCTATCTAAAAGATTTATTTTCGTTACTGATGTTTCTTCTCTTACTCACAGTGCGTTTTGTCTTGATCTTGATTTTGGGCCCAGTTGGGAACTACTAGGGCATATCTTCCCAAATGCTGCTGAAGTAACATTGGCTTCTACCCTACAAATAGGACAAATATAAAACTTCAATCATCTTTCTACCATATGAGTCAGAAACACATCCATTTTTAATATAGAACAGAAAATATACTTGGTTTTGTTCATCAGTCTTCTTTCTAGGTTGTGAGGCATTATTGCCCCTTTGAAATATGTTAAATCATGTATTAGAATAATGTATTAAATCACGTGTTAGAAATCACAAAGTTTTTTCTTCCTAGCAGCTGTGTAACAAGTTAACACTTCAGTTTTTCTGAGAGGCTGTTTGAATTATTAGTGGTCTTTTGCTAAATTGTGACTGAAAAGCTAGGTTAAAAAAGAACAACCTCTGCAGAAATGAAAATGATGTTTGCAATAATTGCCTAATGATGTTATTTTCTGCTTCTGTGCTAGGAACTGTAGCTTGGATTATACAAATTCTTTACATGAGGGTAGTAAATTATCATTCTCTCTATGGATTTACAATATCAATCTTGGTAATTTGTTAGTTACAGTGTATGTAATGTGATATTATTGCTCATGTTACACAAGAGGATTACACGGCTTACTAAATAAAGCAGTGGTCTTTACATCAGGGACCATACTTCCTTCCAGACTGATGCAGAGACAAGTGAAATTAGATTGGTGATCTCAGCCTAAGGACCATCTCTGGTGAACATAGATTGAGATGCCCAAATGACTGAACACACAGAGCCAATCGCTCATCTCTATATGCTCACTCCTAACACCTGGATTGCAGATTCTTACATTTTTTTATTCAACCGTTGTTGAAACAAATTGATGTGCGGTTTTTCAGAGCAAGATTTACCAAGTCCCAGATTTGTACCTGTTCTCCTGCTAGTTTATTAGAGGCCTGTGAAATTCTATTCAGGCATATTCAACTAGTCTGTTTGACAGGCTTCAATATTTTGCAATTTGAAAATCCATTCCTATTTCATCTCTGACTTTCAAGAGACGGAAATACTGTTATTACTGTGTTGGATGTTTAATGCAAATCAGAGAGAATACAAAGCAGAAAGAGCTACTAAAATTTACACTTTTGTTTGGGTCCTACTTTATTCTTTACAACATTTTTGCTCTTGGAAGTAATTTCTTTGATATTCTGCTGCTCAGCCCATAATGTTAGAAGCACATCACTACCAGTTCCACAAAATCCCTTGTCCTGATTTAGGACTCTAAATCCCTGCTTCACCCCCTGAAACCTTTTTGTTTTGTGGGCCAAACCTGGAAGGGTAGATAAACAGTCCACCCCCTAGTGCCAAAAGCTCCCCCATTTGGCAGCTGTGCCTGCCTCAGACTGCTTGAGGACACTTCCTGGTGAAAACTAATAATAAATGGGCCCTAAAGACAAGCAGTAGAAATTTTGGATGTAATTTTTTTTACATTCAGTTGAAAACAAAACGGAACTCCATTCCATGCAGCCTTTTTAGGTTCATATGCATTTCTGGGGAATTCTATCCCATAGCACTGAAATAATAAACAAACAAATAAATAATGCAGGTGTCCCAGTGTATTTCAAAGCTCTACTGGATGAGGCACAAGAATACCACTTGCCTGAAAACAGGGCTTTTTAGATGAGACAGTTGTTACTGCCTATTTATTTTGAATAGACAATAATATCTGTTAATCACTAACTTCTGGTTACAGATGACCAAGACTACTTGAACAAATAACCTAGAGGTCCAAGTATCTGCATCCCATTACCAAGCTCCAAAAGCCACTTAATCACTTCACCACGAATAGTGCAGTGTGGCATAGACAGTTCTAATGAGCAGTTTCAACAGCCTTGGTTTGGCTTTGCAATTTGCAAGGACACAGGCATGTTAATGGGCAAGGGATGGGCAATTTGAGAACGTTTTTTGCATTTTTTTGTTGCTTCTAAAATAGAACAAAAACGTGCTGTAGTTGAGATCAGCAGAAGCAATATCAGTCCATCAGGCAGAGAAGGCGTGTGGGGGGTGAGTTGGAGCTCAGGATCTGTGCTGGTTCGTTGTGGCTGCTGTCACCAAATCATCTCTCCATATAGGCCAGTGCACAAGGGACAGAGGCCTGAATCTGGAAGGAAGCTGAGGAGTAGATGGAGATCTGAGACCACAAAACATAAGTCCAAGCCAAAGGAGATGACGTGGTCCTGGTGTTCCTCCACTTCCCTCCTGTCCCCACCTGGAGGTTGTCTACACAAATGGGCAGCCCAGACACAGAGCCAGCAATTGTGGGTGGCTGCTCTGAGGGGCTCTTGGAGGGAACACCAGCTGTGCCATATGGAGTCCCACCGTCCCCATCATGCAGTGGTCAGGGCTCAGAGGCAGCAGAGGTAAACCAGTCTTAGACACCACTGAGTCTATTGGTGATCCCTAAATAAAACGAATTTGAGGGACAGATGGGGGAGGATAGAAACTCAGTTCCCAAAGAGGTCAGCTGAGGTCTGACAGGAGTAATTTCCCACTGCTTATTGCAGACAGAAACCCCACGTGTCTATGTCAGATACCAGGCAGAGGAGGAGCAAGGTCATCCTCCTAAAATCAGTGCTGTGAAAGGATTATTGCTTTATGCAGAAGAGATGTGGGAGTGAGAGCGACAGAGCTGGGGAGTTCTGCTCTTTGAGATTTTTACAAGGGAGCAATGAGCCAGTGTAATCACTGGGCTGAAGCTTACAACAGAACTTATAAATTCATTGTCAAGGCAGTTGCCTTCATTCCCAGATTCTTAACTCTAGTTCAGTCTTTCCTCTCCATTCACAGGTACAAATGCCTCTGGCTTTGTGAAAGTGACTAGAACAGAACTGACTTGCTAGTTTTTACCCTAAGAAACTGTTGGTAGCCTACAGGTAGAAATCAAAAGCATGTCAGTTGAGATTTGGGTAAAGTAAGACTTGCACAGCATTAAGGTGGTTTAAGTGCTCAGATCTGCAAATTAGCCTGATCTTAGTACTTTTCTTGCTTTACAAAAAAATCTAGAGTGAAACTTGCCATTCTGGGTAATTTCACCATCAGTCACATGCACAAATGAGGTTGTGGGTACACACTTTCTGGGGTTTTTATTTGAACAGTTTCAAAAATAGGTGCAAGAAAAAAGGAAGTAGCTACTGATCATTTAGAAATCTCTAATAACAGTGTCAAGACAGTCAGTTCAAATTAGTTGATACATCACAAAAATATGCAAGATTTGTTTTCTGTGGTGCATTGGTGATTAATAGTTTAGGAAGGGAAACATATGTTACAGCTCAGCCACTATCATTTAAATAATGTTATGTTATTATCTTGATAATTAATTGTTTGGGAAAATTTACTTACTGTGAAATTATCTACAACTTTAGGTTTTTATAATTGCTTAATGAAAACTTCTGCCTTATAAGGTTGGTTCAGCATTCTGACAAACTGCAGCTCATAATCAATTTATAATACATGAATTGGCAGAAGTTCTTTGGGAGTTCTGCAAAGGATATGAAGAAGCTGATGTCTCCAAGATGGAAGAAAAGCTTCTAACAGAGACAACAAGACATGTTCAAAGGCTTTTTTTTTTTTTTTTTTGAGCACCAGAGAAAATCAAGTTGCCAAGATTAGGCAGGTGGGACGGGGAAATCTTTCCCTCCAACGCACTTTCTCCTGAGGGCATCAGGAATCGTTTTAGTCCATGTGCCTCAGGAGACTGACACAAAGTCTGTTTAAGTCAAGGGGAGGATTTTCTTTAATATCATCAGGCTGGGGATCCGAAAGCCTGTGTGAATTAAATCAGTGAATCTGAAATGGAAGATGGAGCCAGGCCCAGGCTGGACTTAAGGAAGCAACTGAGTATGATTCAATCAAAGGAAGGAAGGCCAGAGCCCCAGCTCCAGTGTCACCCTCTTTTGTAATCCCTTTGTAGGTTGCTGCTCGTAGATCTGCTCTGGGACCCAGTTTTTAAGGGTGAAAGTAGCAGTTTCTAACAACTACCAGCCACTACTGTTTCCCAAATCAGGAACTACATCAATGGCTCTCCAAGGTTTGCCATGTTTTATTGATTTCGGTAAAGGCAAAGGTATCTTGAGTCCCAACAGGGGCAATTTTCGTGTCACAGGCAATACCTTACGCTCTATTTCCAGCTATAACACTCAAAAATACTGATTTCTTTCTAGTTTCCCAAAGGGAGCACAAGGAAACATGTCACAGCAATGTAATCCTTCATAAAATTAGGCCAACAATAATATTTTTTTGCAAAATTTCTTTCAGTGGTTTGTTCGTACTCTCCTGCTGGGCAGAGAAAGACAGAGAATGACATGTCCCTCAGGTCAAAATCCCCAACAGCAATAAAACCAACATGAAATACAGGGAGTTTTAAAGGGAGTGTTTTATCAGCCTTCTCCCCTCTGCCTGTTTTCTCAAGAGACTGCAAAAAGCCCACAAAATGAGTTGAGGAGAAAGAGTCAGATCTCCAAGGTATTGCCCATCCCAGCCCTCAGCTCAGTGACAGCTCTCACCTTGTCAGGTGAGGTGGTGGGTTCTCCATTGCCCCCCAGCCTTCCTGAAGCTCTTGTCAAAACCTATACATCAGAGGACATGGTGAGACAAATCCCACGTTTGCATGGCATGGGCTGGACCAGGAAGTCACCGCAAGGCTGAAAGTTGAAGGTGATTTCCCTGAAGCTTGGTGCAGTCCATCTACCCATCCACTGTGATGGGTAGGGTAAAAAATCCCAGGTAGTCTTCAAGCTCCAAAAGGCAAAGACTCTCCAGAGACAGAGAGACTTTTTTTACTGACACTATGGAGAAATCAGATGGAATGATGTCACCATGTATAAATGCTATAATAGATGAATCTCAAAAGGTAAACATAGTTTGTACTGAACTGGTTGCAAGTGCTCTGCAAGGACTGTGGAGCTTTAACCTGCTTTTAAAAATTACTCCTGAATTTTTGAAGGGGAGTTATTTTCAGAAACAGAACAGTCACATACATGAGTACGTGGTGGTTGCAATGTAAGGTGCATTCTCATTTACATTAAAAAGGAGTTGTTTTCCATAGTGGAAAAATTAAGGAAGTAAAATGTATTATTTAAAACCATGCTTGATTAACTGAGGCAGATTTTTACTCCTTATGTTTTACTCCTGAGATATCTATCTTTACTGTCAACATATTTTATGGCTTTATTAAAAACATCACATTGTCTATATCTACTTAACTGCAAATAATTCAATCAGAAAGTTGGAATTTTTCCCTTACAGCTTGTTAGAAAAAAATGTTATCTTTCCAAAATAGTTGCTTTAGAAAAAATCCTAAATATTTCAGAACCAATTCCAATAGTCAAGCAAAATCAAACACACAGTGAAATTACAATTCTTTAATACTAGTGAACTTTCACCTGACAAGTTCTTGTAAAAGAGCTTCCCCTTTTTCAGAGGGGCTCTCTGGAAAAGCTCTGGCTAAAGAGTGCATTGAATGCCATCTGCCTGCAGAGCCTACCAACAGACACAACTCGCATGTCTACAGGATAGCAAAGAACTTCAATTCCAATCCAAATATTTTCCCTTTCAGGCAAGGCATTTTAGCTTTTTACTAACACAAATAAATAAAATACCATAAAAAGCAAATACTTTTGTAAAAGAAATCTCACATAATCAGAATCAGAGTTGTGTAAATGATTGGATTCTTTGCCAGAGAAGTCAAATGAAAATATTAGTAGGTATAAAAATAATAATTAAATTTCAGTCTTGCTAAGCTTACTTACTAATGTATTTGTTGCACTTATTTTTGGGAGATCAAACCACAAAACATCAAAATTTTCTATTCATTGAAAACCTTGTGTATTGACATACTCTGTCCATGACACAGCTTCCACAGCCTGTGCTATTTTTAATAATGCTAGTAAAGCTCAGAAGAGGCAATCGCCAAACAAGGATAATTTTAAGTACTGCTGTTGAAAACACCTTTCAGTTGAACTCTGAGACTCCTGAGATGTGACTGCTGTGGTTAATTTCAAGTTTACTGATTGGGAAGGAACTTCTTAAATCATGCCATTCATAAGAAATAAAAATCTACCTGAAACGAGTCCAAGATAAATGTTTTTTATGTATAGGTTCAAATCTAGATCTTGAAATCATGCAAGACTGTTAAGTCCAATCAGTTATTCCTTCCCCACAAACTCCATTTTCAAGCATAAATCCATTTTATAAGCCTCCCAGTGTTCAATGACATTTCTCTCAAAATATATGCTTAGGTCATATGAAGACAAACACGGAATTTATAGCTTCATTCAAGATCAACTATACAGAATAATTAATGTAAAATGAACAAATGCAAACTCCAAAGCTAAAGGTCAGACCCCTTTAAACATAACACTCTCCATACTTACAGGAGCCCCTGTTAACACGTACAGGACATCTGAATTTTTTGCTATCTGTTCCTCAAAATGGGACCTGGGGGTTTTGTTTGAGTTTTAAAAGTTAATAAGCCTATTGTGGCAGTAACTCAAAAGCAAAGTGTTACCTGGTGTGCCAGGAATGTCCTGTTTTCTTTTGAGAGGAGGCTGCCAAGGTACTGCATTACCATCATATGCCTTTCATAACCTTTCACTATTATCAGCTTCTCATTTTCATCTCTTGGATCAGCAGCAATTTCTTAAAAGTGTTTATTTTCTTTGATAGCTGGGCAAAGGGCTGTCACAGCACATTGGATTACACCAGAAACAGGCCTACTGGAGCAGTAAGATGCTTGTCCTTCCCCAGCCTCCTGCACCCTCATGTAGACTTTGCTGGGGGTACATGTCTGGATCACTCAGAGGAGAGTAGGGAAGATGGAGTACAACTTTCCATGGAATGTGTAGATTTCATCTGCTGCCATGAACAGTGCCCATCCTGTGAAGATACTGCCCAAGGGCACATAAATTACAGCAGACAGCAGATATGCTGGCAATATTTTTTCTACAGACTGAGGATTTCATTGCCTTGTAAAAAAAAAATGAAGCGGACAGAAGCAGACCAAAAGGACCCTGCAAACTCTGTACCAGGTTGGGGAAACCTTTGCTATCACAAAGGCAGAAGAAGACAGCTGAGAACCCACTTGCAAATTCCAGCAGAGACCTGGACTTGCCTTGGGAGAGCAGGATGCAGTCTGGGTTGTATCTACTGAGACCTGGGGCAACCTCTGCAGTGCACTGGTTTGCCTGCGCCCACTGCTGCAGCCAAGACTGCTGGCACTGGGGAGCAACTGCCCCAACATCTTTGCTGGTTGTGCTTGCCTCCTTCACCTCCATATCTGTGCCATTCACTACTGCCAGAAGTTGCTCTTCTCCCACCACTTTTACCCTGCCCATGCCTGGGACATAGGCTGAATTAATGAGAGCATAATTCTGTTGCTCACTGGGAATCTCAATTATCAGCACCAGGCAAGTTTTGCACTTGCAGCCAACTGTTCCACTGGACAGATTTCTAAGTGAAATCAAAGCCTTAGGTAGGGGCATCACAAGGTCATTGCTCTAAAACTGAGAAAAATCTTAGGGTCGAGTGGCATCACCACCTCCCACCCACCTAAGCAGTGAGTTTAGTGCTATACCCAAAGGAGATCTCCCCAAGGTCCTTATCCCTCCATCGTTATCCTTCCCAACATGCATAGAACAAATCACCCTGACATGACCTGTGGCACAGAGGACCTCAGCAGGCAAAGAGAAACTTTTACATTTCCAAGAGCTCCCGCACACAGCACTTCAAAGAAGGTCTAAAACTCTTTGTCTCACGATTTCAGACTGATGGCTGTCACCACTGCGTGCTCTCCATGTAGAATCAATTAGTAATAGCCAAAGTCTCTGGTGACTCTGCAGAGGCGGGTTTTCTTCCTCTTTTGAAATGCCGTCAAGGTTTTCTCATCAAAGGATTATGCCTATGACAAGAAAGCAAAGTAATTTAATATAAGCTGAAAGGGAAATGGAAAACTCCCCCACCTAAGGCTAAAGCAGGGACTGTTGTATCTGGAAACACCACTAAAACCTCCAAAACGATTTCTCACCTCTGCCTCAAAAAATCAAACAAAACAACCCCCAAAAAACCCTTTCAAAACAGCCTTTCCAGACCATACATGTGTAAGGGATTAAATTAGCCTGGGTCAACTCCATGCCTACCACCATGGGGTAGTAATTCCCTATTTCAGATACAGTTTTGATATTTGTCCTGTATAGAAAGATGAAAAACATTGCAGACAGAAGCAAGGTTTTCAAACCCTGCTTAGACTCCTTCTATACCCTGTTTTCAGTTGTTATAAAGTAGAAGTCAATGGATCTGTGCAGTTTACAGCAATGAGTTTCTAAGTCTAAACCAGGCCACAAATTTCCTACTAGGTACATTTTTTTAAAATAGGCATTCTTTGGGCAGCATACCACACTTATTATGGGTGCCCACATTTCTGTCACAAGTATTTTAGTAAAGTAACTTTTAAAAAATATGATATAATTTGTGGATCACCATGGACTTGTTGGTGTATGTCCATTCCTTAAAGTAGTCTGAGTGTTGGCTGCATCCCTTTTTCCTTTATTTCCCGCCCCCCTTTTGCGGTCACATATTTTATTTACCAAACTAGTTTGTGAGAGTTGGAGGAACAGCACTGTCTGTGCTTTCCTCACACAGAGCAGATTCCAGAGACATTTTAGTACTATTAAGAAAGAGAGCTTGGCAGGCCTTCTCTGTCATGGTAATTCACATAGGCTTAAGGCTACCACTCAGGCAGAAAGAGAAAAACAAATATAAGCGACGGAACAATTTTCCTAATTGTTTACACTTTCTTGTGAGAACTTATTCATGAAAATTGTGGCATTCTACTTTTTTATATGCTCTCATAGAATAAAGCATTTCACTAAAGAAAATGGACATGGTGGTTGTTTCCACTTGGGTGCTGTTTTCTCATTGTGCCCATAGTTTCCCTCTGTTTTCTTTGCTGACCCTGCATGGCAGGCAAAACCTGGATTCACAAGGGTTTTTGGAATGGTTAAAAGAGCAAGTGAAAAAAACAACAATAAAAAAGGAACTAGAAAATAATTAGCACTAAAAATCTACCCATCATCATCCTAGCCCTGCCAGGAGAATGAAGGAGAAACAAGGAAGAGTGAGGAAGAGCAAAACAGGTAAGAGGTTGTTTGCCCCTATCAGGCAGAACAACAGAGGAGCACTTCCATCCCACGTGGCACCACTGCAGCCTCTGACCTCCGAGGACACAGTTTCATCTGCTAAAGTGCTGAATCAGGTTTTAAATGCCTTGCTGTTCTGAGGTACTTGGTGCCAGCTTTTTTTTTTTTTCTTCTTTTTATGAGGAGAAAGGACTGCCAATAATTTGGATTTCAAAGACAGAATTCAAATTCACCAAAGACTGAGTGTATTCAGATGTGGATTTCAAATTCATCCAAAACTTGTATAAATCCTGAATTGAACCTAACTGAGCCTTGAAGAGTTATCTTTTCCTCTACCACAAGTGGCTCCAGGTGAAAGCACCGAGATATCACCAAGGAATTTCTCTCACCATTATTTCCACCTTAAATATAAACAGAAAATACCAGAAAAAAAAACAGACAGATAGCCTGAGAAAAGAAATATTTTGTTAATTTTTATTTCATTTTGTTCTTTTGGTCTTTCTCTCATCCACATCAAAATAGCACTAGAGAGACGAGAGTGCTTTCCCAGTGTTTTCCCAGTGGAACAATTGAGTTGCCTATGGTAAGGGCAAACTTTCTTGGACAGGAGACACAATTTCCTTTGCAGCCTCTACAGAACTACAAAAATGCTCTGCTGGATGTAGGAGTCACCAGCCTTATTGGCTTTCCACTCCAGGAATAAGATGTATTCCTTCAATCACACATTTATGTAAAAAATAATAAAACAGCACCAAAAAAATTCACATAATGCAGCGGATATAAAACAGTCCTGGGGAGAAGGATAGAAACTTGAGTACAGCAGACCTGACTTAGCACCTGTGGGATTTGTAGAAGTAATCAGTCCTTAGGAAATGCATGACTGAAGAGGGCATTAAGGCCTGGTCTAAGGGACCATCCTACTTCAGGAATGGCACAGAAAGGAGGAAATGGAGGTGAGGAAAAAAAAAAAAAAAGAAACAAAAGGAGTTACAAGACAGGCTCCATTTGAGGGCAACATGTTATTCCCATCAGACTGTTTCCACTCTGGGTTTTCATACTTGAGAAGTTGGATAAGCCTTGGACGAGCCTCTGACCTTTTAAATGCTTAACTGAATCTGGAATTCCAAACCTCTTGAAGCTGGCCCATGACAAACACCGTTAACATACAAACAGATTCCACATAAATATTAAATGCAAAAGACATAATTTAAGAAAATGTCAGTGTGCCAAAGAATACTCCTGAACCTGTACAAAGATGGTTTTTTACATGTGCCACATACTGAAAAGTAGCGAGTCTAGCTCAAGGCTGCTTTTAAAAGCATTTCATTTCAGCTGCTATTGCTTCAATGGGTTCCCACAAATATTTGAGATACAGTGTGCAAAACTCAGCTGTTTCACTTTGCATCAGATTGCATTGGTATCTTATTCAAGCTTCAGATCCTGAGATGATATCCTGAGCAAATCCACAGAATTCCCCTGAACTCTGATGATTAATATTTACTATTTGTATTTAGAAGCTCAGCTATGCTGTCTTTGTGACAGACACATCACAAGAAAATAATTTGTCTTAGATGATATGTATTGTTATATTCCAGTTCTGCTGAAAGGATGACAAGAGTTCAAGGTTACTTGCTGGATTCATGTGCAAAATTCATAAGGCTTCTCATTTTTCATGATATCAGCATACATGCAAATTGCATCTCAGATGTTCTTCAAACCGCTCAAAATTTCCATGTTCACTTGAAGCACTAGTGAAAGCAGTTTTGTAGGTACACCTTAGTTCAAAAACCACAATAATTACTGCAACTATTCAATGGAAAGATGCAAGCCATGCTTTCCATATGCTTGCATTATAGCAGTCTCACTAGAAAAAGCCAATATAATGGTGTTTTACCATTGCTTACTTTTGCAAGTCTTCAAGTTCAAGTCCTTTGCAGGGACTTTCTGCCACCAAGAATCAGACATTGCTGACACCCATCCATCAGTTCAGCTACTCTACATTTGAAAAGAGCCTTCAACAGCCACCAGTCAGCCACTTGGAAGTGCAGTCCAAGAAACTACAGTGATTTGGGTAGCAGAAGTAATGTGGTTAGTGGGAGAAAGTTTGTGGAAATGTATTGGCAAGATTAGTGGAAGAGCATTTCCTATAATTTGCTGACCACCAGATTAAAAATATTGCTAGAGCTGACTTGTAGTCTGTTTGCAGTTCTTTGTACATGTAGTCAGGATAACTGGGCTTGAAAAAACTGGGCACTCACAGAGACAGTGTGTCTTTTTCCTAGAAAAGTATGGTTGAATGAACAAGATTCATGAAGTTCAGATACATGCTTTCCAGAACAACTGTAACTACCCCATCTGTGCCTCTGCAGTACTAAAAAAATATTCTTATGTTCTTGAATCTTTTGACAGTGTATCTGAGAAAGAGTCATTTGTAACAACCATAACACAGACATAATCGACCTGTAAGTGTTAAGTGTTTCAGCCATATGACATTCAAATGATACAGGATGTCTTCTGTTTCTTTGAAAGAGGAGAACTATAGCTGATTTTACCTTGAAACAAGTTATTAGGATTTTAGTTAAATGAACATAAGGTGATTTCTAAACATGCCTTTCTCTTAATTTTCAAAAACCCAAGGATGACATGCTGGAATAATGCATGAGAGAGTGCAAGTTTGGCCTCTTTATCTCTGATGTCATAACACACAAATGTGGCTTCTCATGAGGAACCAATACATCCCATATGACTTGTATTTCTTTCAAGAAAGTGTCCATATATTAATTTGGTTGACCTACTAGCCAGAATGTTACCTGTATTTTTCTCCAACTTAGCTCCTCCTTCAAGGGCACAAAGGGCAACTTGGGTGCTGCTCTTATTTACTCCTTCCCAAACCAAACTTTAACCTTGGGCTCTTGTTCACCAGAATCTAGAGCTAAGTCACAAGTGCTCAGTGGTAGCAAGACTGAGTCACAAGTGGAGAGGGACCCAAAAGAATATCTTTGCTAGGGCAGGCATTAAACAAAGCTCCTCTCAAGCATGTGTGTACTGCAAACACATATGAGGCTCCAGACTTCAGTAAATGGTTGAACAAGTTTACTGACATGACTCATTCTATTGCTATGTCTAAACCAAATCAATTTTAGCTATTCAGCTTTGATGAATGTTGAAGTCATAGCAACCATAAAAAAATAAGAAAGGCACCTGAAAACATTAACAATATCAGAAAAATATGGGGTTTAGCTGAAAATAAACAGAAGAAATTTCAAAACAAAGAGGAAGTTTATTTGCTCTTTCCCAGAAAGATTACCTTCTCTCATAAAAAGGATCTTGTTATTAAAGTTCCTTTGCTTCCCCAGCAATGGTATCGTAGTTCTGTAACACTGTTAGTCTGGTCAAAGGCTATGTGGGCCACAGAAACCCAGGCAATGACAGTGTTTATGAGAGCTGGAAGCAAGAAGAGGGTGAGAAAGATGAGGAGAGACAATGTTAGTCATCTACAAAATAAAGAGCTGGGCAAGAGGGCAAAATTGCTGAAGGGTAGATAGAGCTAGTAGTGCAGAAACACCGTCAATTTCTTTTTAATAAAAGGGAAGAGAAAATTGCACATGCTTAAAGAAAAGTCCTTGAAAGTACCTGACAGCCAACTCCGACTGAAGGGGAAATAGAAATTAATTTGGAGCAACTTAGATCCAGAAAAATATTATTCTGTTAACCCCTGTCATTTAGGAAATTCAGTACACAGTGCTTTTGCTGATAAGGAATTTTGGGGTCCAGTCACACAGGAACTTGTAGGACTAGGATTTTATCTTGTTGGCTCTGTTGCTGAGTGTTTTCGCTGGCTGAAGCCATGGTAGCTGAAACCGCTGAAGTACATCTATATCTACACTTTCTATTTTCTTCTGTTTGCAGTTTTTAGTCATTGCTGGAGTTCCACACAGGAGGTCACAATTTGGGCATCAAATATGATATTTTCCACTAGCTAGAACCTAACAAACATTGCCTTAAATAAATTTGTGTCCATGCCAAATTCAAAATTAACTTCCCAAGCCAAGCTAGGGTTGATGGGATAGGGCCAAGGGGCCCACAACTCTGCTGTTGAGCTAATGGAGCAGTCTCAAGCTGCCAATCCAACAAGGGAGACTTTTTTATTTAACATATACATTACACAACGTGTGCAATATTTTCCACATTCAATGAGAAGACTTTATTTATAAGCTGCCTGTGTTGAAATGGTCTCTTATTACAAGGAAGCAGCAAACCAGGCTGAGCCTGGAAATGAACTCTCATTTTCTCCTTCACTGCAACATTCGGTGACATTTTACTCATTCACTCAAAAATATTTTGCAGATGTTTTTGGACATTTACTGAACATACAAGCCCTAGAATAATGAATTACATTCCCAGATCTTTTCATCTGGGTCAGCCTTTATTACTTATTGTAACAGCTAGTGAGATACCAAGTTTAAGGAATTATATCTACCTCCAGGAGGATCACCTATGGTGAAGACACAGTTATGTTTCCAGCCAGATGCCTTTTGTCACCATAAACAGTTTCAAATGGATCAAAATTTTGCAGTTAGGTTTCATATATAATTTTTAATCTTTTCTATTAAGGCAAAATTAAGTTAGATACATTCAGAGTTGGAAAGAATAGGCCGTATCTTCACATCCATGCTGACTGCAATATGAATTGATACTTAAACAAAAAAATAAAAAGATGTCTGTAGTTCTGTCTTCATTCATGGGCCCTGGATGCTTTCTCTAAAAAATTCCTACTTCCAGATTCGCCTATGATGACAGTCAAATTTCTCGTCTCATAGGATGCTAGTCAATTAAAAGTAAGTCACTGCATGTATGAAATTCTTACAATGCTGTGTAATAACAATTTATTATGTAAGCCTTTGGGATAGTCTACAAATGTATATACAATTAAAATGACCATTGCATTTCTATATCCTTGATCTCATGCCAAGTGCTTTTGCTACATTTAAGACATTCAATAGATGGTCTTGGGTAACAAACCGCAGAGGAATTTTCTGAATTGTGCCACAGAGGCACCATCTACCAGTTGAGTTAAGTTTATATTATGTACTGAGAAACATTTTTCCCAATCTCATTACCTTCTCTGTATTTCCTATTGTTGGAGTTAAATTACTTCCTGCTTGGAGAGTACTCATAAAACCACTGGTGGCTGTGAACCCCATTTTGGATATCTGCCTTTACTCATGTACTCTATAAGGAATTCATGGTGTGATTACATAAACCAGTGCACTGTCCTATGGAAATAACAGAGATATC